>NW_006921716.1:6961141-6976970 GCF_000298275.1 Orycteropus afer afer | reverse complement strand
AAAAAAAAAAAAATTTATTTTATTGTTGTTGCTGAGAATAGATACAGCAAAACATACACCAATTCAACAATTTCTACATTTACCATTTAGTAACATGGATTATATTCTTTGAGTTGTGCAACCAATCTCTTTTTTCTGAGTTGTTCCTCCCCTATTAACATAAATTCACTGTTCCCTAGGTTCCTAACTAATATTTCTAGCACTGCCGTTATGTTGATCCCATATAGATAATTTTTTAAAGTGCATAACTTTCAGAACAAGACAGGTATTTTTTACCAGTTAAGTTAAACTATTATTTTGTTTTAAAATGACTTCAGGGTATATTTCTGGTTTAAAGTTTAAAGATTATTCCAGGACAATAGTTCAGGAGTTAATGCAAACTTTATGACTCTAAGAAGTCTGGAATCCATAAGAATTTTAAATTCTGCTCTGCATTTTCCCCTTTTTGATCAGGGTTCTTCTGTAAAATCTTTAATCAAAATATTCAGTAATGGTAGCTGAGTACCATCCAGTTCTTCTGGGCTCATGGCAAAAGAAGCAATTGTTCAGAGAGGTAATTAACCACACATTCCATATCATGGGTTGAATTGTATCTCTCAAAAATATATATCATCTTAGGCCATGATTTCCAGTATTGTGTGGTTTTCTCCATTTTATTACTTGTTTCCATTTTGTGATGTCTCCTAAATCCTAACCTCTATGAATCAGAGCTGTCAGGTGTCAGAGCAGCACCTGACAACAACAACATATGTTAGGCAGGATCATTTTGGGGTTTGTCCAGAGCCACAGCCTTACAAAAGGGTCACGCCCTTACTGAAGTGACAACCTTGCTTCTAGTCACATCCTTGCTTGAGTCACACTTTTTATCTTCTAAGAGATAAAGGAGAGAAAAGGAAGATGAGAGAAAAGGGGCCTCACTAGCACCAAAAAAGAAGAGCTGGGATCAGAGTATGTCCTTTGGACCTGGGATCCCTATGCTGAGAACCTCCTACACCGAGGGAAAGATTGATTCCACATACTTGGAGATCACCAAGGAATGCTGGGCCCACAGATGTTGTAAGAAAACAAAGACCTTTCTTTAGAACTGGAGCCCTGAATTTGGATTTCTAGCCTCCTAAATTTTGAGACACATAATAACGACAACAACAATAACAAATTTTGAGAAAATAAATGTTAACCCTTTCATTACAGAATTATTTTCTGCTTTGATTTTGTTGTTGTTGTTGATAACATGTGTTTTCAGTAATGCTGAAATCAAGGGAAAAAATTTTTTTGAGGTGACATGAATTTTGATACTATTTTGTGGGACATATATGTCCTGAGTGGATTCCAGTGGTAGGATTGACAGGGTGAAGCCTATTTCTTCAGATTCTCGCAGTTATACAGATCCCTGCCCAGCAACAACATGTCCTACAAATGTGATAGCAGCTTCCAAAGAAACTGAGGGCTGGAAATGTTGGTGGGTGATATCTGTCCCACAAGAAATGAAAGGATTAAAACCATACATTTGTGGTATTTGCATTATAGCAGCACTAGATAACTAAAACAGATTTTTCTATTGAAAGAGTGAAGTGCTACTCTAACAGATACCTAAAATGTGGAAGCAATTTTGGAATCGGGTAATTGGTAGAGGCTGGAAGAATTTTAAGATGCCTAATAGTAAAAGCCTGGTAGTGTAGTGCCTAACGCATTTGACTGCTAACCAAAAGGTTGGCGGTTCAAACCCACCAACCACTCCTCGGAAGGACGACTGGGTAATCTACTTCCATAGTGATACTGCCTCAGAAACCCAAAGAGGGGTCGCTGTGAGTCGGAGATGACTCCACGGCACATAACAACAATAACAATAGTAAAAGCCTATATTGCCCTGAAGAGAGTATTGATAGAATTATGGACATCAAAGGTAAATCTAGTGAAGACTCAAAGGAAGTAAGGAGTACTATGAGGAATGTCTCTATCATCTTAAATAATATAAGGCTCCAACAACATAATATTACTAGAAATGTGGACATCAATACACTTCTGGTGAGATTTTAAAGAAAATTATGAACATGTTAACACCAATTATAATAATTGTGCAATCCTACCCTTAATTAATGTGACATTTCCATCACTCTTTACCCTGCTTTCCCTCCTCCCTCCTGACCCTGGTAACCACTAATAAACTCTGTTCTCTGGACATTTGTCTTTTCTCATCTTTTTATATTTGTGAGGTCATACAATATTTGTCGTTTTGTGATTGCTCATATATCTTAATAATTGATATTTAGTAACACTTTAATATATCACAAAAGAGAATGACTTGCTAATAATGATGAAAATAGGAAATGCTTTAAATGCAATAACTAATTACCTGACAGATTTCTACAAGGCACTTCAGTATTGACTTCCAAACAACTGTATACCCATAAATATTCTTCAAATAAGTGAATAGTCATTTGCCATTGTTCTCAAATTGCATTGGCTCTTAAATATAAGATAATCCTTTATTACTCTTGAAAAAAAACTGAAGTCACATCTATGTGAGACCAAAGGACGTGTTTTTGTTAGTGGGGGAGTGTGGTCAGTCAATTTGGTAGTATGCCTCTTCTAGCCACGGTCTTTGTGACTCTCATCAGATGACTGGTGGGCTTATGTAAACGTGAAGTGCTTGTGGCCCACCAACAGGATTGGATGGCTTGTTGAAAATGTAAATAAGGTACATGGCACCCTTGTGGGTGTCAGACCATGCAAATAACATATATGGAAACTTAATGTGCGGATTGGTCAGTTTTATCATTCCACTAGGCTTAAAATGAGCCCTCTCAGAGGCAGACAGAGGTATCACACTACTATCAAGATACAGAAAAGCCAGGAGTGGAATGCATCTTTGTACCCAAGATCCTTGCATTCAGACAGCAGATAGATGGCAGAGAGATGATGCCAGCAGAGGCAGCAGAACCAAGGGACTGGCATGAGAGAGACTGGTGGGCTTGCCAGCCCACAGAACAAGAAAGCTAAGTGTCTTTAAGTAGGAGGCTTCCTGGCAGAGTGGGGGTGTAGGTGCAGCAGAGTTAAAAGAGTTTTGTAACACTTGGTTGAGCAGGGCAGAGGCCCGGCCAAGGGGCCAAGTGCCAAAGAGAGGCATGCCTATGGGTATGGAGGAGGTTGTCCTGATAGAAGAAATGTATCCTGAGTGTTCCTGAACCTGAATTGTAACCTGTGCTTACCTAATAAACCCTATAATCATGAGTATTATCTATGAGTTCATTGCAATGAATTCTGGAACCCAGCAGAGAAATAGTGAGTGCCATGGGAGGGGCAATTCATGTCAGAATTTAAAAAAGATGGAAGGTGGTGGCATGTTTAACACTCACCTCATAGGAATCATCCTTGGGCTGATGCTGCTGATGGTAATTCTTTCTCCTTCTTTTGAAGTTAGAAGAGGTCCAACAAAGCCGCCCACATGCCCCTTTGTCAGGAGGAACTCCTCAGCAAAGGAGGGTGAAAATGGTTGCACAACTCAAAGAATGTAATCAGTGTCACTGAACTATTCATATAGAAATTGTTGAGTTGGGGTGTATTCTGAACAAAAACAACAACAAAGAAAAAACATAAAGGAAATATATAGTAATATATATATATACAGAAAATATACAATGGTATCTTTGGATGATAGACTGTGTGCAGATTATTTTTACTTCTTTGTGCTTCTCTCCAGATTTTCATATTACAAATTATTATAATTAATGTGAAAAAATATATAAGATATCAATGCATTAGTTGCATAAGGTAGCCAGAGACAGATTACCTGTTATATAAATTGGTTCACATTTGATTTTTCCTTCCCATTTTATTCCAAAATATTTGTTTCTAAGGGGAGTGTTCCAGATGAAAGCCTTTGATTGGCCTGTTTTTTCACCCCTATTTTATTCCAACTAGGCAAACAATATAGGAGTGAGGGAAACATTTTGGGTAAACACTTAAGAACAGGTTGGAAATAGCTTCCTTATTTGGATGACTTTTTTAAAAACACCCTCTAAAAAGTGTATATATCTACTAACCTAGGTTATTTCCTCATTTAAAAGTCCACCCCTTGAACAGGCTGAACTATTAGGTATGTTATGCAGGGGGGAGTGTGCCCATGTGTAGGGTTGGCAAACAATGTTTCTACAAGTGTATTGGTATGTTCTGTAAGAATTCTCAGGTGTATAGTAGAGCTGACAAGGGGCAAGGCTGTAGTCACTTCTTGGCCATAGCCAGCTACCCAGAGGGAGCGAGCAGTTGGACCTATGGGCTTGGGACCATAGTCTCAGGGGACATCAAGCTCAATCGACATAACATACTACACAAAACATTGTTCCACCTCCTACTTCGGTGAGTAGCAACTGGGATCTTAAAAGCTTTCAAGTGGCCACCTAGGTGCAATGATGGGTCTCTCATCATCCAGAGCAAAGAAGAATGAAGAAAATCAAAGATTCATGGAAACAATTAGTTCAAGTGACTGGTACACCATGTCATCCTCAGTCTATATGATTATGAGACCAGAAGAACTAGATGGTGCCTGGCTACCACTGTCAACCACTCAGAGAGGGGTCTATGTAGGAGATCCTGGATAGAGTGGGAGAACAATGGGGAACAAAATTCAAAATCATTTGGGGGAAAAGAAGGGGGGGGGCAGGTTTACAGATCTGATAGAGCCTGATGGAACCACTGAGACTATGGCCCCTCGCTGCCCTTCAGGTCTGGAATTGAACCAACACCTGTGGCTTCCAGCCAAATAAAAGACAGGCATATCAGCTGAACATTTACATGAGGTAGATACGCTCCTTGGAGAGAACAATCATGGGAGAATTGAAGGGCTGTGTATGCACAGGGAGACAGCTCAAGGGACAGGAGTGCATGGAGGGATGGACACAGGAAAGAGGTAACTATGGGGAGGAAGTGGGAGAGGAGCTGTTGGATTGTGGTGAATAGTAGTCAATGTCTTGAGACAAAGTGTATGTGAACTGCTGTATAGAAAGTGAATTTGCTCTGTAAACTTTCACCCAAATCACAATTAAAAAAAAAAAAAAGTACACCCCTTGTCATAAGTGAGGAGAGTGGTTATCCATGAGTAGGGTGATAATGACTGGAAGGGGGCACTAGGATGGGGAGTACTTCTGGAGTGCTGGGAATGTTTTGTTTCTTAAAAGGGTTGGAAGTTACCAAAAAAAAAAAAAAAAAAAAGGGGCGGGGGATAGAAGTTACACAAAGATGTGTTCACTGTGTGAAAATTCATTACACTGTACACTTGTGGTTCCTGAAATTTTCTGTATGTATTTCAAGTACACTTTGAAAAATAGGATGCTATGGAGTGAAAGATGATGTAGTTTTGGTGGGCCCAAAGAAATCAACGAAACAAAGGAACTAGACAAGAGGATTAAGTGCAAGCAATCTACTGTAGCTAATGACAAAAATTCCACCATGTCAAGTAATATTTTTACTCTTAACAGTAAAGTTTGTAACACTGCAGGCTTTGTCTGTTATTCCTTTGCTTTTTCCCTAAGGTGGTCATCATGCTAGTGTTTTTACATTCCTAGGTGAACTCTCCAACTCTGTTCTTGATCATCTTCCCTCGAACCCACAAACAAGCTAATGTACCAATTTATGATGCCCCCCTCTCTGCCTCTGTCTTGGTTCTTTCCCCTCAACCTATAAAAATACTCAAATCTCTTCCTACGCTGGAAAATATATCCCCACAACCTGGTTTCATCCCAAACATTTGCCTTCATCTCCTGCTGTTTTCTCCCCACTTAAGTTCTCTATTTCCTCTACTATTCCTTAAGGCCACACACACACACAGACACACACACAATCATTATCTTGGCCTACTGTCTTATAATATTACATTGTAATAGTTCGTTACTCACCCCCACACCATCTGCAGGAAAGAGACCATGTTTATTCACCATCATCATATTAGAACCAAGTAATATGTCTTTTCTTGCTGAAAACTACATGAACGACTACTGCTGGGAAACTCTTTCGTAAATGACTGCCCAAGGGCCATGATGTATGAGCACATTTGCCTTGTTCCTCACTGTACCACTACATTTCTCTTAGTGCCTACATCTCTTGTGACTCAAGTTCCCCTAGACAGCCCTCTGCTTGCACCCAACAGGGTAGTAAGTTTGGTAATTTTTTAAAAGTCAGTCAGTCCTGTAAGGTCTGTATAAGTAGGAACTGCATTTATCCTGCCCACCACCATATCCTCAATAACTAGAGGTCTGATTCATGTCAGGGGCATCATAAATATTCCTATAGTAAGTGAATAAATAAATAAAAAGTAATTGTGGAAAGTGAATCTAAAGTTGATTGGCATATTTCTTGGCACTAGTGCAGAGTGAAAATATTTCTAGGATTAATTCTGTGGTGTACCTCAGACTACAGCAATATTTTTCAAACTATTCCTTAAGACCAAAGCAGCTCTGGTGGTGCAGTGGTTAAGGCATTTGGCTACTAACCAAAAGGCTGGCAGATGGAACCCGACAGCCATTCTGTGGGAGAAAGATGAGGAGGCAGTCTGCTTCTGTAAAGAAATTTACAGCCTTGGAAACCCTATTCTGTCTTACAGGGTCACTATGAGTTAGAATCAACTTGATGTCAGTGGGTTTTGTTAAGACCAATTAGAGAGTTCTTAAGTCAATTTTATGAGTTAGAATCTGACATTTAAAAATGAAATAAAGTAGGATAGACACAAAAAAGGGGACAAATACAACAGAATAGGATAGGATAGAGAAAGAGTAGAGTTGGACACAGACTAGAAAGAAGAGAAATAGCAATGAATTTTACTAGTGAAGGGAACCAAACCAAAACTAAACCCACTATCACAGAGTTGACTGCAACTCACAGTGACCGTAAGGACAGTAGAACTGCCCTATAAAGTTTCCAAGGCTTTAAATCTTTATGAAAGCAGATTTCCACATCTTTCTCCTGCAGAGTGGATGGTAGGTTAGTACTGCTGACCTTTTGGCTAGCAGCCAAACACTTTAACCTCTGTGCCACCACGGCTCTGAGAAGGGAAAGCCATATTTAAGAAAATTTTCTCAGTTGCATATGTACATGTAGTTGTCTGTTCTCGATTTCAATTTTAAATATTTCTTATGGTTGTCAGAGTCAAAACAATTAGAAAGCTACTGCCCTAAAAGCCTAATGAAGGATAGAGTTAATGGAGATCAGCAAAGCTTGAGCTATTTATTTATTTTTATTATATTTTTCTTATCTTTTGGTATTTTTGGCAGCACAAAGTCTTCTAAACAAGTTAATCTTCAACTCAAGGCATAGTTCACTTTGAAATGCCCAGAAATACTTTTTGAAATAGTAGATGAAAAATCAACTATTTGTATAGAATTAATAGAAGGGCCAATGTCACAAAAAACACACTATACAATTTTGTTGTTGTTGTTGTTGTTATGTGCCATCGAGTCGGCCCCGACTTACAGCGACCCCTTCTTGGGTTTCCGAGGCAGTATCACTACGGAAGTAGATTGCCTCATCTTCCTTCTGAGGAGTGGCTGGTGGGTTTGAACCACCAGCCTTCTGGTCAGCAGTCAAGTGCCTTAGCCACTATGCTACCAGAGCTCCTTATACAATTTTATCAAAGATAAATTAAGAGACAATGTACAGATTGGGAGAAAAATTTTAAGAGCCATATATCTCATAAAGGTTTAGTATCTAGACAATGTTAAGAAATCTTACAAATGGACAACAAAAATACAACAACCCAATAAAAAATTGGCAAGGGACTTGAGTGGACCCTTCACTAAAAAGGTTTTACAGATGGCCAGTCACCACAGGAAAGGATGCTTACTGTCATTGGTTGTTCTTCCTGTTGTTGTTAGATGCCGCTGAGTTGGTTCTGACTCATGGTGACTCTATCTATATATAACAGACTGGAAAATTACCTGGTCCTACGCCATCCTCATAATTGTTGCTTGAACCCATTGTTGCAATCACTATGTCAATCCATCTTATTGAGGGTCTTCCTCTTTTTTGCTAACCCTCTACTTCAGCAAACATGATATCCTTCTTCAGGGACTGGTCCCTCCTCATAATATGACCAAAGTCTGTGAGACAAAGTACTATCCTTGTTTTTAAGGAGCATTCTGGCTATACTTCTTCCAAGACAGATTCGTTCGTTCTTCATATAGTCCATAGTATATTCAATATTCTTCATCCACACTAGAATTGAAATGCATCAGTTCTTCTATGATCTTCCTTATTCACTGTCCAGGTTTTGCATGCCTATGAGCATGCAAAAATGGCTAGGGTTAGGTGCACTTTAGTCCTCAAAATGACATTCTTGCTTTTAAAGAGGTCTTTTGCAGCAGATTTGCCCAGTTCAATACATCATTTGATTTCTTGACTGCTGCTTCTATGGATGTTGTTTCAGTTACCTAGTGCCGCTCTTATAGGAATATACCACAAATGGGATGGCCTTAACAAACAGTTTATTCTTACAATTTAGAGCCTTTAAGTCTGAGTTCAAAGTGCCAGGCACTAGGGCTGGGTGAAAGCCTCTCAACCTTGGACTTCAGCTCTGCCTCCTGCTCCCGGCAGGGAAAAAAAAAAAGCTGGCAGTTTTTCTTCACTCAGCTGCTGGCTGCTGAGGCTGACAAACCCAAGGTCAACAAGTAATAAGGCACAGTCCCAATGTTACCAAACCACACAGCAGGCCATTAATTCAAGTCCATTAAAAGTCCCAAGATAGCAGAGCACGGCAGGCTGCTGAACTATGACTCGACTACATGCAGGGTTCAAGCATGTCATAAGCTAGAGACCATTCCCAAAGCTGCTGCTTATATACGGGAAACAGACCACATCCCTAAAGCAACTGACTCAGCTACTTGTGGTAGATCCTACCATGAAGTTAATTGCCAATCCAATCATGGGGAATAACTACCACCAGCTGCCCAGCCTCTCAACCAGATCCAGCCAAGATGACATACAACCTTAACTAACACACATTGATTGTGGACACAAGTAAAATGAAATTCTTGACAACTTCAATCTCTGCTTTGTTTATCATGATGTTGCTCATTGATCCAGTTGTAAAGATTTTGATTTTCTTTATGTTTAGGTGTAATCCATACTGAAGAGTGTTGTCTTTGATCTTCATCAATAAGTGATTCAAGTTTTCTTCACTCTCAGCAAGCAAGGTTGAATTATTTGCATGCCACAGGTTGTTTAATCAGTCTTCCTCCAATCCTTATGCATTTTTCTTCATATAGTCAAGCTTCCCGGATTATTTCCTCAGCATACAGATTGAATAAGTATGGGGAAACAATTCAATCCTGACACACAATTTTCCAGATTTTAAACCACTAAGCATCCCCACATTCTGTTCAAATGACAGCCTCTTGGTCTATGTATGTGATCTGTCTGAACACAATTAAGTGTTCTGGAATTCCTATTCTTCACAATGTTATCCATAATTTGTTATGATCCACACAGTTGAATGCTTTTGCATAGTCAGTCAATAACATACAGGTAAACATTCTCTGCTTTCAGCCAAGATCCATCTGACATCAGCAATGGTATCTCTCATTCCATATCCTCTTCTGAATATGGCTTCAATTTTAGGCAGTTCCCTGTCAAAGTTCTGTTGTAACTGTTTTTTAATTATCTTCAGCAAAGTTTTACTTGTGTGTGATATCAATGATATTGCTTGATAATTTCCTCATTCTGTTGGATCACCTTTCTTTGGAATGGACAAAAATATGGATCTCCTTCATCCAATTGGCCAGGGAGCTGTCTTCCAAATTTCTTGGCTTAGGCAAGTGAGCGCTTCCAGCATTGCATCCATTTGTTGAAACATCTCACTTGAAATTGTTAATTCCTGGAGCCTTGTTTTTTGTCAATGCCTGCAGTGTACCTTATACTTCTCCCTTCAATACCATCAGTTCTTGATCATATTCTGCCTCCTGAAACTGTTGAACATCGACCTATTCCTTTTTGGTACAATGACTGTGTGTATATCTTCCATCTTCTTTCGATGCTTCTTGAGTCACCCAATTTTTTGCCTACAAAATCCTTCAATATATTAACTTTGAATTTTTTTTTCAGTTCTCTCACCTTGATAAATGCCAAGTGTGTTCTTCTCTTTTGGTTTTCTAACACCAGGTCTTTGCACATTTCATTATAATACTTTACTTTGCTTTTTCAACTGCCTTTGAAATCTGTTCAGCTGTTTCTGTCATCATTTCTTCCATTCACTTTAGTGACTCTACATTCAAGAGCAAGGTTCAGAATCACTTCTGCCATCCATCTTGGTCTTTTCTTCTTTCCTATCTTTTTTAATGACCTTTTGCTTTCTTCATGTATGACGTACATGATGTCATCTCACAGCTTGTCTGGTCTTTGGTCATTAGTGTTCAGTGCATTTTTTAATGTATTTTATTGAAATATAATTTGTGTACAGTGAAATACACAAAACTAAAGTGACATGGGTCAATGCCCTTTTTTTTTTTTTTGCAGTATTATTCCCTCCTCTCCCCTCCCACCCCTGGCAACCAGCAAAGAAAGTTTCCCTCCATATATAAACCATTCCTTGACCCTGCACAACAATGAACTAATACTATATTTGTCCTTCTGTGATTGACCTATTTCACTCAGCATGTCCTCCAAGTTCATCCATATATGTGGTGTTTTGCAGACTCTACACTATTCTTTAGTGCTGCATAGTATTCCATTATGTGAATGTACAATAGTTTGGTCATCCCCTCTTCCACTACAAATCTTGGAGGTAAGTCCCTTGCCAGATATGTAATTATTGGCAAAAATGAATTTGTTGCTATCATTTTTGTTATGTGCTTTTTTGTGGTGTCAATTTCTTTGTTCCATGTAATTTTCTATGCTGATCTCATTTTATGCATCATGTTATCACTTCCTTCATTGATATTGTTTTAGTATCTGCTGAATATTTATGCTGGTCCTCTTTTTTGATGTGAAGGTTTATCATTTTTCTTTGAGGTTACCCTGTGATTTAAAGTTTTCTTCCCAAGTTTAGAACAGTCCATTCTATCTTGTAGTTGTCTTGACTTCCCTACCATCTAGAAGTTCTATAACAACACAGCTTTTTTTTTTTTTTCCCTCTTTTTGGTTTGTAGTTGTCCTCATTTGGCAATTGATGTCTCTGGTTCCCTGTTTACAATCTTGTAGGCTTATTTACTTTGGATACTTCCATAGCTTGGTTGGTTTCTGGGTTATGTCATCATGTGTGTTAATGGTCAGTTGTTGTTGGCTGTTGTTGGTTCTCTATTCAAAGGGGTCCCTTTATCATCTCTTGTAAGGGTGGTCTGTTTTTAACAAATTCCCTTAATTTCTGCTTCTCTAGAAGTGTCCTGATTTCACCATCATATTTGAGGGACAATTTTGCTGGGTACATAATTCTTGGTTGGAAATTTCTCTCTTTTAGGGTTTTATATATACCATCCCACTGTCTTCTTGCCTGCATGGTTTCTGTCAAGAAATCCGAGCTTAGTTTTATTGGTTGCCCCTTGTAGGCAACTTCTTATTTTTCCCATGCTGCTCTCATGATTCTTTCTTTCTCTTTGTTTTTGATAAGTTTGATGATGATATGTCTGGGTGATTTTCTTTTGGGGCCTATTCTGTTTGGGGTTCATTGGACTTCCTGAATGGATATATTCTCATCTTTCATCATACCAGGAAAATTCTCTCCCAACAAATCTTTGACAATTTACTCTGTGGTTTTATTTGTCTCTTCCTGTTCTGGTATCTGAATTACATGTAGGTATTCCTTTTGATGGTGTCCCACATGAACCTTAGGCTTTCTTCATTTTGTGTTGATCTTTTTTCTGATTTATCCCTTTCCAAAGAAGTATTCAGGTATTTGCCTTCAATCTCCCTAATTCTGTCTTCCATTGGTTCAATTCTGCTCCTTTGCCCATTGAGTATCTTATCTATTTCTGAAAATTTAGTATTAATCTTCTGGATTTCTGTGTGTAGATTTTGTATCATTTCTAATTTTTCATTTATTTTGTCATTTTGCTCTTGTATTGTCTTTTGAAATTTTTCTAAGGTTTTCTCTGTGTTTTCCTTGACCTGTCTCTCAATTCGTTGAAGAAACCTAAATATGATTCTTTTGAATTCCTTATCAGGGAGTTCCAATGTTGCGTCTTCCTCAGGGATGTGTTTTGGGTCTGTATCCTGGTCCCTTGTTTCTCCTGCTTTGTCTTGCTTCTTTGTGTGGACTGTGATGCTCTGTTGTCTCTGAGGGATTGCGTTTATATTTAATTGGTGATTGTATGTTGGAGTAATGCCCACGATTTTCGTTTTCTTTGTTTTGTTTGTATGTTATCTATGCAAGCAGGGTACTGTGCTCCTCTGTTCACTAGTTGACAGCACTTATACACTTACCACCTGTCTCCTTTCCTGTTGTTAGCCTCTCGTATGTCCCTGCTGACCTTGGCAAACAGAGCCTATTCTTAGGTCCCTGGAGTCCAAATGAGAATGCTATCACTTTAAAATCCAAAATGGTTGCCACTTATAAACATTCAAAATGGCTGTGCCCTCGGTCCCTTTAAATATCCAAAATAGCTACTGCTCATAAACATTCAAAATGGTTGCACCCTCAGTCACTGTAAATATCCAAAATGGCCACCACTTGTAAACATTCAAAATAGCTCCACCCTCAGTCACTTTAAATATCTAAAATGGCTACCATGTATAAACATTCAAAATGGCTGTACCCTCAGTCACTTTAGATATCCAAAATGTCTGTTTCATGTAAACAATCAAAGTGGCTGTGCCCTCTGGATAGTGGAGAGTCAACAGCTCAGGTTGTCTCCCTCCTTGCTGTTTCCCTTCATAGTCATAGCCACCAGCACAGTCATCCCTGCAGCCCTTGGTGACCAGGGCTGATCTTTAGGTCAATTTTCAAGTTCCAATACCACTTGGAAATATTCAGGCTGTTGGTCCTGTCAGAGTAGCTGACAGTCTGCAGCTCCAACCCGACTGTCTCTGTACTCACTGTTTTCATTCAGGTTTTTCCACTAGTTGGTGCCTAATCCACTTCTGTATAGTTCCTTTCTTTCAAAGCTCAGGGCTCCAGGATTATCTTCTGTATCTCTGTCAATTGGTTTTTCTTTTCTTTGTTGAAGAGGGTCTGTGTTGCTTGTCTGCCTATTCCTCCATCTTACTGGAAATTCCTGGTAAAGGCAGCTAGGCCATCAAATGTATTCTTGAGATGGTCTCCAAATTCAGGTGGGATATACTCAAGGTCATATTTTGGCTCCCACAGACTTCTTTTAATTTTCTTTAGCTTCAATTTAAACTTGCATATGAACAATGGTTGGGCTGTTCTTCAGTTGGTCCCTTACTTTGTTCTGACTGATACTGAACTTCTCCATCATCTCTTTCCACACATACAGTTGATTTGATTCCTCTGTATTCCAACCAGTGACGTCCATCTGTATAGTCACTAGTTATATTGTTGAAAAAAGGTATTTTCAATGAAGAAGTCATCTTGAAAAATTCTATCATGCAATTTCTGGTGTCATATCTATCACTAAGTCCATATTTTCCAACTAATGATCCTTCTTCTTTGTTTATAACTTTTGCATTCTAATCACCAGTAATTATCAATGCATTTTGACTCCACACTTGATCAGTTTTACACTCCAGAAATTGTTAAAAATCTTCAGTTTCTTCATCTTTGGCATTAGTGGTTGGTACATACATTACAATAATATTTGTATTGAACTTGTCTTCCTTGTAGGTATATGGGTATTTCCTATCACTGATAGAATGGTACTTCAGGATAGATCTTGAAATGTTTTTATTTGACAAAGAATGTGACTTAATTCCTTTCCAATGTGTCATCCCTGACATAATAGACCATAAGACTGTCTGATTCAAAATGGCCAACACCAGTCCATTTCAACTCACTAATGCCTAGGATAGCAATTAGTATGTGCTTCATTTCATTTTAGACAACTTCTAATCTTACTGGATACATCATACATCGTACATTACACATTACAACTTTTAATCAACATATGCAGCTGTTTCTGCTCATTTTGAGTCATGCCACATCAGCAAATGAAGATCAGGAAAGCTTTATTCACATTATTAAGGAGGAGGAGGCAACTCTTTCCCAGTTATATTTTGAATGGTTTCCAAACTAGGAGGCTCATCTTCTGGTACCACATAAATATTCTGTTGTGATTCATAAGGTTGTCACTGGCCAGTGTTTTGGGAAGTAGATTGCCAGGTACTCCATCCTCGTTTGTCTTAGTCTGGAACCTCCACTGAAACCTGTCCACCATAGGTATTTGAAACAGTGGCATAGCTTCTAACATCACAGCAACACACATGCCACCATGTAGGAACAACCGACAGACCAGTGTTGGTCATTGTGGAAATGCAGATTAAGGCTACAGTGAGATACTACTTCAACCCCCATAGAATGCTATTATATTTTTTAAAAAAGGAAAATAATGGGTGTTGACAAGGATATGGAGAAATTGGAGCCCTCTTCCACTGCTATTGGGAATACAAAAGAGTAGAAATTCCCAGATGCCTAGTGAAAGATAAAAAATAACACAGGGGCTTATACCATCTCCATGGCTGGGGTATGGTGTATTCTGGACATTCCTGAGTGGTATCCTTCCCCATAAAGGCAGCGGTGGGATTTAATCAACTGGAATTTGGTATGGAAAGCTGTTTGGTAGTTCCTCAAGATTTTGATCATGGAAATTTCATATGGCCCAGCAATCCTAATCCTAGGTATGTATCCAAAAGAAGTTAAGGCAGAAACACAAACAGAAATTTGTACATGAATGTTCACTGCGGCACTATTCACAATAGCCAAAAATGAAAATAGCCAAAAAGTCCATCAACAGATGAATGGATAAACAATATGTGGTATGTACCTAAAATGGAGTATTACTCAGCCATAAAGAGAAATTAAGTCCTGATACATGCTACAACATGGATGTACTGTAAACATTATGCTGAGTGAAATAATTCAGTTGCAAGACAAATATTGTATGATTCCACTTGTATGAAATAGGCAAATGTATGCAGACCAAAGTTTATTCATGGTTATCTGGGCTAAGGAGTTCTGGCGGTGCAGTGCCTAAGATATAACTATTAACCAGGAGGTTGGAAGTTCAAACCCATCAGCCACTTCGAGGAAGGAGGATGGGGCAATCTATTCCCATAAAGATATAACTCCTCAAAAACCCAATGGTGGTCGCTATGAGTTGGAATCAACTCTATAGTAGTGAGTTTGGTTTTGGTTTTGGGCTAAGAGGGAGGAGAGAAAGGGAAGTTCTTGCTTAGGGGGTACTGAGTTTCTGTTAATGGTGGTAGAATAATTTGGAAAGGATAGCAGTGATGGTTGCCTAACCTGATGAAAATAATCAACATCACTGAGTTGTACATGTTAAAATTGTTGGACTGGTAAATATTTTGTTATATATATTTTACCACAATAGAAAATAAATTTAAAAAACACACTATACAAATCTTAGTGTGCAGATAATATATATTACTTTTTTCTTCATCAAAAAAGAAAGTTTTAACGTATTTCAGAAATATATTTCTTAAATGTATTAAATTGGAACGGGTTAGGAATATTTTTACTTAATTTTTAATTCTCTCATCATGTTTTCAGGATTAGTCCTGCTTGTACATTTTCTTAATCATTAGCAGTTTCTTAACGAAATTTCAATTGGTTTTAATATATCTAATTTCCTAGAGCAGGAGAAAGGGGATAAAAGCCTTGAACCCGGACAGAAGAGCACTCAGCCCCAGGCTTACAGGTGAGGAGAGACAACGCAGG
>NW_006921716.1:6932025-6943961 GCF_000298275.1 Orycteropus afer afer | reverse complement strand
AAGGATGTTCAATACTACTTACTGAAAAGTAACTAGGGGCCATAGCCTTGGGATCTTATCAGTGTCTATCAGACCAGTAAACCTGGCTTTTTTTTTTTTTTTAATGATTTTGAGTTTTGTTCTACATTATTCTCCCACTCTATCCAGGATCTCCTGCACTGATTCCTTTCTAAGTAGTTGACATTGGTAGCCAGTCACCATCTAGTTCTTCTAGCCTCATGGTCATATAGGCTGGGGTTTGCATGGTCCACTAGTCCCCTGGACTAATTGTTTCCATGAGTCTTTGGTTTTCTTCATTCTTCTTTGCTCTGGACATGGAGAGACCCATTTTTGCATCTAGATGGCTGCTTGCAAGCTTTTTGAATAAACTCCTGTCTCTTCATTATTCTTTAACATTTCCCAATTTCAACAAAGGATTAAAAAATCAAACCAGGAGTTTTGATGTTCTGTGCTGTGTGGCTGTTATAATAATAATAATAATAGTTATAATGACCCAAGCATATTGGAGCTTTAATGGTCTTCTCAAGTTGCTGCCTAGGTGCACAGTATATTAGTATCTCACTTCATATACATAATTGGAGCTAGGTGTACCCATGAGCTGACAACTGGTATGCAATTTTAATGAGAGTCTAAACCATTATGTGCTTAGTGGAGTCACTTCTGAGTCATAGATATCCCCTAGGACAGAGAAAAACTGCCCTTATAAGGTTTCCAAAGTGTACATCTTTACTGAAATAGACTACCTTATCTTTCTCTTGCAGAGTTTGATGGGTTCAAACTATCAACTTTTTGGTTAGCAGCCAAGTGCTTAACCCCTGCATCAGCAAAGCTCCTAAATGAGTGCCTACTCAGTGCTAAATAGTGATGAAACTTTCAATCAGAAAAAGAAGTTGGCAATTTTTATAACATATAAAAAGAAATGGTATGGTTACTGTGGTGGTTATGTTTGTGTGTCAACTTGGCTGGGCCTGGCTGACTGGCTGGGCAGCTGGTGGTAGTTATTCCCCATGATGAGACTGGCAATCAACTCCATGGTGGGATCTACCACAAGCAGCTGAATAGCTGTCTTTGGGATGTTGTCTGCTTCCTGTATATAAGCAGCAGCTTTGGGAATGGTCTCTAGCTTATGGCACACTTGGACCCTGCATGTAGCTGTGTCATTGTTCAGCAGCCTGCCATGCTCTGCTGACCTTGGAACTTACAATGGACTTAAATTAATGGCCTGCCATGTGGTTTGGTAACACTGGGACTGTGGTGTCAACTTCACTAGGCCCAGTTGAGTGGCTGGGCAGCTGGTGGTAGTTATTCCCCATGATAAGACTGGCAATCAACTCCATGGTGGGATCTGCCATGAGCAGCTGAGTAGGTGCCTTTGGATATGTGATCTGCTTCCTGTATATAAGGAGAAGCTTTGAAAATGGTCTCTAGCCTGTGGCATGCATGTGGCTGTGGTGTTGTTCAGCAGCCTGCTATGTTCTGCCGACCTTGGGACTTACAGTGGACTTAAGTTAGTGGCCTGCCATGTGGTTTGGTAACATCGGGACTGTGCCTTTTACCTTGTCAACCTTGGGGCTTCTTATCCTCAGCAGCCAGCAGCTGTCTGAGTGAAGAAATTCCTCTAGCTCCAGTGGTCCGGGAGCAGGAGGCAGAGCTAAACCCCAAGGTTGGGGGCTTTCACCCAGCCCCTAGAGCCTGGCACTTCGAACTTGGACTTAAAGCCTCCAAATTGTAAGAATAAACTCCTGTTTGTTAAGGCCATTCCATTTGTGGTGTATCCCTGTCAGAGCAGCACTAGGTAACCAGAACAGGGACTGTTGCTTTTTACTTGTCAACCTTGGGTTTGTTAGCCTCAGCAGCCAGCAGCTGTCTGAGTGAAGAAATGCAGCTAGCTCCAGTGGTCTGGGAGCAGGAGGCAGAACTGGACCCCAAGGTTGAGGGGCTTTCACTCAGCCCCTAGAGCCTGGCACTTTGCACTTAAAGCCTCCAAATTAAGAATAAACTCCTGTTTGTTAAGGCCATTTGTGGTATTCTTGTCAGAGCGGTACTAGGTAACCAGAACAGTTAGCGATAATTTGATCATATCTTTTATCATTCAAAATAGAGGAAAAGAGATGAACATAAATTAGAAACATTTCCCAGTTCTCTAGATTGAAGGATGCCATGAGACCTAGAAAAGTTCATTTGCACAGCCTGTGACGAAATAAAGCAAGGAATGTAGAAAACATCTGGGTTGGGAATGAAGACGGATCCTTCCCTCACACCTTATACAAAGATTAACTCAATATAAATCAAGTACCTACATGTAACAGCTAAAACTGTAAAATTCTTAGAAGAAAACATAGAGGTAAATCTTCCTGACCTTAGATTTGGCAAATAATTTGCAGCTATGGCACTAAAAACATAAGCAACAGAGGAAAAGAAATAGGTAAGTTAGAATTCATCAAATTAAAAGTTCTGTTCTTCAAAGGATGTGTATTGTTTACCTTTGTGTTGCACTAACAAAAAATATACCACAAAGGGGATGGCTTGAACAAACAGTAGTTTATTCTCTCACAGGTTGGAGGCTTTAAGTCCAAGTTCAAAGTGCCAGGCTCTAGAGGCTGGGTGAAAGCACCTCAACCTTGAGCTTCAGCTCTGCCTCCTGCTTCTGGCCCACTGAAGCTGGAGGCTTTTCTTCACTCAGACAGCTGGTGGCTGCTGAGGCTGACAAGCCCAAAGTTGACAAGTAAAAAGGCACAGTCCCAATGTTACCAAACAATATGGCAGGCCACTAATTCAAGTCCAGATGAAGTCCCAAGATCATCAGGGCATGGCAGGCTGTTGAACGACTTGGCTACATGCAGGGTTCAAGTGTGCCAAAAGGTTACAGACCATTTCCAAAGCTGTTTCTTACATATAGGGAGCAGACCACATCCCTAAAGCAGCTACTCAGATGCTGTGGCAGATTCCATCATGGAGCTGATTGCCAGTCTCATCAGGGGGAATAACTACTACTAGCTGCCCAGCCACTCCACCAGGGCCAGCCAAGTTGACACACAACACTACCACAGGATGCCATCAAGAAAGCACAAAGACAACTCACAGAATGGGGGGAGAATATCTACAAATCATATATCTGTTAAGGGACTTATATCTAGAATATATAAAGAACTCTTACAATTCAATAATAAAAAGATCAACAATTCAACTTAATAAGTGGATAAAGGGTCTGAATAGACACTTCTCTAAGGAAGATATAGAAATGACTAAGTAAACATATGTAAAAATGCTTAACATTAGTCATTCAAAACAAACAAACAAAAAAAAAAACCAAACCCACTGCTGTGGAGTCGAATCTGACTCATAACAACCCCTTCTTGGGTTTCCGAGGCCATATCACTATGGAAAGTAGATTGACCAACCTTCCTTCCGAGGAGTGGCTGGTGGGTTTGAACTGCCAGCCTTCTGGTTAGCAGTCAAATGCTATCAGGGAAATGCAAATAAAAACCACAATAAGATACCACTTCACACCCACTAGGATAGCTAGAATCAAAAAGTCATATAATAACAAGTACTGGCAAGGAGATGGAGAAACTGGAACCCTCATACATTTTTGTTGGGAATGTAAAATGGTGCAGCCAGTTTGGAAAATATTCTGGCAGTTCTCCAAATGTTAAACATACAAATAACAACCAACAGAAATAAAAACATATATCCAAACAAAAACTTTGTACACTGCAGCATGCTGATAGCATGATGCTTATAGCAGCTTTATTCAAAATAAACCAAAACCTAACACACTGCCATGGAGTTGATTCCAACTCACAGCAACCCGCACTGGGTTTCTAAGGCCGGACTCGATGGCACATAACAACAACAACAACAAATCTTTATGGAAGTAGACTGTCTCATCTTCCTCCTGTGGGGAAGCTGGTGGGTTTGAACCACAGACCTTCTGGTTAGTATCCAAATGCTTTGTCCACTATGCCACCAGAGCTTCTTTTATTCACGATAGCTAGCCCAAAGTGGAAATAACCCAAATATTAATCAATGGGTGAATGGATAAAGAAAATGTGGTATATTCTTATAATGGAATATTGTAATAGAATAGATTCTGACTCATAGAAACCCCCATAGGGTTTTTAAGGCTATAAATCTTTATAGATGCAAACTGCCTCATCGTTCTCCTGCAGAGCAACTGGTGGGTTTGAACAGCTGACCTTTAGGTTAGCAACCCAATGCTTTAATACAGCACTACCAGAGCTCCTTCTAATGGAATATTATTCTGCCACAAGAAGGAATAAAGTACTGGTACATGCTGTAACTTAGATAAACCTCTGAAACATCATGCTAAGTGAAAGAAGCCAGTTACAAAAGTCCACGTATTATATGGGTCTATTCATATGAAAGTCTAAAATAGGGCAATTGACAGAGACAGAATGTAGATTACTGATTGGTTAGGGCTAGCAGGGGGGCAGTATGGGAGGATAGGGGATAATAGCTAGGGAATACAGGATTTCTTTTGAGGGTGATGAAAATGTTCAAATATTGCATGCTGTTAATGGTTGTATTTATCTGTGAATACATACAGAAAAAAACCATTGGATTATATATTTCAAATGGGTGAATTGTATAGTAGGTGAATTTTATCTCAATAAAACTATTTAAATGTGTGTGTGTGTACATATATTTTCTTTGCCCCACTATGCCATCCAAAAAATACCAAACTCACTGCCATCGAGTCAAATCCAACTCATAGTGACCCCTCCTTGGGTTTCCAAGGCTGTATCTCTACGGAAGTAGATGGCCCAATCTTCTTTCCGAGGAGTGGCTGGTGGGTTTGAACCGCCAGCCTTCTGGTTAGCAGTCATATACCTTAGGCACTATGCCATTAGCCACTACAGAATAAACAATTTAACAAAGAAACTATCCAGTCTAGAACCAGACACAGAGCATGGATGTTTCTCTCTCTTATTCCATAATGTATCCCAAGCACTTAGGACAGTGACATATAATAGATACTCCATACATATTTGTTGAATACATACATCATAAGGGCTCAATACCAGCTGCCATCAAGTGCACTCTGACTCATGTGTGTCAGAATAGACCTGTGCTCCACATTGTTTTCAATGGCTGATTTTTTTGGAAATAGATCATCAAGTCTTTCTTCCATGCTGCCTCTGGGTTGACTTGAACCTCCAGCCTTTCAGTTAGCAGCTGAGTATGTTAAACACTTGCACCACCCAGGGACTCAGTAACTAACAATGCCTTAGATTCAAACATGAAAGAAAAAGAACTCCCACTGGAAAATGTAACAAAGCTGATGAAACTGGAACAAGTTGCGGCTCAAGATAATGAGCATAAGGAAACAGCTGCTAAAACTTCAGAAGCACTTAAAAAGACCAAATCTGGGAAAGAGAATAAACACAGAAGAGGCAGTTTTTAGAGAATATTATAAGAGGCAGGCATACACTGTGCTGTTGAGTAGTAATCACTCCCTAAAGCCTGCCATTTTCAGGCTCTCCCTTCTTCTACAACTGGACCCTCTATGCTCCCTTCATTTTGTTTCTCCAGAGTCTTAGGTACGTATCGTTTTAGAGTCTGAGGCTGCTCCTTACTTGTTCCACCTGGAAAGATTCAGACAGGAAGGACGGAGGCATCTCAGTCCCAGGAGAGCAGCATCCAGGGACAAAGTATAGAAAGCAGTGCCAGCCATCCTTTTTTTCCAATATCACGTGAAATAAATATCAAGACACCATCACTCATAGTTTTGCTCCAGTTTTGCAAGCACTCCCTCTGAAAATACACATATTCTGTAGAAATATCAGTAAATGCGCACAGACAAGTAATCACATACGTCACAGATTATCAGTTACTTGCCTGCACCACGACAAGCCTGAGGAGTGCTGCATAAACACTGAATAAACTCCTCCATCTCTAGAATGGATTCCAGCAAGTCCGAGGCTTTGAAGAATTTACCCAAAACCCAACCCAACCTAACCTATTGCCACTGAGTTGTATAGCATCCTATAAACAGACTAGGAGCTCTGGTGGCACAGTGCCTAAGACATTTCAGGATCTCCCTTCTTCTTCACCTAGTTCCTCTATGCTCCCTTCATTTTGTTATTTTTTCTTCATTTTTTTCATTCTGCTAACCAGAAGGTTGGCAGTTCAAATCCACTAGCCACTCCATGGAAGGAAGATGGGGTAATCTACTTCCGTAAAGATGTACTGCCTTGGAAACCCAATGGGGGTCTCTATGGTTGGAATCTACTCGATGGCAGTGGTTTGGTAAGAGACTTACTAGAACTGCCCAATAGAGTTTCCAAGGTAGTAAATCTTTACAGAAGCAGACTGTCTCATATTCTCCCACATAGCAGCTGGTGGGTTGGAACCTCAGACTCTGAATGCTTTAACCACCAGAGCGCCTTGAAGAGTCTACAGTCAGTACTGTAACCACAAAGGCACTCCTCCTTCACAATCTCCACCTCTTAGTTAATCATGGTCTTGAATTGCTTTCTTTAACTAACGTTTGTACTGTTGGTTGTTTTTAGTCACCTAAGATTGAGTATAGGAGCCTTGGTGGTACAACAATTAAGTGTTTGGCTGTTAACCAAAAAGATTGGAGGTACAAACCCACCCATCGGCTCTGCACAAGAAATGGATTCCAGCAGTCTGCTTTCTTAAAGATTACAGCCAAGAAAACCCTATGAGACAGTTCTAGTCTGTCACACAGAGTCGCTATGAGTCAGAATCCACTTCATGGCAGAAAACAACAACAAAAAGACTAAGAAGAACTTCTTTTGGCTTCTTTATGTCTTCTCTCCCCCTAGTGCATGGCACTTGGTCAGGGCACAGTAAAAATATAACAACAGTAAAAAAGACTTTTACAACAGGTTGTTGTTGTTAGGTGCCATTGAGTCATCTCCGACTCATACAGACCTTATGCACAGCAGAACAAAACACTGCCCGGTCCTGTGCCAGCCCCATGATCCTTGCTGAACCTGAACCCATTGTTGCAGCCACTGTGCCAATCCATATCGTCGAGGGCCATCCTCTTCTTCGTTGACCCTCCACTTTACCAAGCATGATGACATCCTTCTTAAGGAAGTGATTCCTCCTAACATAACCAAAGTAGGTGAGACAACGTCTGGCCATTTTCGCTTCCAAGAAGCACTCCAGCTGAACTTCTGGGACAGATCTGTTAGTCCTTTTAGAAGTCCATGGTACTCTTAGCATTCTTCTCCAACACCACAACTGAAAAGCATCAATTCTTCTTCAGTCTTCCTTATTCATTGTCCAGATCTCACATGCATAAGAGGCGATTGAAAATACCATGGCTTGGGTTAGCCACATCTTAGTCTTCAAGGAGACAGACATCTTTGCTTTTCATCACTTGAAAGAGGTCTTTTGCAGCAGATTTATCCAATGCAATACATCGTCTGATGTCTTGACTGCTGCTTCCAAATTATTATATTATGCATGGTATCGATTTAACAAAAAAAAGAAAACATCCAGCCTAGAACCTGACAGTAATATAGGAACATAATGTACAATAATATAAACATTATTATAGTAATATAAAAAGATCTGTTCTGAAAGCTGAGGGGCCCTTTCAGGCTGAAAGGCATCAAAATTACCTGGAGGGCCTGTTATAATAGCCTGCTCTCCTCACCACCACTCCTCCCCCACAGCTGCAGTAGGTCTGGGAGGAGATTGATAATTTACATTTCTAACAAGTTTCAGGTGATGCCCATGCACTCTTTGAAAATCACTGGTTTAGGGTAATTCAGAAGTCCGTAGGTGGTACTAAATAGCTCTGGTGGCATAGTGCCAAAGGCACTTGACTGCTAATCAGAAGGCTGGTAGTTCAAACCCACGAGCCACTCCTCGGAAGGAAGGACGGGCAATCTACTTCCCTAGTGATACTGCCTCAGAAACCCAAGGAAGGGTCACTATGAGTCGGATCCAACTCAACAGCTGTGCGTTTGGTTTGGCTTAAATGGTACTAAAGAAGCTCTGGTGACACAGTGGTTAAAGTCTTTGTTTTCCAACAAGAAGATCTGTGGTGATCTGCGGTTTGAACACAACAGCCGCTCTGCAGAAGAAAGATGAGGCAGTCGCTTCCTTAAAGATTTACAGCCTTGGAAACCCTACTTTGTGTTAAAGCATTGCTTTGAGTCACAATAGACCCGACGGCAATGGGTTGTTGTTGTTATGTGCCATGGAGTCAGACCTGACTCATAGCGACCCCTCCTTGGGTTTCCCAGGCGGTATCACTACGGAAGTAGATCGCCCAGCCTTCCTTCCGAGGAGTGGCTGGCAATGGGTAGGGGGCACAAAAGGTTAAGTGCTCAACTGCTAGCTAGAAGATTGGGTTCACACTCACCGGGAGGTTTTTCAGAAGGCAGGCCTGGTGATCTGCTTCTAACAGGTCACAGACTGGAAAACCCTATGGAGCACAGCTCTACGCTGCATACATGGAGAAGCACGAGCAGGAATTGACTCAACAACAACAGAGTAATTCAATGTAGCCTGGCTCCAGCCTCTGATTTAAATCTTCCCCACTTAAAAATCCATCTCACAGATCCCAGAACCACCTGTGCAAGGCTTCCAGCTTCTTATCAGCTACGAGAGAAGGCCCCACTATTGTCCTTCTCCATGGGAAGACCTGGCAAAGGAATATAATAGGGGCTCTAGAAAAAAAGTACTTCTTTAGGGAGAAAAAGTGCTCTAAATAAAAGTGCTCTGTTAACAAAACAGAAAAGGATGTGTTGGTCAATAGAGGAAAAAGTGATATTCTGAATCTAAATGCAATTAGTGTTCATTAGATGTGCCATCTGATGACATAGCATTAAGTTAGGATTTCTTCCTGTCAGTCTGCCAATGTAGGACTCAGCCAGCCTATATGAGTGTTCCAAGAAGGCAGGGGTTGCCTCTTTATTTCACACTGGTAGAAACAGAAGTAGATCACCTCATTTACCTTCTGCTGAGTGGCTGGTGGGTTTGAACCAATGACCTTCTGGTTAGCAGCCAGATGCTTTATCCACTATGCCACCAGAGCTCCCTCCAAAAAAAGACAGAAACTGGTAATTCAGTAATTCTAGCATCTGAGAGGCCCCTCAAGAAAGTTCCAGTAAAGATACCTAGAAAGTCACCATCTTAAGAGTTTAAGGAAAGGGTACTGGAGGCAGACATATCTGGGTTAGAATTTAGCCCTGCACCTTATATGCTGTGAGTATGGGAAGTATGCTTAACCTCTTAGTTTCAATTTTCCTTATTCTTGGTTGTTAGACATGGAGATGGCTTTTATTTCCTACAATTGTATACAGTACTGTGTAGATATTGCATATAACATCTATCTCCATATACATCCTTGAATTAATAAACGCTTATTTGGGAGGGATTCCTAGAAGCCACAACTCTTAGCCCAGTTCAGAAAGGTTACAGCACTTTTTGTCTGTTGACAGTATATGGGCGAGCTCTTTCCCAGTGTCCTAGCATCCTGTGTCCTGGAGATGGGCTGCAATGATCAGCCAGATGTGAGCTTTTGTGATAGAGAGGATAAAGAGCCAACCATAATGGTTACCACAGTGCGTTGAAGAAAGACAGAAGCAGAACTATGGTGGGATTTTTTTCCCCTCAAGCAAACTTTTTTAACTTGAAGTATTACACATATACACAAAAGGACACAGATTTTAAGAATACAGTTTGATGAATATTTACAAAGTGAATGCACCTTTATAGGTATCATCAATATCAAGAAATAAAATATTAAGTTTTGGTTTTTAAAAAGTACATTAGGTCTTGACTGGCTTCATCTGACCACTTTTCAGGCTAGTTTTTAACATGTACTAACTCAATTAAAAAAATGCATGAAATAGATAAACTTACAATCATCATTGGTTGTAATTAAAGAATTAATTCAATTTTTAAATAATGAGTTAAATGTAGGAACATTTTGGTTTTCATGATTCTTCTCTCATTCTATCTTCCCTTCCAAACCAAACTAAACTCACTGGCATCAAGTCACTTCTGACTCACGGAAGCTCCCTCACTGGGTTTCCAAGTCTGAGTATCTTTACAGAAGCAGACTGCATCATCTTTCTTCCATTGAGCAGCTGGTGGGTCCGCACTGCCGACTTTCTGTTAGCAGCCAAGTGCCTTAACCACTATGGCACTAGGGCTCCTATCTTTCCTTCCAAACCAAAACCAAACCCACTGCCATCGAGTCAATTCCAACTCATAGCAATCCCCATTGGGTTTCTGAGGCAGTAAATCTTTACAGAACTAGATTGCCCAATCTTGCTTCTGCAGAGTGGCTGGTGGGTTCTAACCACCAACCTTGTGGTTAGCAGTCAGATGCCTTAGGCACTGTGCTACTCGAGCTTCTTCTATCTTCCCTTGGAGGTGGGGAGAAAGAAGAAAAATGATGTGAAAAAGTCCTGAGAACCTTTGTGTCTTACCTTCATTTCACAATAACCTGTCTGCTTTTGCTCCCTTTTTCTGGGGTCTTCTTATTCTCCTTTTCCTACAGTACCTATGGGATAAACCAATGGCTTAATAATTTTTTTTCTATATATTTTGCTGTATTTTTATTTTTACTAATAAAATTAATTATATCAAATAACGTCTTTTCCAATGAGTTTTGGTAAAAGGGAATAGGTCTAAGTGGTTTGTTTTTTTTCCTCCCAAATAATTATTTTCTAATACTAAAGCACTATGTGTTCATTGGAGCTCTGGTAGCATAGTGCCTAAGGCATTTGACTGCTAACCAGAGAGCTGGTGGTTCAAACCCACCAGCCACTCTTCAGAAGGAAGACTGGGCAATCTACTTCCATAGAGATACCACCTCAGAAACCCAAGGAGGGGTCGCTATGAGTTGGGTCCAACTCGATGGCAGTGAGTTTGGGTTTTTTTTCTTTTAGTGTGTTCATTATTGAAAACTTGAAAATAACTAATGAAAGTATAAAGAAACTAAAAATCATCCATAACCCTAGCACTCATGAATAACTACTGTAAACATGATGTATCCAAGTTTTCTTCCTGTGAACATATACTTTTTTCCTTTTTTTCCATAAAATTCATAACCTATAAATTTTGTATAATCCTTTTTTCCCCACTTAGATTTAAAAGCTCATTTACCTTCTCTTTCTCTAATCAGAAAGACACATGAGAAATGTAACTGAAGTTAAATTCACACACTACTCTGTAGTATTTTACCTTGAGCAGAAGAGAAAGATTGTACATATAGAGTATCTCCATAGAATTGGGTAGAAAACTTACAAAAAAGATACTATGAAGTTCTAATGGCCAACTCCCAGCTGCAAATGGATAAGGCTTATTTGGTAGACTATAAATCTCAATTACATAAACACATAAAGAATTTAGTGGATCTTTCAGTGTGATCGAAATGTTACCCAATGGCTCCACAAAGCAAGGTATAGATTATCCACTTGTGTGTTACTGGATATGCAACTGGCAATTTTTGAATTAAATTTTCTCTCTCATGGGGAATTAATAACAGAACAGTTCAGAAGTCATTTGTGATGTGAGCTAGTTACTTAGATAATAATTCAAGATTAAGCTTTAGGGAATAGGAGCTCTTCTCCACAGTTCATGGGCTTCTTTGCAATTAATAAACATGAAACATAGTTCCAAAGGTAACAATCTGTTGAAAAGTGGAGTTAAATTTAAACATGATAAATCCAGATGTCAAGAACTATACTGGAGAAGAGAATGTCATAGCAAAATTTTTACAAACTTTATGGCATAGATATTAAGGCAAAAGCATACTAAATTGGATAAATCACCAAACAGTCTTATAAACAGCTCTGAGGCTGGTTTATTTTCAGGGAAATATTGAAAGGAAAACAGATGATTATTTAAAAATTTTTGGATTAGGGAAGGTCTTTCTAATACAATATACCAAAAGTAGAAACTGTAAGGAAAAG
>NW_006921716.1:6922281-6927326 GCF_000298275.1 Orycteropus afer afer | reverse complement strand
GGGCCTGAGTTTCCTCTCCTCACCTAATCCCTTCAGCTGATTGCTCTTCTCTCTGGCTTCCTGGTTTTTAATCCCCTTTCTCCTGCTCTTCCCGCCTGCTACTTGGGTGTCCCTGAGTTGTCTCTCCTCACCTGTAACCCTGGGGCTGACTCTCAATGGAAGGAGCAGTCAAGAAATCAAGATGTTGTATTGCACTGGGAAAATTTGCTGAAAAACCCTCTTAAAAGTGCTGAGTTTTTTTGTTGTTGTTGTTTTGTTTTGTTAAAGTGCTGAAGAGCAAAGATGTCTCTTTGAAGAGTAAGGTGCACCTAACTCAAGCCATGATGTTTTCAGTAGCCTCATATGCATGTGAAAGCTGGACAATGAACAAGGAAGATCAAAGAAGAGTTGACCCTTTTGAGTTGTGGTGCTTATGAAGAATACAGAAAGTACTGTGGATTGCCACAAGAACAAACAAATCTGTCGTGGAAGAAGTGTAGCCAGAATGCTCCTTGGAAGCAAGAATGGTCAGACTTCCTCTCATCTACTTGGGTAAAAGAAGAATATGCAATGAAGCTTGAGAACATGGTTAAGGTAAAGACTCCTTCTTCAATATAAAGTCATTTTGTCTCAGTAAAAGTTTAAAAGCAATAAGAAAATTTTACAAGGAAAATTTTTAAAAATTGAATTTATAAAATATCGGTGCATTAAGTAAACATGCTCAGCTTCTGGAGAAGTGGAATGATTTTGATTTTAAAATAGAAATTAAGATACTCTACCTCTCAATTAAAGCCTTTGTTTTCAAATTGGAAATGACAGAAACAAGCTAAGGCAGAGCTGGGTTTTTTCCTTTTGCTTCCCCCGCCCCCTTAAGGCATCTCTGCACCATCAAAAGAACATTTTCCAAAAGTATATCTTTAAATGTTTTATCTAACTGTGGGAAATGTAGGTGTGACTCTGAGGTACCCCATAGCTTGTGTTGAAATGTTTGAAAGGAAGCTTTCAGCTAGAATGCCATTGGTTTTTGCATGACTGGCACCCTAATATGGTTTTTACAATTTTAAATGGTTGAGAAAAAATCAAAAGAAGACTATTTCATGATATGTGGAAAGTATATAAAATTCGAATTTCAGTATGCATAGGTAAAATTTTATCCACAAAATTCTACATGTATTATTCACGTATTGTTTACAGCTACTTTCCCACTTCAACTACAGATTGAGCCATTGCAATAAACACCATGTAGCCCACAAAGCTGAGAATATATACTATCTAGCCTTTTACAGAAAACATTTCCTGAATACTGGAAAGTAATACAGATGACTATTTTAATAATTTTGAGGTGGAAAACATACAATCAAATACAGTAAAACCTGTGAAAGCAGGAACTGCAAAAGCAAAAACCTGGCAGAAAAGGAAAACTCAAATACTTTCTGCTAACAGAGAGCAATAGAAAAGTGGTAAAACTACACACTGTCAAAGGCAGAAAACTTACAGGATCCAGAAAAACAAGGCAGGCCCATCAAGTTCTAGCTCTCACAGGTTCAATATACAATATAATTGCTAAAAAGGATGAAGTATACTTACATTTTTATTAAGATAAAAAGATATTACTTTATTGTTACATGGAAAAAAACCCAGCAAATTATGAAGCAGGACACATAGTATTCTGGTTACCTAGTGCCGCTCTGACAAGAATATACCACAAGTGGGACAGCTTAACAAACAGGAGTTTATTCTTATAATTTGGAGGCTTTAAGTCCAAATTCAAAGTGCCAGGCTCTAGGGACTAGGTGAAAGTCCCTCAACCTTGAGGTTTAGCTCTGCCTCCTGCTCCCGGCCCACTGGAGCTGGACGCATTTCTTCACTCAGACAGCTGCTGGCTACTGAGGCTGAAAAGCTCAAGGTTGACAAGTAAAAAGACACAACAGTCCCGATGTTACCAAACCACACGGTAGCCTGCTGAACAATGAGACAGCTACATACAGGGTCCAAGCATGCCATAGGCTAGAGACCATTCCCAAAGCTGCTTCTTATATACATACGGGAAGCAGACCACATACCCAAAGCAGCTACTCAGCTGCTCACAGTAGATTCTACCATGGAGTTGACTGCCAGTCTCATCATGAGGAATAACTATCACCAGCTGCCCAACCACTCAACCAGGCCCAGCCAAGTTGACACACAAACATAACCACCACACCTAGCATGATCACATTTGTTAAAACACAATAATAGGTAGATAAATAGGAAAAAAGTGATAGTCAACATAGTTTACCACCAGTAGACATGGGCACTGAACAGCCAGAACAGATGCTAGTAAATAACTGACATGGTTATTTACCAGTGTATGTCCCTGAAGGCCAACCCTGGATATAGATGTTGTTGTTGTTATGTGCCGTCGAGTCAAACCCGACTCATAGCGACCCCTCCTTGGGTTTTCGAGGCAGTATCGCTATAGAAGTAGGATTGCCCAACCTTTCTTCCGAGGAGTGGCTGGTGGGTTTGAACCTCCAGCTGTCTGGTTAGCAGGCAAGTGTCTTAGCCACTATGCTACCAGAGCTCCCTGGATATAGATATATATGCCTAAAAATAATCTGGGAGGATACACTAAAATTTTAGCAATGATTATTTTCTGGGTGGTAGGATTATGGATAATTTTACATTTCCCCTTGCTATTTATTCATACTTTTCTATATTTGCAGATTAAAAAAAAAAAAAAACAGCAATATTACTCTTGTAATAAAAAAAAAAACAACTATGTCTATTTGGAAAATAGAAGAAAGCAAAGAAGGAAAAAAAAACAACAAATCAATCAAATAGCACCATTTAAACAAATGATGACATTATATACTTAGTGCCTTAAAATAATAAAAAATGCAAGTGGCCATCCAAGGCACAAGAATTGGTCTCTATTCACGTGGTACAACAGAGGAAGAAGGAGAATCAGGAATAAGAGGAAATGAAATGTCTGGCTAATTGTCTCTATGAACAATTGCCTCCTTTTCCATGAGATCAGAAGCCTAGATGGTGCCCAGCTACCATTAGTGAATGTTTTGATCAATGATTCTATACAAGAATCCTGATCAAAAGGGGAAAATGAAGAATGGAATTTCATATTCTCATGGAATCCATGAGAATTTTCTGGAGCCATGAAGTCTAGATGAACCCCTGAAACTATTGCTCTGACATAATATTTAAACCTTAAACCAAAATTATCCCCTGAAGTCTTCTTAAAACCAAATAATAGTTCAGCTTAACTAGTAAAAAGGGTCTACGTGGAGCATGGTGCTCTTTTAAGATCTATTTAAATGAGATCAAATTGATAACAGTTACTTGAATGATTACAAAGAAACTTAGGGGCACTCCTACAACTAGAAGAAAGTAATCAATGTCACTGAATTGTACATGTAAAAATTGTTGAATTTTATGTATATGTTCTGTTGTGTATATTCTTAACAACAACTATAAAATAAATCATGAAAAAATAAAGTGCATATAATTCTCAAAAAATAAGAAATGTTAAAATTTGGAAAAGACAGTAAAAGATAATAAATCATTATTAAAAGTTAACATTTTGGTGTATTTCCTTTATTTTTAAAATATAAAATTGGGATATCAATATAATTTTTGTCTTATTTTTAGATATTCATATAAGACACTATACATGCCATTTTATCATTCTTTGAAAATATTATTAGTGGGCACCTAATATATGGACTTGTGGTATTGGTGGCTCAGTGGTACAGTCTTCCCCTTCCATGCAGGTGACCCAGCTTCTATTCCTGGCCAATGCATCTCATGTGCACCCATCACCACTCTAGCAGTGACAGCTTGCATGTTGCTCTGATGCTGAACAGATTTCAGCAGAGCTTCCAGACTAAGACAAACAAGGAATAAGCCCGACAATCTACTTCCAAAAAATCAGCCATTGAAAACCCTATATGGATCACAATGGTCCAATCCATACCTTATCTTGAGGATAGTGCAGGACTAGGCAGTGTTTCATTTTGTTGTGCATGGAATCATGCACAACATTAACAAAGGCTAAATCAACAGGAGCTGAAAACAGTATGTGCATCTATTGTAATGTATTTATTCTCATATTATTGAAGATGTTATTTTAAACTTTTCTCTATTATAAATAAAAAGTTGTAAAACACCTTTGTATAAAAATAATCTCTGCTTTGGAATAGTTTTCTGGGCCTACATTTTTGGGTTGTTTTTTTTTTAATGACTATTGAAACATACCTAATAAAATTGCTTCTTCATAAGGCTCACCCATTAGTCCCAGTAATCTTCTCTCTTCTATTTTGTGATTTAGAGTATTATAGTTTTAAAAAGCAATATTGTCTACAAAACAGAATTCCAAATTCTCATGGACTCTAGACTTTCTGGAGCCATAGAGGGTGGATGAACCCTTGAAACAATCTTTAAACCTTAAACCTTATGGAATCTTCTTCAAACTGAACAAGAGCTAGCTTAACTAGTAAAAAAAAAAAAAAGTCTGCTATCAGCATTATGCTCTTTTAAGATCGATCTACACTGGATCAAACTGACAGCAGCAACTTGAATGATTACATAGGAACTTTATGTTAATGGTGGAGGAACACTCAGAAAAGGACGGTGAGATAGTTGCACAATTTGGAGAACGTAATCAATGTCATTGAATTGGACATATATAGAAACTATATAGAAACTGTTGATTTGGTATATTTTTGCTGCATATATTCTCAACAACAACAAAATGAGTAAAATTTAGAAAAAAAGTTAACATACATTTTCTAGAAAGTTTTCATTTATATTTGACCATCATATTTGAGAGACAATTTTTCTGGGTATATAATTCTTAGTTGGAAAATATTTTCTTTCAGGGTTTTATATATGCCATCCCATTGCATTCTCACCTGCAGGGTTTCTGCTGAGAAATCAGAGCTCAGTCTTATTGCTTGCCTTTTATTGGTAACTTTTCATTTTTCCTTGTGGTGATTTGAGGATTCTTTCTTTGTCTTTGGTTTTGGTTAGTTTGATTTATAAGTCTTGGTGATTTTCCTTTGAAGTCCACA
>NW_006921716.1:6920717-6922181 GCF_000298275.1 Orycteropus afer afer | reverse complement strand
AAATTTTTTGTGTGTACTATACCCCAGAAAAATATGCTTCTCTGACCATTGTGGACTTTTTTTTTGGTAGGGATAGTTTGTGTGTGTGATTTGGATGAAAATTTACAGAGCAAATTCACTTTCCATATAGCAGTTCACATACACTTTGTCTCATGACATTGACTACAATTATCACAATGCAGCTCCCCACCCACTTCCTCCCGATAGTTACCTCTTCCCTGTGCCCATCCCTCCATGCACTCCCGCCCCCTGAGCTGTCTCCCTGTACATAAACAGCCCTTCTTTCTTCCATGATTTTCCTTTGGAGGGAGTGTATCTACCTCAGGTAAATGTTCAACTCATATGCCTGTCTTCTGTTTGGCTAGAAGCCACAGGTGTGGGTGCAATTCCAGACCTGAAGGGCAGCCAGGGACCATAGTCTCAGTGGTTCCATCAGGCTCTGTTCTATCAGGCCAGCAAACCTGGTCCCCCTTTATTTTTTTTCCAAATGATTTTGAGTTTTGTTCCACCCTGTTCTCCCTCTCTATCCAGGATCTCCTACATGGATCCCCCTCCGAGTGGTTGACAGTGGTAGCCGGGCACCATCTAGTTCCTCTGCTCTCATAGTCATATAGGCTGAGGATCACATGGTGTACCAGTTGCTAGAACCAATTGTTTCTATGAATCTTTGGTTTTCTTCATTCTTCTTTGCTCTAGATGAGGAGAGACCCATCATTGCAACTACATGGCTGGTTGCAAGCTTTTAAGATCCCAGTTATGCCAAAGTAGGAGGTGGAACAATGTCCTATGTAGTATGTTATGCCTATTGAGCTTGATGTCCCCTGTGACACTGTGGACTTTTAAAAAATGTAATTCGTTTGTTGGGCTTCATTCATCCTGAGACTCTGACCATGCTGGCAACCAACTAGTTATTTGTTTTTGAGTGGGATATGGCCCTTTAGGGAGCTCTGATAGCATAGTGTCTAAGGCACTTGACTGCTAACCAGAAGGCTGGCAGTTCAAACCCACCAGCCACTCCCCAGAAGGAAAGTTGGACAATCTACTTCCGCAGTGATACTGCCTTGGAAACCCAGGAGGGGTCACTATAAGTCGGGGCCAACACGACAGCACACAACAACAACAACATGGCCCTTTAGGCCATAACCTTACTTGCTGAAAGCAAAGATGACTTGAAGTACTTACTGATGAAGATAAAAGACTACAAGTCTGCAGTATGGATACACCTCAACGCAAAGAAACCAAAATCTTCACAACCAGATCAATAAGCAGCATCACAATAAATGGAGAAAAGATTGAAGTTTTCAAAGATTTCACATTACTTGTTTCCTCAATCAACATCAATGGAAGGTTGTTGTTAAGTGCCGTCAAGTCGTTTCCAACTCATAGCGACCCCATGCACAGCAGAACGAAACACTGCCTGATCCCGCACCAGCCCCACAATCCCTGCTATACTTGAGCCCATCA
>NW_006921716.1:6918662-6920537 GCF_000298275.1 Orycteropus afer afer | reverse complement strand
AAATTTAATTTAATTATATAAATTTAATTATATTAGGGAAATTCTCTTCCAATAAATCTTTGACAATTTTCTCTGTGGTTTTACTTGTCTCTTCCTGTTCTGGAATTCCTATTACACATACGTTATTCCTCTTCATGGTACCTCACATGAATCTTAGACTTTCTTCATTTTGTCTTGGTCTTTTTTATGACTGATCTTTAACAAAGTAGCATTGAGGTATTTGTCTTCAATCTCATTAATTCTGTCTTCCATTCATTCAATTCTACTCATTTGCCCATTCAATGTGTTACCTATTTCTGAAATTTTAGTTTTAATCTTCTGGATTTCTATTTGTTGTGTTTGTATCATTTCTAATTTTTTCTTTGTTAATTTGTTCTTGTATTATCTTCCTAAATTGTTCTAGAGTTTGCCTGTTTTCCTTAATTTCGTGTTTTCCTGGATCTGTCTTTCAATCCATTGAAAGTAATCAAATATAATTGCTCTGAATCCCTTATCAACAAAACACAATACACTACCCTCAAGTCGGATCTGACTCATAGCGACCCCTCCTTGCGTTTCCGAGGCAGTATCACTATGGAAGTAAATTGCCCAACCATCCTTCTGAGGAGTGGCTGGTGGGTTTGAACCACCAGCCTTCTGGTTAGCAGTGAAATGCCTTAGGCACTAGGCCACCAGAGAATCCCTTATTAGGGAGTTCTAATGCTGCTTCTTCCTCAGGGATCATTTCTGGGTTTGTATCCCGGGATCTTGTTTCTACTACTTTTCTTGCTTCTTTGTGTGGACTGTGATTGTCTTTGTCTCTCAGACATTGTAGTGTTATTGTATTTATGCTTAATCTGTGGTTGTTTGTTGATGTGATTTGTCCAAGATTTTTTTTTCCTTTATATTGTTTTGATATACGTGTGTGAGCAGGGTACTGTGCTCCTCTATTCACTACTTGTTACCACTTAGGCACTCACCACCTGTCTCCTGGTGGGACGATAGAGAATGAGAGTGTCTGCATCGATCTCTGGAAGCTGTCTGTAAGGAGCAGTTGAGGATAAGTTGAGATGGTATTGGTCACCGTCTATCATTGGTCAGTTGGTGCAAACTGAAGATTTTTATTAACTTTTGCAGTCTGAAATTGACCGAACATGCAATCAAGATGTGTTAATTATCACTGGTGACTGCAAGGCAAAAGTTGGAAACAAAGAAGAATCAGGAGTAGTTGGAAAATTTGTCCTTGGTGACAGAAATAACACTGGAGATTGCATGATAGAATTTTGCAAGACCAATGACTTATTCATTGCAAATACCTTTTCCTAGCAACACAAATGGTGGCTATACACGTGGACTTCACCAGATGGAGTACACAGGAATCAGACTGACTATTGTGGCAAAAGGCGATGGAAAAGCTCAATATCTCCAGCCAAAATAAGGCCAGGAGTTGATTGTGGAGCAGACCATCAACTGCTCCTATGAAAGTTCAACTTGAAGTTGAAGACAACTAAAACAAGTCCACAAGAGCCAAAATATGACTTTCAATACATCCCTCCTGAATTTAGAGACCATCTAAAGAACAGATTTGATGCACTGAACAGCAATGATCGAAAACCTGAAGAATGGTAGGATGACATCAAGAACATCATCCATGAAGAAAACAAGAGTTCATTAAAAAGACAAGAAAATAAGAAAAGACCAAAATGGATGTCAGAAGAGACTCTGAAACTTGCCCTCAAACGGAGAGTAGCTAAAGCAAACAAAAGAAATGACAAGAAAAAAAGCTAAACAGAAGATTTCAAAGAGCAGCTTGAGCAGACAAAGCCAATTACTATAATGAAATGTGCAAAGACCTGGAGTTAGAAAACCAAAAGGGAAGAACATGCTTGGCATTTC
>NW_006921716.1:6913732-6918287 GCF_000298275.1 Orycteropus afer afer | reverse complement strand
AAATCAATATTTGTACCCATTCCAAAGAAAGGTGATCCCACAGAATGTGGAAATTATCAAACAATATCATTAATATCATATGCAAGTAAAATCTCACTGTAGATAATTCAAAACCAGTTGCAGCACTATATTGAAAGAGAACTTCCAGAGGTTCAGGCTGGATTCAGAAGAGGATGTGGAACAAGGGATGTTATTGCTGATGTCAGATGGATCTTGGCTCAAAGCAAAGAATACAAGAAAGATGTTTACCTGTGTTTTATTGATTATGCAAAGCATTTGATTGTGTGGATCATAACAAATTGTGGATAACACTGAGAGGAATGGAAATTCTAGAGCACTTAATTGTACCCATGAGGAACCTGTAGATAGACCAGGAGGCTGTCATTCAAACAGAACAAGGGGACACTGCATGGTTTAATATCAAGAAGGGAGTGTGTCAGGGTTGTATCCTTTCTCCATACTTATTAAATCTATATGCTGAGCAAATAACCTGAGAAGCTGGACTATATGATGAAGTAGTATCAAGATTGGAGAAAGAATCATTAACAACCTGTGATACGCTGATGACACAACTTTGCTTGCTGAAAGTGAGAATGACTTGAAGCACTTACTGATGATGATTGAAGAATACAGTCTGCAGTATGGATTACATCTCAATATAAAGAAAACAAAAATTCCCACAAATAAGCAGCAGCATGATAAATGGAGAAAAGATTGAAGTTGTCAAAGACTTCACTATGCTTGGTTCTATAATCAATGCCAATGGAAGCAGCAGTCAGGACATCAGACGACGTATAGCACTGGGCTCGTCAGCTGCAAAGGACCTTTTTCAAGTGCTGAGGAGCAAAGATGTCTCTTTGAGGTAGGGTGTACCTGACACAAGCCATGATATTTTCAGTCACCTCATATGCATGTGAGAGCTGGACAATGAGTAAGGAAGACCAAAGAAGATTTTATGCTTTTGAGTTGTGGTGCTGGCAAAGAATGCTGAAAGTACCACGGACTGCTAAAAGAACTAACAAATTTGTCCTGGCGGAAGTGCAATTGGAATGCTCCTTGGATGTGAGAATGGCCAGATTTTGTCTCATCTACTTTGGTCATGTTATCAGAAGGGACTGTTCCCTGGAGAAGGCTGTCATGCTTGGTAAGGTAGAGGGTCAACAAAAGAGGGGAAGGGCCTCAACGAGATGGATTGACACAGTGGCTGCTGTGATGGGCTCAAGTATAGCAAAGATCGTGGAGCTGGTGCAGGACTGAGTGGTGTTTCCTTCTGCTGTGCATAGGGTCACTCTGAGTCAGAGACAACTCGTTGGGACCTAACAACACCACCAAGAAATATGCAAAATGGTTGTGCTCTCAGGACAGCCCACAATCCATAGCTCCATTTGTCTCCTTACTCATTTTTCATTGTTTCTTCTACTAGTTCGTGTTTAATCCACTTCTTTATCCTTACCTTCAAAGTGTAGGATTCAGGATCATCTCCTGTGTTGGTTTCAACTGATTTCTCATTGATTTGTTGCAGAGGGTCTGTGTAGGTTATTTGTCTACCTATTCTACCATCTTTCCAGAACTCTTGTCTGTGGCTTTTATTTCTAGATTTTTTTTTTTTTAACCAAAAAACTAGCAGTGGTCTTTCATCAATCCACAAAATGAGAGCATTCTGATCTTACAAGATTTTTATTTTTGTAAAAAGATTTAGTATTCATATTAAGCCCATATCAGAGTGATTCTGCTAAATCATCAAGGATTATAAAAAGTACCATTAGGGAGTTCCGGTAAGATGGCGGAATAGGCAGAAAGACTGCACAGACCCTCTTCAACAAAGAAAAGGGGAACCAATTAACACAGATACAGAAGATAATTCTGGAGCCCTGAGCTTTGAAGGGAAGGATGTAGAAGTGGACTAAACTCCAACTAGTAGAAGAATTTGCATGAAAACATCAAAAAAGGAGACATACAGAGCTGTGGTCTGGCAGTAATCCTGATGGCACAGACAGCTTGGATATTGCTGAGTGGTAAGACTCAAGAAGCTACACAGAGGACTGTACTGGTGGCTGATGAATAAAAGGGGAAGCAGAGAAGAGGGAGATGGGCTGAGCTGTGGACTTTTGCCTGTCCAGAGGGTGCAGCCATTTGGAATGTTTACAAGTGGTTCGACCATTTTGAATATTTAAAGTGAAAGCGTTCTCCCAAATTCCAGGGACTTAAGAATAGGCTCCACTTGCTGGGACCCACAAGGATATTCGGGATACCAGTGACTGGAATTCCCCTTGTTACTCTCATACCCCCCACCCTCTTGGTGAACAGAAGTGCAGCCATCCCTCACTCCCACCCACCTTCTAGGCCAGTAGGAATTCCATCCGTGTGCTCAACAGAGCCTGGGGGCCCTGCCCTGGCCTGTCCAGGTATGTTTGTTTTTTTTTTTTTTTAGTTTGTTTGTTTTTGTCTGTTTTAAAATTATTATTATGTCCTTTTTATTATTATTCTTGATTCTTCCCTTTCCAGGTTCTAGTTTTCAGCTTTTTCTCTCTTCCCTGTTCCTGGTTCCAAATTTTTTCCTTCTTGTGGTTAACTCTCTTACATGTTTTTATTTTTACGTTTTCCTATTTTTTTCTTCATTATTCTCCTACTCTACCTTCTTTCTCTTATTGCCCTCTCCCCAGATACTGCATTTCTTTCTTTCTTTTCTTTTTCTTTTTGTGGTGATTGTTCCTGTGTGTTTATTTGGTGTGTTTTTTGTCTGCTTGCTTTTACATTTTTGATGATTTTTTTATTGTTGTTTTTGTCTAACTGACTGGGAGACAACAACCATGCCTGTATGACGCAGCCACACCCACAACTCCTTCAGCTCCACTTACTGAGAGCCACCACTTCCTTCTCACCAAATGGCCAACTATAAACGACCACCAAGAAAAGCCTGACTCATCCTTAGATGTTCTTCACAAAGAGTTAATCGAGATCTAAATACAACAATGTCACAATATCTCGGAGACAGCAGCCCATCACAGTCCATACAAAGAAGAAAGATAAAGTGGTAGAAACAAGGGAACAGGATACAGACCCAGAACACATCCCTAAGGAAGAAGCAGCATTGGAACTTCCTAGTAAGGAATTTAAAAGAATTATATTTAGGTATCTTCAAAAGATTGAGAGACATATCAAGGAAAACACTGACAAAATTAAGTAAAACTCAGACAAACCCAGAACAACTTTGGAAGAAAATACAAGAACAAAATAACAAAATAAGTGAAAAATTAGGAATGATTCAAAATCTACATATAGAAATCCAGAAGATTAATACTAAATTTTCAGAAATACATAGCACCTTGAAAGAGCAAAAGAGCTCTTTCTCAAAAGAGAGTTAACTTGGCTGGACCACAATTCTGTGTGGTTTAAGCAGTTATGATGTGGGTTATTCCATGATGGGATCAGATATATGTTTTGAGCTCTTTCAACTAAATCAATGGAACATAGAATTAATGAGATTGAAGACAAATACCTAAATACTTCTTTGGAAAGGGATCAATCAGAAAAAAGATTGAAACAAAATGAAGAAGGTTCACGTGGGATACCATCAACAGGAATAATCTATGTGTCACTGGAATTCCAGAACAGGAAGAGAAAAATAAAACCACTGAGAAAATTGTCCAAGATTTGTTGGAGGAGAATTTCCCTGATATTATGAAAGATGAGAATATATCCATTCAGAAAGTCTAACAAACCCCAAACAGGATAGACCCCAAAAGGAAATGACCAAGACATAACATATCATCATCAAACTCATCAAAACCAAAGACAAAGAAAGAATCCTGAAGGCAGCATGGGAAAAATGAAAAGGTTACTTACAAGAACAACCAATAAGAATAAGTTCTGATTTCTCAGTAGAAACCATGCAAGCAAGGCAATGGAATGGTATATATAAAACCCTGAAAGAGAAAAATTTCCAACTATGAACTATGTACCCAGCAAATTGTCCTTCAAATATAATGGTGAAATTAGGAGATTTCCAAATAAGCAGAAATTAAGGGAATTTGTTAAAACCAGACCAACCTTACAAGAGATACTAAAGGGAGTCCTTTGAACAGAGAACCAATTATATCAAACAACTGACCATTAATACAGAAGATGACATAACCCAGAAACCAACACAGCTATGGATATATCCAAAGTAAAATAAGCTTATAAGATTGTAAACAGGGAACCAGAGACATCAATTGGCAAATGAGGACAACTCAAACTAAAAAGAGGGAAAATACTGTGTAGTTACAGAACTTATAAATGGTGAGGAAGTCAAAAGAGTTGCAAGATAGAATGGACTGTTCTAAACTTGGGGAGAAAATTATAAATCACAGGGTGTGATAGTTGGAGTTGTGTGTTAACTTGGCTGGACCACAATTCTGTGTGGTTTAAGCAGCTGTGATGTGGGTTATTTCCATGATGGGATCAGATATATGTTTTGAGCAGCCAATCCATTGAAAGGGAGTTTCCCTAGGGGTGTGGCCTGCTTCCAATATATTTATGGACATTCTGGGAAAAGAGACACTCTTCTGTGGAT
>NW_006921716.1:6911563-6912817 GCF_000298275.1 Orycteropus afer afer | reverse complement strand
TGACATCACAACAAAACCAACTGAAATAAAAAGAACAGTATCAGGATACTATGAAGAACTGTACTCCAACAAATTTGAAAATCTGGCAGAAATTTCTAGAAACACACCACTTACCTAAACTAACACAGATCGATGTGGAAAAGTTGAACAGATACATGACAAAAGAAGAAATTGAACAGGTCATCAAAAAATTACCAACAAAATAAGTCCTGCCCCAGACGGTTTCACCTGAGAATTCTACCAAACATTCAGTGAAGAACTGACATCAATACTACTCAAACTACAAAATATACAGAAGGATGGGATCCTCCCTAATTCATTTTATGAAGCAAGCATAACCTTGATACCAAAACCAGGCAAAGACATCACTCAAAAGGAAAACTACAGACCAATATCCCTCATTAATATAGATGCAAGTCTTCAGACTCCAACAACATATCAAGAAAATAATTCATTATGACCAACTGAGGTTCATATCAGGTAAGCAAGGATGAGTCAACATTAGAAAAACAATCAACATCATCCACCATATAAATAAAACAATGGAGAAGAACCACATGATCACATCAATCGATGCAGAAAAGGCATTTGATAAAATCCAACACCCATTCTTGATCCACGAAATAGGAATAGAAGGGACATTCCTCAACATAATAAAGAGCATCTATGCAAAACCAACAGCCAACATTATTTTAAATGGAAAGAGACTGAAACCATTCCCCTTGCTAACAGGAACCACACAAGGATGCCCTCTATCACCACTTCTATTCAACACTGTATCAGAAGTTCTACCCAGGGCAGTAAGACAAGAAAGGGAAATCAAAGGCATCCAAATTGAGAAGGAAGAAGTCAAACCATCCCTATTTGTTGATTACATGATCCTATACCTAGAAAACCCAAAAGATTCAGTCAAAAATCTACTGGAACTAATTGATAGATTTAGCATCATGGCAGGATACAAAATCAACATCCAAAAATCAGTTGGATTCCTCTACACCGGCAAAGAGATTGCTGAAAAAGAAATAAGGAAATCAATACCATTTACAATGTTGTTGTTGTTGTTATTTGCCATCGAGTCGGCCCTGACTCTTAGCGACCCCTCCTTGGGTTTCCGAGGCAGTATCACTACGGGAGTAGGAATGTCCAACCTTCCTTCTGAGGAGTGGCTGTGGGTTTGAACCGCCAGCCTTCTGGTTAGCAGTCAAGTGCCTTAGGCACTATGCTACCAGAGCTCCTACCATTTACAATAGCTAT
>NW_006921716.1:6866179-6893461 GCF_000298275.1 Orycteropus afer afer | reverse complement strand
AGGAAGTGGGAGGGGAGCTGTTGCATTGTGGTAAATTGTGGTCAATGACATGAGACAAAGTATATGTGAACTGCTGTATGAAAAGTGAATTTGCTCTGTAAATCTTCACCCAAATCAAAATAAAATTTTTTTTAAAAAAAGAAGAATGTAGAATCTGCAAAACACCACATAACGTGGATGAAATTGGAGGACATTATGCTGAACAAAATAAGTCAATCATAGAAGGACAAATACTTTATTAGTCTGTTATTGTAAAAGTCAAGAAAGGTTTATGTATGGAAGGAAATTTTGTTGTTTCCAGGGGTGGGAGGGGAGGGGAGAGGAGGGAACCCTGTTAGATAGGCAGAGACAAGTATTGATTTGGGTGAAGAGAAGAGCTGAGTACCAAATGTGAGTGATCAACATGGTGGCACTGAAGAAGAATAGGGGTGCATGGAAGCTACAAACAACAAAGATGAACCCTTTTGTACATAGAGTACTGCATTGTCAGTGAAGGCAAACATAGATATATAGCTGGTTAGATGGGTGGACAGGCTGACCTATTAGGTATGTCTATGCAGGGGGTGTGTGCCCAAGACCATGTATAGGGTTGGCAGACAGTGTTTCTACAGGTGTATTTGTATGTTCTATAAGAATTCCCAGGTGTAGAGTAGAGCTGACAAAGGACAAGGTTGTAGTCACTTCTGGGCTGCAGCCAGCTATCCAGAGTTAGTGAGTAGTTGGACCTGGGGGCTCTGGACCATGGTTTCAGGGGACATCCAGCTCAATTGGCATAACGTACTAGACAACACATCGTTCCACATCTTACTTTGACAAGTAGCCACTGGGATCTTAAAATCTTGCAAGCGGCCATCTAGATGCAATGATGGGTCTTTTCTCATCCAGAGCAAGGAAGAATGGAGAAAACCAAAGATTCATGGAAACAATTAGTCCAAGTGACTGGTACACCTTGAGATCCTCAGCCTATATGACTATGAGACTAAAAGAACTAGATGGTGCCCGTCAACCACTCACAGGGTATCTGTGTAGGAGATTCTGGATAGAGTGGGAGAACAATGTAAAACAAAACTCAAAATCATTTGAAAAAAAAAAGGGGGGGCTAGGTTTGTTGGTCTGATAGAGCCTGATGGAACCACTGAGACTATAGGCCCTAGAAGCCCTTCAGGTGGCTTCCAGACAAACAAAACACATGCATATGAGGTAAACATTTACACTATGTAGATATACCCCTTGGAGAGAACAATCAAAGGAGAATAGAAGGGCTGTATATGCACAGGGAGATAGCGCAGGGGGCTGTTTGGACCCAGGGAAGAGTTAACTATGGGGAGGAAGTGGGAGGGGAGCTGTTGCATTGTGGTGAATTGTAGTCAATGTCATGAGACAAAGTGTACGTGAACTGCTGTATGGAAAGTGAATTTGCTCTGTAAACTTTCACCCAACTCACAAACACACACACACACACAGTACTATTTTCAGTTTGTAGCTCATGATATATGCCACTGAAATACGTTTGCAAATTATATAGATAGATAAAGATTTGGGTGAAAGTTTACAGAGTAAATTCATTTTCCATTTAATAGTTCATACACATTTTGTTTCATGACATTTGACTGCAATTCCCAGCTATTTCCAGTTCCTCCCTGTGGTTACCTTTTCCCTGTCTTTCTTTCCTATGCTTTTCTGCCCTCTAAGCTATCTCCCTATCCAAATACTGACTGCCCTTCTGTTTTAATTTTTTAAAAGCTTTTTTATTTCTATGAATATTTTTCATTCAATTTAGTATATGGATGCATCAGGTAACTGCAGGGCATACTCACTTTTTAAAAAAACAGAACTTTAACTTACAATGCTTAGGCTTCCAAAAAAAAAACGCCAACTCACTGCCCTCAAGTTGGATCCAACTCATAGCCACTCTTCCTTGGGGTCCAAGGCAGTATCACTACGGATGTACATTGGCCAACCTTCCTTCCAAAGAGTGGCTGCTGGGTTTGAACCGCCAGCCTACTGGTTAGTAGGCTGATGCCTTAGGCACTACACCACCAGAGCTCCAGGCTTAGGCTTAGATGCTTTAATAAAGTGACTTAGAAATATAAGGGAAACAAACTTTTGAAAGAAAACAGACATAACTGAGCCCTTAACATCAAGCCTGACCTGCTATTAGTCACCTTTAATATAATCCTAGTATCATTTCCAGTCTTAATTATAATATTCCTGTCTACTTTTCTGGGAACCTTATCTTAAAATCACATAGTTCCTTGCTTGGCCTCTCAATCTCTAATTCATACGAGCTACAGATCTTAATCAAGACTATTTTAGGTTAATTGATTCAATGGCTTGTCTTTTTTAAAGCAAGGTCTGACCAGCTAGGAATAAGACAACTACAAATGGCTACTGTTTTCTCTCATTTGTCAAAAGTAAAAATATGGAGAAAGAGGCCTGTGGAGCTGAGCTTACACTGCAACCAGACTTCCCAATACCCTAATCAACAGATGATTTTTTAAACTCTTTCTGAAAGAACTTGCTAATTAATTAGTAGCACTACCCAAGAGTTATTGGACCCAATCAGTAATTTCTGATGTTATAAACAATTAGAAATAAAATGCATAGAAATAGCTTTTAGGAAGAACCTCTTTATTCATATAGAATACATTTAAGACATTCAAACATTTTTATGAACAAGGATTTACTGGGTTCCATGATAACTGTCATATGAGAATCATTCCAACACAGTAATGTGTATGCTGAGTAAATGTTAAATCATTCTACAGAAGGGGTGTCAAAATTTCATTACCAGTTTACAACAAAAAATTACTTGAGTGTTTCGTGTATTTAAAATTATAAATTACTTGCTACTAACTCACCATGTACACTATATTGGACAAACTGGTTGGAACTGACAGCTAATTTCATGGCAAGTTCCTAAATATAGCCTTGGGCCTCTTTTACAGGTCTTGAGCAGGAACTACTATGAGTCATTTAAGCAGTCTTGCACCTAACAGGAAAAACTGTAACTTCACCCAGCTTTCCCTGGTAAGAATGGGCACAGCACAGGAACTACTCGTTAGTTCTGGCAAGAGCCGCTGAAAAATCAGCTGGGGGTTGGGCGTTTCTTTTTTAAATGTTTAGGCATTCACCCAGTCCTGTGGCTATGACATTCCTGGGCTGGGCACACTGGTAGTGGAAATAGTGAAGGGTAATCAAACCACTAAATTCTCTGCAATATGGAAACTTACTCCAAGAATAAGTTCTCCACCCTCTTTCTCTCACCACTTCGTGTCTAAAATATTAGGTCTCATACTATAAATTACTGTAGGTCTTTTTTCCATAATGCACCCAAAGAGAAGCTTAAAAATCCCAACTTTCCTGATTATGAGGATTGTATAGTATATACACATCAATTTATACAAATTACAAATATAAAAAATACAGAAACAAAACTTCCCTACTAGAATTTGGTGAGAAGGAGGATGAGACAATTAGGAGTTTTAGTTCATAAAATAGTTTGACAATGAAAAATTACTTCTGAGATCAAAGATACAGTGGTGTTTTATACTACCAATATAAAAATAGGCAACTGGCAACATTTTGGGGGCTGGGGAAAAGTTCCTATTCAGGATATGGAGTAACAAATATCTCACTTTAAATTAAAGGAATTAATAGGTTGCATTTGAGTACCAGCACCAACAGATTAGGGGAGCCTGCCCATAGCATCTTGCTGACTGAGAAAGACCGTAAGACTGAGTCAGCGATCAGTGAGAGATGTTTCATCAATTAGCTCTATGGGCCTCAAGTGAGTATGTGGTGGCGGTATACTTACCTTGTATTTGCCATTCCTGGTTTAAACTAAGACCATTAATTCGGCTCTCAGATTTAAGCCCAAACTCTGTTACTTGGTGGCTGTGATCCCTTGGGCAAGTTACTTAATCTCTTCAGACCTCACTTTCTCCATTTGTAAAATAAGGGTGATAAAAGTACTTACCTTTCAGGGCTATTTAAAAAAAAAAGGATTAATGTTCAAAATATTTAAACAGATTCTGGCACATGGTAAGCATTCAATAAAAAAAGCCACTATTATTAATATCATTCATGAATATGTTTTAATTAAGTCAGGTTTTTTTTTTTTTTTTTTTTAAGCACTGGCCCTTGGACACATAACAAGGAAGATAAAAGTGAAGCTGTTGAAGTTGAGGTTTGGCTGCACGCCCAGGGCCCCACCTACACTGCTCCAGCTAACCCCACACCAGACACACAGAGGGATCTTCAAAGAACTCTTAGGACTCCATGGAGCACAGTATGAAAATCCCTGACGAAGGTTATTTAGAAGTGAAAACAATGGTCATCTTTTGAGGTTTGCTCTGCATTTGTCAGTTAGGCTTAAATAAGAAAGGTCATAGTCTGGGCAAGATGGCCAAATTTAAGGCACTCGAAAACACACCATGTAGAAACTGTTCCTGAAAGTAAGGCATTCAAAATCAGGTGGTAAATGTACATGGTCGTCATTAGAATAAAAATTTTAAAATAAAAATTATTATTGGTTCATTAACTGTAACAGATGTAGGACACTAATGCAAGATGTTAATAATAGGAGGAACTGTGTGCAGGGGGCAAGTGGGTGTATAGAAACTCTCTGTACTTCCTGTGCAATGTTTATGTAAACCTAAAACTTCTAAGAAAAAAAATTAGTTCTGGCAAATGAAATAGGATTAAAATTTTAGGCTAGCTTAAAGATAAAACGGATCCTTAGCTTTGTCTCTGTACCTAAAACATGATTAGATTTAGCAAAAAAAATTGTAGACAGAAAATAACTTCCAAGATTTAAGCAAAGATCAGATGAGAGGAAGAAAAGGAACTAAAGTAGTAACTCAGTGAGTCATTTTCAAACAGATGCAGATGGAGAATGTGTAGAATATCCCTCAAGTCCAAGCACAAAAGGAAAATAAAATACCCAAAGTATTCAGATGAAAAACTCACATTATAATTTCAGTAAATTATTTATAAAAAAATATTGCTACTAGTAATTATCCTATCAAAGTATATTTTCTTTCAGGATAGATTTTAAAATGGCAGTATTTTGTATTTGATTAGCTTATGTTGTAGAATACAACGGCCTATACATCAATTTAAATCATTGTTTACTAAAATGTATTTCTCATTGAGCTAAATAAATATACATGATCTGAATAATAACATTAGTGACCTGATACACCAAATGGTCTGGACATATTAAAGGGAAAAATTGTTTAATTATTCACCAAATTTACCTGCTCAAACAAGTAAAGCCAGTTCATATGAAACTCCAAAGTTTATACTGAAACTTTCTAAATCACGTCTACAAAATCATGGAAACTTTTGCTGGAGGATTCTTCTTTTCAATATATTGTGCCTCATGAGACTTTCGAACGTTCCTTTTCTAATGTCCACAAATGAGAGAACCACATTAATAAGCTATAACTATTACTTCTTAGAAGGCTTGGAAGGCTTCCAACTCTGAAACTGAAATAGAAACACCTTAAGTGTATATCATGTGCTAATTATTAGCCCCACAATTAAAATACTTTAAGGATACTTAAATTATTGTGATGAGACTCAATTACATAGTCCATTAATGATTAATTTCAATTACTTAAGATTTTTCTTTAATGGCACAATTAATTTTGCTTTCTGTGTATGTGGCTAAAAAAATAAAAGTGTCTTTTTTTTTTTTAGGATACACAAAATGCCAGATTAGGCTTTTACAGGTCTTTCTCACTAATCATCTCCAGCAATGAATTACATTATTAAAGATGAGAGTATCTTTAACAAAGATAAGAAAAAAGATGCTTTTGAAAAGTTGGCTATTAATGGCAGTATGTTGAATCAGAAACATTCTAAACCAGTTTTTCAAATCACTTCCATCATATATGCAGAAAATGGATTTTTACAACAGCAAACCAGCTAATGCATGTTCATTCATCTTCTTCTTGAAATAATATTACTTGTCTGCATCATTTGAGATTCCTTTCCAAAAAAGGTTATTTTGAGAGTAGAGATTAGAGTCATAGCGATTCCAAACCAAAAAAACCACACTCATTGCCATCAAATTGGATCCAACTCATAGCAGCCCCTCCTTGGATTTCAACCTTCCTTCCAAGGAGTGGCTGGTGGGTTTGAACCTCCAGCCAACTGGTCATAGAGATTACTACAAAGAAATTACTTACATTCAGCATAAACACTGGAACAAATTGGCATGAGTGATAAATGTTTAAAAAGTAAAAACATTCCATTTTCCTGTCATATCTATAAATTATTGAAAATGGTAAAAAAAAAGAAAAAAATCACTTACAAAGCCAAAATGTGCTATGATTCTCAGCTCTGTCATATTCTTGGATTTTATGTCAAGAAAGATGAAAGCTGTGGTAGTAATTTTCAAACAGCATGCAATACACCTTACACAATGCCTTTTTTGCTATTATGGCATTTCCTGCTCATATTTTTTAAGTTCAAACTTTGAAAGAAATACTATGCCAAAGAACACTGAATAATATTTAGGACTTAAACTGGCCACCTAATGAGGACAGTATTTCCATTCTTCCATCTTAGTGACACAGATGAACTAGGTCTGTACTCATCATGTCCTTTTCAAAATAAATATAAAAATAACAAAGCAGCCATAAATTAAAAGTCAATCCTGCTGCTGAACTACAGGAATGACTTCAGTCTAAAGGTACCTTAAGTTTTTCAAGAATTCAATCACAAAAATGAAAATATTTCTTTCAGAATATGATCTAAAATGCAATTGAAAAAAAATTAAATCACCTCTCTGTAATACATTTTTTAAAAGAATTTGAATCATGAAACTTATAAATCTTAACATTATACTGCACTTAAAAAATCAATTAATTGTAAAATTCCTGAAAGCCTGGGGTTAAGCAACATTTAAATTTTGAGATCAAACTGCAAGCTTAATGTAAGATTAAACTTGCCTCTTAAAAGAAGTACTACACCAGGATCAGAAAATTAATATTCTAGTTTACAAGAAATAATTCTAAATACTTTTCTTTAAAATCTTCTTCTGGGTGCCAGCTCTTCATATTTAATATTCAATTCTTAGCCTTAAAATGAAGAGTGAAGCATTAAACTGGGAAAGGATGAACAGCATGGGTTTCTGATATAAGAACGAAAATATACAATGAGTTCCCTAGGCATGGAAAGATTTAGAGGCCCTAAGTACGTCTCTAATACAATATAATCCGCCCCCAACTCCCCGCCTCCAATTTTCAGTTACAGAGACCATTATGTGGAAGGATTGGACTAAGGATCCACAGGTGTAAGTTTTAAGGAGGCAGCTTTAAAGCTGACTCAGCTTAGGAAAGAATTAATAGAATCCCAAGTTAATATCACCTGCTCTATAAGGTATTAGGCGCTCTGGTTACCACAGTGGCTGCTAATCATAAAGGTCAGTGGTTTGAACCCACCAAGATGAGGCAGTCTTGCTTTCATAAAGATTTACAGCCTAGGAAAACCTATGAGGGGCAGTTCTGCTACTCTGCCTACAGGGTTGCTGAGTCAGAATCAACTTGATAGCAGTGGATTTTATGTGCTGTATTGAGCTGGAAGTATTTATGGAATAATTTAAAGCAGAGGTTGGACAAAACTATCAGTTAAGCAGATGTTTCTAAGGTTCTTTCATCTCTAAGATTCTATTAGTTTATGATAGTTGCTAGAGACACACACATGTTGTGGTGACATGAGAAAGTCAGCTAGATACTTGCTTCATCAAATGTGTTAAAATGGCTGCCATGCACTAAACATCTTCAGAAAAGTAATTTTTCTAAAGGTGACTTTGCAATGCCGTAGCCCTCTATAGTGAGCCTCCATACAGTAGAGTGCAAATCTGAAGGCTCTGAGAAACACCTAAGAGAAACTAAAGAACTGTGACCTAACATAGAACTGATTAAAAATAAAATAATTATTTGCGCATCAAATGATGATGCAGTGTCATGTAAACAAGTATTTTTAAGCCCTGAAAATATGTCAGGGCTGAAATTCACCAGTGTTTAAGTGATTGTGACCATTGGAAAATGAATAAACCTAGGGAAAAGAACACTTGGAAAGAATGCCAGCAAAGAACTAAGGAAAAGTCAATGCTTGTAAGGTGAAGAGTTATTAGTTATTCATAGTGACAAATGCTGCAGCAGGGTAAGGATCTGGCAATTACAGTCATAGCGGCCTTTCAATTCACTGCCATCGAGTCAATTTGACTCACTGCGATCCCTCCTTAAGTTTCCAAGGCAGTATATCTCTATGGAAGTAGATTGCCCAGTCTTCCGAGGAGCAGCTGGTGGGTTTGAACTGCCAGCCTTCTGGGTAGCAGTCAAAATGCCTTAGGCACTATGCCACCAGAGCTCCCTTTTAGCAGCCTTTATGAGGGTCCAAACCCAATCCAACCCATTACTATTGATTCCAACTCATACATATTCTAAAGGACAGAGTACAACTGCCCCATAGGGTTTCCAAGCCTGCAAATATTCGCAGCAGACTGCCACATCTTTCACCCATGGAGTATCTGGGGTTTCAAACCACTGACCTTATGTTAGCTGCCAAAGGCTTTAACCACTGACACCAGGAATCCTTTTATGAGGGAAATTTCACTCAAATATCAAAGTCATAATCTAGATTCCAGTGGGCTGAGGAATGAATGGGATGCCTATATAGTAAACCTGCAGTATTCTTAACTGTCTTCCTCGAAGTTCCACCATTGTGTCATTTCTGATAAATACTTCTCACTGGGTATCACTGAGACACAAAAGGGGATGATAGCATCTTATTAGCAATGAAGAGCAATGAATATTTTTTTCTGAACTCTGCAGACTAGTCACCCATTCTGATTAATTTTAACCTTAATAAAACAGTTGGGTTCTACACTTGGATCATTTGACATATACTTATTAAGAGCCACACAAAAACCACAAGACTATCCCCAATATGGCTTACAGTGGGGAAACAGTATCGACTTCTGATTCAGTTTGAATCTTTAATCTTGGTAATTTATTTCTTAAGGGGCTTGAAGAACAGTGTTTTTCAGGTTTGGCATTTTAGCTCAATAACCCAAAGCTTAGCATTTTCAAACCTTGCTCAAGATGGCTGGCAAATCAAATCTATTGACGTCTTTTATAAATGTAGACATTAAGCTGCAGTGTATAACTGAAATTCTATGAAGATCTTATTGTTTAATCAGAGCCGATTAGTTTTTGTCCTTCTTGGCTAAAATGGTGCCACTAAAATGCAATGTTCGTTGCTATTGCAGATTTGTAATTCCCAAAAGGAAGTAATTCATTGTTGTTAAATTAAGAAAGTACATCATTACACAGTATTATATATTGATTGAAAGGACAAAGGCAGAGAGGGAGGAAAGAAATGTGACAGAGATTATATGCCCCACAAAGCCAAAAATAATATCTGGGGTCCCTTACAGAAAGGTTGCTGACCCTAACTATAGAATTATTAGAATCCTAACTGGCAAAATACACACAACCACATATAAGTAATAATTGGAAATCTGAACACTGGTTAGATGGTTGATATTAAGAGCATAATTTTAGGGGGGGAGTAATTGCTATATTAAAAAAAAAAAGACATTAAAATCAAGTGAAGATACTTATGGTATCATTTTCCTCGAGAGTAACTTAAGGTCTCCGTTTTTCTGAATACACATTGAGTCTTCTGAGAACTTTCCTAATACTACATACTTAGTATATAAGGGGTTACAAACCTTTTCCTCAAGACTTTATGACACATTTTCAAGGTACAAATATTCTTTCATTACGCTGAAAAGGACAATAGGAACTGACATGTGTATGCATTATCTTCACTAAATCAGCATCAATTTTATATTATAGTTATCCTACTTGTCCCAACTCCCACCCACTCTTGCTTTTAAAAAGGATCTTTCTGATTGAATTCCCTACTTGTTTAATCTTGCATTCTTTCCCATTCCAAATGGCTTGCTACTGCAAGAATAATTGAGACCAGCATATAAAGTATGATGTTATCCATCACAGGGCTTAGTTAAGGTTGAAATAATTTCTCAATTAAAAATAGTCTTTTAATTTTCTAACAAATGGGTTTTCTCTATGTATGTGGTGAATAAATCTTGATGAGAGAGAAGAGTCCATAGACTGAAATGGGAGTTCATATTGGGAGTGCAATAAGTCACAGTAGTAGCAAAGAGGGACCAACAAATATAGACTAGGTGCCAAAGAGCCAGCTACATTCAGAAGGCAGGAATAAGGCAAAAATTTAGAATATTTTTTGACTCCATAAAACTGCCTTCACTCCAGTGTTGGATTGTAATAAAAACATGCTTAACCCTATAAAGGGAGCTCTGGTAGCATAGTGCCTAAGGCACTTGACTGCTAACCAGAAGGCTGGCAGCTCAAACCCACAAGCCACTCCCAGAAAGATGGGGCAATCTACTTCCATAGTGATACTGCCTCGGAAACCCAAGGAGGGATCGCTGTGAGTTGGGTCTGACTTGATGGCACATAACAACAATAAAAACAACCCTATAAAATAATAGAATCTAAAACACAAGGAAATTTAAGAATATCAATAAAAGAAAAACCATTACTCCATATATAAAGTTTTAATTGATTAATCTTACTAATTTCTTCAAATTTCCTTTACTATAAATGAAGATTATGGCCCTGGATGAATATTGCTACACTACCATTCTCTGTAATGAGGTAAAATAGTCTTATTTAATGATTTAGGTGACAACTATTTGAAAAATCAGTGTGACAAAACTTGGAGAATTACCCAGCCTCTAAGGGAGCTCTGGTGGCGTAGTGGCTAAGGCACTTGACTGCTAACCAGAAGGCTGGCAGTTCAAACCCACCAGCCACTCCTCAGAAGGAAGGTTAGGCAATATACTTCCATAGTGATACTACCGCAGAAACCCAAGGAGGGGTCGCTAGGGGTTGAGTCCAACTCAACAGCAAACAACAACAACAACATGTAAATTACACCATCCCAGTTTTAGAGATTAAGCTGCTACCAAAATACAAGTGGATGACTCAGGAATAGGGAGCAGATAACTGCAGCACTAAACTCCATCTCTCTCTCACATGCACACATATTTTTCATGTATTTTATGATGAAATATGCCAACACTCAATATGCCTCTTTACAAATAAAAAAAAAAATATATGGCCAACAAAAACATCAAATCCAAAATCTTTATTGATGAACTGTTTTGCTCTACATGAAAGAGTAAATACAAATAGGGACTTCTTTCTAGTTTTTTACTTCTTCCTTATATACACTCAGAATGTTAGACATTTATATTCTAGTGGTGGCCACTATGCCAGTCTATTATTTTAAAATAAGTAGTTTTCCACAAATGGCTAATACTTAATCGTCTAAGTATTTTGAGTTACAAAGATGGGATGTGCATGTGTGTAAATGGCAAAATAAAAAAAGCTATTTTGAGAACTCTATACAGTAATGATTTGGTCATTAAATCTCGAGCAGTGGTTACCTGTAAGTGTGTGTGTATTGGGGAAAATTCTCCCAAGAGGTCCTGGCAACACAAAACTACCACCACTACATGAAAATTAGTTTGGTAGTTACACGTATCACATGAGATACTAGTCGGCAAAATCCTATAAAAAGAACTGCTAACTTCTTTAGTCATTTATACTAAGCAGCTCTGGAGGTACAATGGTTAAAGCACTGGGTCACTAACCAAAAGGTTGGTGGTTTGAACCCACCAGCCACTCTGCGGGAGAAAGAAGAGGCAGGCTTCCATAAAGCTTTACAGCCTTAGAAACCATATGGGGCAGTTCTACACTGTCCTATATTGTTGCCCAGTCAGAATCAACTCAATGGCAGTGGGTCTGGTCTGGTTTTTTGGTTAGTCATTTACTAATAGATACTTTGTGAACGTTGATTATGTGCCAGTCACCATATTTGAGTATACTTTGTGGTCTCTAATTTCAAAGTTTTCTCAACTCTTAAACAATTGTCAAGATTCTGCTAGAAAAAACATGTACGATGATATCTGATACCAGGGAAAAGTTGGTAAAGTGAGAGTATAGGAGCACTGGGTACCAAAACGAACTGACAAAACTGCTCTAAGAACCTCTCTTGACTTTGATTCCCCATTAGATAGATACATTTCATCCCTGTGTTTACCATTTCCATTCACTCCTATCATTAGATGTACCTGTACGTCTCTTCAAACCTGAAAATTCTATGATTATGTTGAAACTATTTTAGGTATTGCTTTCTCACCCACTGTTAAGACACATACCTAGAAGTTATATTGTCTTTTGCATACCTTTACACACTAAGATTAAGATTCTAAAACATACCTTTTATGCTTGCAAGAGTACTTTCTTATTGTTAAATTTGTCTCAAAAAGAAAAAATTCTGCCTAATAACAGTAAGGTTGCATTATTAGCATGTAAAGACACCATGCAGTTATGGAGCCTATTTTTCACTAATTTTACAGATTTCCTTTAGTTCACATTTTTTATTTCATTCTTTAGTTCAAACTTCAGAAAACAGTTACTCCATAGACTAAGATTTAAAGGACTTCTAATTTTCTTAATAATAGATCCAATAATTTCATTTCCTATACTAGTTCTCAAACATTGGTCTGTGATAAAGATTTGCACTGAAAATGAAAGAAAACACAACAAAAAACTGGCATGCAGCAAGTTCTTCCATAAAGCTAAACTTCATTTCTAAATTCTGTCTTTTTTTGGTGTCAAAGCACCCTTTATGAAATATTTATTACTATATAAATAAAATATTAATCTTCTTAGCAAGCAAAATAGACTGTGAATGTCCCAAAAGTTAAAAACCACTCTGAAACAAGGAAAGTTTATCAATAAATTCTTGACTAGGAAACTAATTTGCTTGGTAAACCGCCGCCCCCCCAAAAAAAGAAATATTTGGTTAACACTTCCTTAGACAAAACTGTTTAGGTAATCTTTCACTTTATCCTGATCATCTCTTGGGGTAAAAGATTTAAGTCTTTTCTGAAGCAACCCCAACCCCATTTCATCTTTGGACAGTTATTTAAAAACTTTACTCTTGAGTCAAATGGTCCCTATTCTAATGTCTTAAAAACTATATACAATATATCTAGTTCTATAAGAATTCCCAGATATATAGTAGAGGTGTTAAGGGACAAGGTGGTAGTCACTTCTTGGCCACAGCCAGCTACCCAGGAGGAGCCAGTGGGCTCGGGACCATGGTCACAGGGGACGTCAAGCTCAACTGGCATAACGTAGTACACAAAAACACTGTTCCACATCGTACTTTGGCGAGAAGTGACTGGGATCTTAAAAGCTTGCAAGCAGCCATCTAGATTCAATGATGGGTCTCTCCAGAGCAAAGAATGAAGAAAACCAAAGATGAATGGAAACAATTAGACCACAGGAGTGGTATGCCATGCAATCCTCAGCCTATATGATTGAGACTAGAAGAACTAGATGGTGCCCAGCTACCACTGTCAGTCACCCGGAGGGGGATCTACGTAGGAGATCCTGGATAGTGTGGGAGAGAACACAATGGGGAACAAAACTTAAAATCATTAAAAAAAAAAAACAAAAAACAAACAAGGGACTAGGTTTGCTGGTCTGATAGAGCTTGATGAAACCACTGAGACTATGGCCCCTAGCTGCCTTTCAAGTCTGGAATTGAACCCACTGCTGCGGTTTCCAGCCAAACAAAAGACAGGTATATGTGCAGAACATTTATAATAGATAGATTTACTTCTTGGACAGATCAATCATGGGAGAACAGAAGGGCTGTATGCGCACAGGGAGACAGCTGGTGGGGGATGGGGTAAGAGTGAATGGGAAGGAAGGGCACAGGGAAGAGGTAAGTATGGGGAAAGTGGGAAGAGCGCTGTTGCATTTTGGGAAATTGTAGTCAATGTCATGAGACAAAGGGTATATGAACTGCTGTATAGAAAATGAATTTGCTCTGTAAATTTTCACTCACATCACAATAAAAAAATTTCTCAAAAAAAAAACCCAAAGCACTCCTATATACAATGTATCTAGTTCATCTGCCACATGCCAGTTTTTCAAGTTTAAAGACACTATACTATATATGCTATACAGCTCCCTGCTCCTTCACCCTTCTCCAAACTAAATCAAAATTCTCATAGCTTTAGTCAAGTCTGAATAGCTGGTCATTCTCTGATTTTCCTTAATCTATTAACTATTACTAATTTATTTTTCAAAAAAACTCCAGAAAACAAATTAGGTATTTTTCTGTATTATTAAATAAAAAGTATAAAAATTTTCGAATTTAGACTTTTATATATTTACTTGTTATCTATTAATCTACAAATACATAGTAAATATAGGAGGAAGCAGTAGTTTACCTTTGCTTTTCAGCCCACTGGCCCAAGATTATACAGAAGGGTAAATTATAGGAGAATTATTTTTAAATTGTTTGTAAAATCCTGTAAAGAATCCTAAGTGAGTAAAGGTGAAAGGCAGTGTCATTAGAAAATCATTTCTATCTATTAAAGCAGCTCTCCAAGGACTGACTTACTAGGAGGTAGTTTGAGTCATTTATACATTTTCATACAAAAAACATACAAACAAAAAAAAAACCTCATGATATTCTGTAATTCAAACTACAAAGTAAACCTTATGTACAAAGATATATGAATTACACATAAGTCAAAATTTACAAAGGTGTTTGTCCCCTTATTCCCATTACTCCAAATTAGTACACTTACTTTAAATGTAAAGAAATCTAAATTAAATGTTAGAGTCAATAAAATTCACAAAGCAGAAGCGGTTTAGTGCTCACAAGTTTATATTTTTTAGGTTTGATAAAGATTCTTGTGTATTTTCTAAATACACAGACAAAACAGTTTTGGAAGTTTACATACATGTCTTAGGACACTTATACTAGGTAGGTAAATTACATTTAAAAAAAAAAAAAATTGGTCTTCGTAAAAGATCTTCCCAAAGAGCTTTTACAAACAGCAGGCAGAAGAAAGTGTTTTTGTTTACAGGGTTTAAAACGATGACTCTCCCATTTCGTAATGGCCTCAACCATCCCTCTCTCCTCAACTCAAAATTTTGTTCTCAGTAGCTAGTGTACTCCAAACTTAAGTACCCAATGTCATAAAATTCAAGGCTAGAAGCCATCTTTTCAAGTGTGCTTATCCCTAACACATTTTAATACTACCTAAAATTGTTCAACTTCACTTGAAAGCAGGGATACAGCAGGAAAAGAACTGTCCATTTCAAATTCTAAAGTGACTTGAGAAAAAACACCTGCTAGTTCTAAGCACATTATTTGTGTACAATAGTCAAGTTTAAGGATCTGGGTGACTGAACGGCACAGATAAAACTGGGGTTCATATCTAGTTCAGTTAAAAACCATCCTTTTAAAAATGAAAACGTTATAGCCAATTAATAGCATGTGTGACACTGTTTGGGTTATCTTTTTACAGTCAAGTGACAAAACAATTGCTTTGTTAGGAGGAAAGAGTAGTACAGATATTTATCTGGGGGAGGACAAATTAAACACCCAATTTCCTAAAATAGCTGTAAGGGCGTTTTATAGGGGAAACATGTCTCCACAGATAGACTCCTTTAAGAGTTGATGTTCTACAAATGTTATTTAATGAGGCAGAAATACAGCCTCCTGGAAAGATCTGAGCTTCAAAATCGGACCTGATTAAATCCCATTTCTAGTACTCAGTAGAGGCGGTATTAAATGAGGCAAGTTTCTGAATTTCTGAGTCTTTCCTTATCTATAAAATGGAGACAATAGCACCTACCTTACAGGGGACAGATAAAATAATGTAAAGCACAATGAATAGCACATGTAGGCACTCCATCTGTACCCCAAAATGGCAGCTTTTGAAATCATTCAGAAAAATAAATCTAAATCTTTCATGCCGTGTTCAGAAAATCCTAAAAATATAAATAAAGCTCATTGAAGTTTTACTATTTAGTATTTTTAAAACTTAAGCTTCCATCATATTTCCCCCATACTACACTACCATCATCATCATCTTTAGGCCTTAATCCTTTATTTCCTATTCTCCCTCCTTTTACCCTTTTGTGACACACACACCCGGCCTTTGGTTCACAACTGTTAGTGAAAAGCTAAGATGTACTGTGCACTTATTATTATGTACCAGATAGTGTTCTAAGTACTTTCTCACTCTTCTCCATCAGGATGGCTCTACTAAAGCAGCTAGTGTTTAACCCCCAAATTTCAAAGCTACTCATTCAGTTTCCCCTTCCTAAAATTTTTTTCTTTTAGCTCTAAATTGCTAGGGTGCTAAAATTTAGCAAAACATCTAGTGAATATAAAAATAAGGCCAATAACTATGACAAAGAAGGGACCATGAGGAAGTAACTGTCTGAGAATACATGATGATCTTAATTTATGAGAGGGTCTGTCCTTACAGAGTAAATATAAAAGTAGTAATTTATACTCTTCCCCTTCATTAAAATTAAAAGCTCTAAAATATATTTTGTTTAAAATATAAGTTACAAGAGAAAAATTCAACAAATGTGTTCCACATAATTCTGCCAGGGTTCCATAGACAAAATTATGAGTATTCCATTGTTACTTCTCTGAGACCAATCATAAGTTCTTAGTATCTGTCAACTTCCTGAAATTGTACGGTAAGTCAGAAAAAGAATATACTTAAAAAAATAGAAACGTCCAGTAGTATACCTTAGTACTAAAACTGTTTTTAAAAAAGACCTAGAAGGGAAAAGGCAGTCCCCCAAGATCATAAAACAAAATAAATTAGGCAGTCAGCAAGTAGAAAAATCTGTCAATTTTGTTTCTGGTAAAACATTTACTTTAAAGAAGGAATTTTATATAGGCTGAGGCTAATATAGTCAAGAGTATAAACATTTTTTCCTTTGGATTACCTTTCTAAAAACAAACTTTTAAAATATCATAATTCAACTGACTAAAAATATAGCCAGAACTGTCGTAATGCAACATAAAAGGTAATGGACAATTATAGAATATTTTAAATTAACAGTAACAAGCCATCTACATCAAACTTTGTTTCCAACTAAAACCAAAACAAAACCACAACAATCCTGTAGTGTACCAAATGTGTATTTCAATTTACTGTATGCAATCTAACAAAAATTTGGTCATAATTTACCAGATATACATAAATGATTTAAGTAAAAGAAAATTCAGTCTCAAGAGAGTAAGTTCGTATCTTAAAGAATAGTAAAGGTACATTAAGAATGTAAAGCCAAGTCCAGTTTCTATGCAATAAGTGAACTGTAGTCTAATAAAGCAGATTTAGGTGATTTTCAGATATATATCTTTTCTCTTTAATAGATTATTTATATATAGACAGATCTACCAATTCGTAAACTATTGTTTATTTTAAAGGAGGGGGATAAATGGGATGAAAGAAATATTTATGCTATACTTACATATTCACAAAGCAGAACATTGTACGTTTAAAATACTTTCTCATTCATAGTATCTTTGCCCAGCTAATTTCTACTTTGGACCCCACCAGAATTACATTTTACTTATCTGACTAGAACATTGAGAATAAGATATATTCTTCAGTTTTGAACAAAAATCAAACAAAAGCTAGTCATCTGTCAAGTTTACAGTTATGTAGAAACTACAATAAAGTTTAGATGACAAAAGATGCATCTAGCCATGTAACTGTAATTTATCTTTGATTTATCCAAGTAGAAACATTAATGTCTAACATTAAGCCATTATTCTACTGAAATAAGAGACAACGATAAATCTTGTCTCTTAAAACATACCAACTTATCAACTTTGATCAGATGGAGCACCGAAAGGATTAGGTCTGTCAAAGCATACTTTGCAATTGTTTCCACATGACTAGCATAATTTAGTTACCTGATATAAAATAGGAAAATATACTCAATTTTTATTTAAAAGAAAGCTGAAAATATGATGTCCTTCAATCTTATATAATATACAATATTTTCCTGATAAATGCTGTGCATGTTATTATTACTATGCGTAATGTTGCTGTGAGTTCATTGATTATTAGCTAATTCATATGCCATCAGGCTAAATGAATCTGGCAATTTTAACTTAATACATTATCCTTTGTACCCTGAAGAATTTAGTTAACAATGAATTGTAAAGCCTCTCAATGTTTTATTTGTAGTATTTTGGAGAGTGGTGAATCATGGTTACTACTAGAAAGACTATATATCAAGGTATGGTGACTTTCAAGAAATTAAAGGGTTAACTTAATTATCCATCACAATTTTAAAACACTTAATATCCCAGGTAAGTATGAAAGAAAGGAGAATGTAATTTTTGTGTTAATTTTAATGATAAAAAGGGCACAGGAGTAAAAACCTGATATTTCACTTATATTGCATAACAAGCTAACCAAACTGGACATGGAGGATAAATTATAAAACAAATCATTTTACTTATTGTTTCTATGACTTTTCTTTCAATTAAGATTAATGTCTTTCAAATAGGACTGAGGTATAGTACACTGGCAAAAAAAAAAAAAAAAAAAACTAACAAGAATAGTGCCAAAGTAACAGATACCCAAAACCAAGAATGCCATGTTGGAAAACGTCATATAGTAACCATTTATCTGATTAAAGCAGCAGGAGAAAATTACTACTAAATCATACTCGTTTTAGTGGTATTTGTCCACTTCACCACGGTAACTTTGCAACATCATTCTAACATTTGTGAAGTAGTAAAATTCATGTCAAAAAGGAAAGGGGGAATGGAGGAAGTCAGTTAGTTCATTCCAATAAATTACCTCTCCAGTTCTGATAAACATGCCTATCAGCACAAAATTGAAAAATAATACCTACGGCTAGAAGAGACGTGGTTTAAGTTATAAAGCAAATTGAAATGGAAAATACAAGGAAGTAGAATCAATGGGGTTTCTTGAAAAAGCCCCTCACTGAAAATCTGTATTAAAAAAAAATAAAAATAACAGAAACAAAACTCCACTAGTACAAACTAGCCTGAGTGGTTTGATGGAAAGAATGATTGGATCAGCTGTCACTACTTCCATAAATGGATTTTCTTCATTCATGTTGAAGTGGCACATGAATGTAAGCTCTGTAAGGACAGGTACTATATTTTTATAGGACCCAAAGAGTTACTGTCTATCCTATAAATAAAAAATATTTTTACTCTGATAAGTGACTGAGTATGTGGGGACTCCATGTAATCCAACCACAAGGTTGTTTGCTGTACAGTCCTGTGCAAATATAAAAAAATTTTTTTTGCTATAAGGCTTTGACCCTACAGTTTTCACAGCAACGTAACTACCATATTATGTACCATATTATGCAAGCCTTCAAGTTCAACAATTCAAATTGCTGATTCATGTTATGTCCAAATGCAGCATCCTTGAGGAGTATAGTAGATCAGTTAATCATCTAGAGACATACAAACATCTCCTGACTCATCCCATCGAGATGGATCATTCTGATCTTCTCCATCATCAACCAGCTCTTCATCAGCTTCTCCTACTTCATTCTCCTCATATTCTTCATCCCGAGGGAAATCTGTATCCTGTCCCTGATCTACACCTTCTTGTCCTCCTGGTTGTGATTTATCTGCACAGTCTACACAAACACCATAGCGTCGAGATCCATGTCTTATTCCAACACTGGCTGCTAACATGAAGATCTTCTTACACACCATACATTTGTATTTTTTATCCTTTTTATGCACCTAATCAAAGGGGGAAAAAATCAAACATAAGGACAGTATGTATAGACAATATAATGCATTTGAACCACTCAAACCACTCATTTAATGAGTGAATATAACATTGTTTTGTTTTTCTGAATGGAGTTCAGTAGCAGCAGCTCATATATCACATTCTTACTTAAAGCATTTTCTCTAATAACCAACCTTTCTTAAATCTGCAAGTAATAATGTTAAAATGGCGTTAAACTTCACTGACATATATATAGTTTATCTCAAGGATCACCATCAACTTTATATTTAAAGTTACTTACCAAGGAATGTCTTTTTACATGCTCTCTTCGAGTAAACAGCTTTCCACAAATATCACAGCTGAATGATCTCACTCCTGTATGAATGAGCAAGTGCCTTTTTAGTGTTCGTCTGTATTTGGCTACATAGCTACAATGAGGGCATTTTAACTTGTTCATGCTTAGAGATGATTCACCTTTGAGAGAAAAACAAAACAAAAAGTACTTATTACACACTAAAGAGAATATTTGCTACCAAGTGTTTTTAGCTTCTTTTCTCTTCTATCAACAGATAGAGGGTACTGCTACCTGATTTTTTAAACCAAAACCATGGAAGCTTTTCAATCTTTAAAAATTATTTCAGAATTCTGTAAATGTTTAGTTGACTAGTACTTGCCATTTTCCCAAGCTTCTTGTTTTGGCCAAGATTCGGGCAATAGTCCATACTTGAAATCATTTGTAGCACCTGGTATCAATCCATACTTAAAATCATTTGAAGTACCCGGTATCAATCCATACTTGAAATCGCTTGAAGGGCCGGGCATCAACCCATACTTGAAATCATGTGAAGTACCTGATAAAATTAAAAGGAAAGTAAAGATGATAACTAAGACTTCTCTTTTACAGTCAATAAACATAAAATAAATTTAAGCATTTATACCCTATAAGCATTATGATAGAAATGTTTTATTTAAAATATTAAATAAAAAGTACATTTTAATCTAAAATTGAAATATCTTCACACTTCATTATCACAACAAAAATACCCTGATTAGTAACGATTCTATACAAAAAACAAAACCAAAAAACCATTCACTGCCGTGGAGTCGGATCTGACTCATAACGACCCCTCCCCTTGAGTTTCTGAGGCGTTATCACTAAGTGGATTGCCCAACCTTCCTGCTGAGTGGCTGGTGGGTTTGAACCACCAGCCTTCTGGTTAGCAGTCAAATGCCTTAGGTAGTACTATGCCACCAGAGCTCCCTTATACAAACAATTTAAAATTTAAAATAGAATTCATCCATAGGAAAAATACCAGTGAAAAACAAAAACTAACACTAAATTGTGGGTAAAGGTCACATGAAACACTTTTAAATATTGGGTTTTCAGACATATCAAAAACAGGACTGTCTTAACAGATGCTACTGCTACCCATTCTATCACTTGAGACATTTATCACTCTAAAGCCCAGCTATAAGATGGAACAGTCAAAGAACACAAAGATGGGAAAACTAGAAATGTAAAGTTATTAGACCCCTGTTTGTTGTTTCAGATATGCTGGGGCAAGTAACTGCCCTCTTGGGGTTCACTGAAACTTCTTTTTCTTTCTAATTCCATCCTTACAAAAAAGGTCAGAAGGTAGAATCAAAATAGAACAGTGCCTGGAATTTGTGCCTGAGAACCTTCACACAGGAATTATCTATCCCCTCTGTATTTAATTTCACCTTGAGTTTACAATTCCTTCTACCCAGGGATAATCCAGCAATGTTAATACATCCAGAATCCTCCATGGCTATTACACTACCCAGTTCCAACTGACCACCAAATTTCAACAGCCAGCAAGCAACTTGTCTCCCTGCTCCCACTACTGCCTTACTAAAGTCTATTCTCCACATAGCAGTCAGAGACTGTCACTATTCTGCTCAAAGTCTACAAGAACTCTCCATCTCATTCAGAGTGTAAATCAAAGACTTTCAATGTCTTATAAAGCCCTACCTGATTCAGTCTTTGCTCCCAAGCACCCATTAGTCACTCCATACCAATACTAGCCTCTGTGCTATCCTCCCACGATAAACAGGCCTCTGCACTTACTCTGCCTAGAACACTCCTCTCCACAGCTTATTCTTACAACAATTTGTTAATTTTCCTCCCATAGACAGTGTGGTTTTTATAAAAGAACGTTTGCAAAGTGAACTTCCTAAGAATCCATTTCCCCGTATCTATTTACCAGAAACACTGACTCTTAAAAATTAAAAAAGCTTAAGACTTCCACTTTGGTGAAAATATCAATACTCAAAGAAAAAGTCTCTGAAGTATTTAAAAATCACACTTCATTACTTAATATTAATGTACTTGGAATAACTTTACTCACTGGCAAAGAAAGCCTGTAATTATGTAAGTTAACTATAATGTTTTACATATTTTTTGGGAAGATATTTAGAATCCTAAAGTGATACCATTTCTTTGTGTGTATGATGGTAACTGATGGAGGTAATGGTCTGTAAATGTGAGTTTATCAATTTTGCCCCCATCAGTGCGAAACAAAAAAAAAAGTTCCAGAAGAAAAGGGACTGCTCCTGTCTTACCATCATTTTATTTCCAGTACCTAAAAGATACATCATTCAATTACGTGTTGAATATACGTACATAGAAAATACTAACATTTATAATACGTTTTTGACTTGCTCAAAAACAACCTTGGAAAACCAATGTCAGAAATCATGTTAAATCAAAGGAAAAAAAAAGCCACTCATTATCACTGTGGTGATTCCAAGCCATAGAGACCCTTTAGGACAAAGGAGAACTGCCCCACAGGGTTTCTAAGGCTACATGTAAACCTTTATGGAAGCAGACTGCCACATCTTTCTCTCATGGAACTGTGGGTGGGTTCAAACCAACCTTCAGTTAGCAGCCAACCACTTAACCACTGCACAACCTAACTAAAACCAAACCCATTGCTGTTGAATCAATTCCAACTCATAGCAACACCAAAGAACAGAGTAGAACTGCCCTATAGGGTTCCCAAGGCTCTAAATCTTTAAGGGGACAGACCATCACATCTTTTTCTCACAGAGCAGCTGGTGCGTTCGAATTGCTGACCTTTCAGTTAGCAACTAAGCTCTTAATCACTGAGCCACCAGAGCTCCTGTTAGTATCTACAACCACCTATTATCCACCATCTACAAGAACAAGGAGACAAGGAATATTCTGAAGATTCAGAAGTAGAGATTATTTCATACTTCAAATTCCATCTTTCACTATATTTGCAAAAAAAAAAAAAGGGCGTAAAAGCATCATAACACCCAAGAAACACCTGGTATCTGAAATGACAATTCAAAGAAAGCCTTCCCCAAACATTACGCATCTCTTGAAACCACATGTCATTCATGCAGTTGGGTTATATTCCAACAACTTCATCATAATTTGGTTCTGAGGTAAGTCAAGTATCTTTTTTCAGTTTTTATAACCTGCTCTACAGCAGTGCTTTGAACAGGAAATCACAACACTGAATATATTTAATAATAACACTAGCAAATTATGAACTCCAACATTTTATGTAGGGCATATTACTACTGACAAGATGTACGAACAACAACAAAAAAGATAGTCCTAAGTGTGGTTCATCATAATGTGAGTATACATTATAAGCTGGAGATTACCTGTAACAGAAATTACTTGAGCTCTGGTGGCATAGTGCCTAAGGCTAACCAAAAGACTGCTAACCAGAAGCTGGTAGTTCAAACCCACCAGCCATTCCTCATTAGAAAGACATAAGAATTACTTCCATAGTGATACTGCCTTGTAAACCCAAGGAGGGGTCGCTGTGAATTGGATCTGACTCAATGGCAGTTGAGTTTATTTTTTTGTTTTGTTTTGTTTTGTAAGTAACTAGAATAAACGTATTGCCTTGGTAAGTATATTATAATCAAAACTGTGCTAATAATATCCATCTGGGTACATTATTCCATTGTGGCAAACTAAGAAAAAAAGCATGGTTTTTGAAATCCTAGTAATCCTAAGAAAAATGCTGGTCTCAGTTGCAAAAATATTAATAGATCAAAATGTTATCTTTAAAGGAAAGAAAATCATGTTTATCTTTAAAAGGGAAAACTCAAAATTGGGTTTATTAACAAAATAAATGCTATGGACCATCTCCCCTGAAAATGTCTAAGTACACTCATCCCAAAGTTTACACATGACTGTGCAAACCGACTAGCCACTCCTTGGAAGGAAGGTTGGGCAATCTCCTTCCGTAGTGATACGGCCTTGGAAACCCAAGGAGGGATTGCTGAGTTGGGTCTGGCTCGACGGCACATAACAACAATATCATAACACATTACTGGACCAGATTTCTAAACCAAGCCAACAAAGACAATAAAATACTCTTGCACTATTAATTATTTTCTATACAATCAAAAAGTCTTCAAAATTCAACTCATTAAGACCTATAAACTGCCAATTTTCAACTGCCTCCCACTCCCCCCAAAGTAGGGTAAACCACCTTCAGAACTATGTCTTAATTTTGCTCAGTGCATACTGTATTTAGAAGTCCTAACAGCATTTATAAGGAGTGTCTCAAGTTATCAAGAACTTCAAAGTTTGAAAGTTCAAAAGAATAAATATATCTATTTCCCTTTATCTATCTTCAACAAGTGTTAGTTTTGCCACATGCTTTCAAGTACATGTACATATATCGTTTTTTCATGCTATCTGAAAACAACGTGTAGATTTATCACTTCTCATCCCTGAATAATTCAGCATGGATCTTCAAGAAAATTCTCCACAGCACTACAATCAAGAAATACATTCAATAATATCAACTTATCATATACTCCATACCCAAATTTCCAACTATTCCCAAAATGTCCCTTCAGTCGTATTTTAGACACAGGATTTAATCAAGACTGACACATTGTATTTAGTTGTGCTTCCCCGGTCTCCTTTAATCTACTAGTTACTTTGCTTCTTCTCTTTCATGACCTTGACATGTCAATCTTCTCCCAAGGACAGTCCTTAGGTCCGAGGGACTAGTGGACCACGCAAACTTCAGCCTAAATGAGACCAGAAGAACTAGATGGTGCCCAGCTACCACTGCCAACCACTTGGAAAGGGATCAGAATAGGAAATCCTGTACAGACTGGGAAAAGAACATGAACAAAACTCACAATCATGAAAAAAGCTTACTGGTGTGAAAAAACCTGGTGAACCCCCAAGACTATGGTCCTTAGTCACTCTTTGGACCTGGAATTGAACTCACTCCTGAGGCCTCCACACAAACAATAGTCAGGCCTACAAAGAAAGCATTTATGACCAGGTAGGTACACTCCTGAAAACAATCAACCATGGGGAATCAAAAGGACAGCATTTGCACAAGAAGATAGCTCAGGACAGAAATGTATTGGAAAGAAGGACATAGGGAAAAGGTAACCACAGGGAGAAGTCGGAAGAGAGCTATTACAGGAGATTACAATCAACGTCATGAAACAAAATGCATCCTAACTATTGAATGGGAAACAAATTTGCTCTGTAAATTTTCACCCAAATCACAATTAAAAAAAAAAAAAAAAAAAAACTCCTTAGTTAATGCTGTATGCCTCAGTGCATCTTAATATCAGGAGGCACATAATTTCAGTTTGTTCTCTTATTAGTGATACTGAGTTTAATCACTCGGTTATGGTGATGTTCAACAGCTATCTTTTTTCCCCTTTGTAACTGGAGTAATCTGTGAAGACTGAATATCCTATTCCCCAACAACTTTTTACCCAATCAATGCGTGTTACATTCACCAATTTACTGTGGATGGTTGTGAAAAACAGGTATTTTTCAATTCTATCTTTCTACTTTTTTCACCTTGGCATATTTCTGCAAAGAAAGGTTTTCCCCCTTTCTATTTTACTCCTATGAGATTCTCAATCAAGTGCAACAAGCTTTCCTCAAAGTATAGTCAATATAGACATTAGAACTTAGAACTAATTAACTATTATTTTGTATCAAAACAGTAAAATACATTAGTCAACCACTGGCATAATTACCATTCCCATTCCATTTATACACCAATAGGAATCCATAAACTCTATTAACCTTGATTATCTTTGATATTTATACACTTTTAAAAAAGTCTTAAAGTAAATGACTCCCCCAAACTAACCAGAAAAAAACCAGAAACACCTATTCGTCATTTTTATTTTCACCAAGCTTCCAAAGTCTCCCATCACGGCTACCAAAGATTGAAGTATTTACATTTAATACTCTCCCCTAAGGGAAAGAAACTGCAGTGGGCCCTTGATAAGCATGACACAAATACTTCCCAATCTTCAAATCCTCTTAAATATATTCTTGCTAAAAATCTGCTGTACCTACCAGCATCACTTCCATCTTGACCGGAGCCGGCTTCAACCAACAAGCTTGCATTCACGTTTCTATCACAATCTGGCCCTGAGAGTAGAGCACCATCCAAATCTAAAAAGGAGAAAGAATAATCTGTTATTTATAAACTATACTCAAAACATCACTCCTTCTTGGAATTGTTTCTTATGCAAACTAAATAGAAAGGGTATCTATAAATAATGATTATCTACTATGCGCTCAACAGTGCAGGGCATAAGAGCATGACAACATTCTCAACCACACAAGAATAGGTACACACTATATAGTCTAGGAACGCGTTTCCAAGCCAGGGCAAATTGGGTGCCAATCTTATCTATTGACTATGTGAACATGTGCCTTGGTTTCCTCATTTGCTACAATCTATGTCATAGATATGGTATAGGAATTTAAGTAGGCAATGCAAATCAAGTGTTAACAGTATGGTTTCTGGCACCCAATATATAGCTGCTACTGATAATAACTCCAAAAAAACCAAAACCAAACCCACTGTCGACTCAAGTGACCCCCATATGGTTTTCAAGGCTGTATATTTTTAAGGAAGTAGACTGCCTAATCTTCCTTCCTGGAACAGCTGGTGGGTGTGAACCACCCACCTTCTAGTTAGTAGCCTAATGCCTTACCCACTGCACCACAGCTCCTTAAAATACAAACTAAACCAAAACCAAATCAAACTCATTGCCATCAAGTCAATTCCAACTCACAGTGACCCCCACTGAGTTTACGAGGTGCTGTATCTTTATGGAGGAGCTCTAGTAGCGTAGTGCCTAAGGCACTTGACTGCTAACCAGAAGGTTAGCAGTTCAAACCCACCAGCCACTTCTTGGAAGGAAGGTTGGGCAATCTACTTCTGTAGTGATACTGCCTCGTAAACCCAAGGAAATGTTGCTATGAGTCAGGTCCAACTAGATGGCAAATAACAACAACAACAAATCTTTACGGAAATAGATCATCCCCTCTTCCTTCTGCGGAGTGGCTGATGGGTTTGAACCACCAACATTCCGGTTAGCAGTCAAATTCCTTAATCACTGAACTACCAGAATCTCCCTTCTAAGGAGTGGCTGGTGGGTTTTGACCTGCCAACTTTCTGGTTAGCAGTCAAATGCGTTAGGCATTATGCCACCAGAGCACCCATAATATAACTGTTGTTGTTGTTGTTGTTATGTGCCGTCGAGTCGGCCCCGACTCATAG
>NW_006921716.1:6840207-6866079 GCF_000298275.1 Orycteropus afer afer | reverse complement strand
CAAGTGTCTTAGCCACTATGCTACCAGAGCTCCCATAATAATAACTAGTAGGTGCTAAACGTATGAAACAGATCACTGTTTCTTTATTGATTCAGAAGCAGATAAGACCAATTAAAGTTAGGCCAGTAAGGGAAGACTTCAGAGAAAAAAGGTACTTCCTGAGAACAAATCTGGAAATGAAAGAAGCCCTAGTAGCACAACAGTTAAAACACTCAGTTGCCAACTGAAAGAAAGGTGGGCACCCACCAGTGGCTCCTCGGGAGGAAAGACCTGTTGACTAGCTCCTTAATTAACTCTATGTGGATAGTTTTTACCTTGTCATACAGGGTTCACTACGAGTCAGATTTGACTCGCTGGCACACAACCACAATCTGGAAATATAGAAAGGATGTGGAAAAACAGCTTAAAAGAAAAAGGCATTCTAAAGAGATGAATACTTTTGGTTTAAATGTGTACATTTCCCTCAAATCTTTCCATCCCTTCCACTTCTTTACCACTGCTTAAAGTCAGACACTTAGCATTCGTCTCCTGGTTAGTGTATTACTGAAAAGGTTTCCCAGTTTCCAAAATAGTGCTCACTTCTCAAAATCATTTTCCACAATGTTATCAGAAAGATCTTCCTAAAACAAAATCTTATGCTGTTTCATTACTTAAAATCTTAAACGGGTCATACCACAGCTTTGAGGGAAAACTTCAAGTTCTTATTTTAGAATTTTTGTTAGCTGCTGTCACAATGGCCTCCAACTCATGGTGCCTGCATGCACAACAGAATACTGGACGTTCCTGCACCGTTCCCCATGACTAACCCTGCAGATCTGATTGCGGTGATTCATACGGTTTTCACTGGCTGACTTTAAATAGATCATCAGGCCTTTCCACTCAATGTATGCAACCTCTATTGAAACTTGTTCAGCATCACCACACACGCAAGTCTGTACTCGAGGTACACTGGCTGGAAATCGAACCATGGTCTTCCCACATGGAAGGCAGTAATTCTACCAATGAACCACAATTGCCCCATAGTTTAAAATACAAGGGCCTGATACTCAGGTTCCTGCTTGTGATTCTAACATCATCCTAGTAGTATGATTCTAAACTCTTCTTGTCTATTGACTTGAGTCCCAGAAGATATGTTTTTAAATGCCATTTTTAAAACAATTTCCCCTCTACTTCCCATTCAAGACTCATTGAAATAGTATCCTTGACTACTCTGGCTTCCAAAACTCCAAGGTAAAACAAAACCAAAAAACCCTGCTCTGGTGCATAAGCAGATACTTACTTAATAATATTTATAGTAGTAAACAAACTCTGGCATATTTATTCAACAGACTACTATACAGCAAAGGTTCTAGTGTTAAAGTTATAAAACCCAAACTCATTAAACAAACAAATCTGGTACTGAAATACTGAAAGGCCAGTAGGATTGCATGATTCTATGAAGATTGAGAGAGTACTACAAAATGGAGGTAGTGAAGAACAAAAGAGTAGGGCTTACAGGCCATGGTAAGGATTTTGACCTTCATTCTAAACGCAAGAAAAAGATTTTAAACTGGGTATTATCTCATTTGCCTTTAAAGAAAATATAATCACCCCTTTTGATATATGAATGAATTAAAGGAGAAGAGGATATGCAAGGAGGTTAGTAGGAAAGTATTGTAACAATCCAGTTTCAAGCTAATAGTGGCCTTGATTTGGTTGATGGCAATAACAATTGGAAAAAAGTGGGTGAATAGGAGAAACTTTCCTGGGTCAGAATTAGGGCATGGTAACAGAGACTAAACATGAGTAGGTGGGGGTCAGGGTAAGTTTCTAGCCTATATTAATGATACCTAGGAAAACCAGGAAGATGACCATGTTTTGGGGAAAGGAGATGTAAGTGCTCTGTTATGAATACACTGAGTCCGAAGCACCTAAGAGGTTGGTAGTACAATGTGTTTGGGGTAGAGTAGAGGGGGTGGGATAAAAGGGTAAGAGCTCTGGAGTAAAACTGCCTAGGATCAAATACCAGCTTTGTGACAGCTGTGAGGTAGGTTATTTTACTTCTCTAATGCAGTGGTTCTCAAAGTGTGCTCTCCAGACCAGAAGCATCAACATCATCTGGGAGCATGGTGAAAATGCAAATTCTCAGGCCCCATCCCAGACCTACTATATCAAACATTCTGAAGGTAGGGCCCAGCATTATGTTTCAATAAGCCCTCTAGCTGATACTTACATTCACTGCAGTTTGAGAACCACTGCTTCACTGTAAAAATGGAGAAGTTTTTTTAAAGGGCCAAGTTAAACAAACGCAAAATGTTTGGCTCTCTGTCTAGTGCTTAACAAGCACTTGAATTATAGCTTATTATTATTTTTTCATTTAAACTTCAAAGTAGAGAAATTTAATACCAAAGGTATAGCTGGCGCTTGAGCTGGAGATAAAAGTACATGAATTGTTGGAATATATACAGTAAATAAAGCTATGGAAGTGAACAGATAAGACTACTCAAAAAAGTCTTATGACCAATTAACTTAGGAATCCTAGCATTTAACGAGCTTAAAAAAGAATATAAAAGATTTTTAAAGGAAAAGAGTGTTTCAAGAAGGAAGGAGTAACCCACTAATTAATGTTGCCAAGAACTCAAAATGGACTGAAAATGTACATTATTTTCATTCAATATTGAGCACTTAAGGAGACACTAGGGATTCTAGGAAGAGTGATGCTGGGGATCAAAATATGGCAAGAAGAAAGAATAAGGGTGACCCGAGTTGTGGTGATTAGAAGATGAAGAATTAGAGCTACAATTCAGTTATTTTGAGAAATCTGGCTAGAAAAGGAGAGAGTAAAATTAGAGTAAGAGTTTGCTTTTTTAAAATTAAGAGAAACATTCAAATACTGACAGAAATTAGTCACTAAGAAAGAGAGAAGTTAAAGATGTTGAAAATATACAGCAAAGAGAAGGAATGTATTGTATACGATTGTATACAATTCTATCAATTGCATAGATTTTTGGAGAGTCAGAATCTAGAAGCTCATGTTTAGGTACTTAGGGGAGACAAAAGAGAGGGAGGTTTGAGGACAGGAACTTAAAAATATTCCAGTTTGTTGGCTTCCATTTTCTCTGTACAGTAGAATCACAGAATGTGAAGTTACCACCTAGAGACTAAGTCAGGAGATAGAGAAATACAATTTATGTTGGAAGCAGAAACAATAAATTTGTCTGCAATTTGCTTCCTTTACCTATTCCCTGAGAGCAGTGATACTGTTCAGGTAGTATTTTCCAAGTATTTATCACAATGCATGGTAAATAAAAGACTTCTAGCAAATGTTGGCTAAAATAAAGGAAGTAATTATTTTCACTTAAATGTCACCTGGTGAATGGTGTAGTCTCTAAGGCATCTGACTGCTAACCAGAAGGCTGGCAGTTCAAATCCACCAGCCACTCCTCGGAAGATGAGGCAACCTACTTCTGTAGTGATACTATCTCGGACAGCCAAGGAGGGGTGTCTCTATGAGTAGCATACGACTCGACGGCAGTAAGAGAGAGAGAGAGAGAAATGTCATCTAGGTGTAATCTCCCACTCCATAAAAACAGCATTTGTGTAACATTTCAGCTTGACAATTCTGCTCTTTCCCACTGTATTATTAAACAAAGTTTAATTTTGTTTTAAGTAACTGTATCTAAAGAATATTTCTCAGTTTGTTGGTTTATAATTGCACTAACACAATCACAGACTGAAAATAAGTGACTGAAATTTAGTGGCCTTGTTTTCCTATGAAAAGTGAAATGAATTTCAGTAATAAAAAAACTAAAATTTGAATCATTTTTTCAAACAATTTTACTAGGTTTCCCAATAACTTTTTGAAAGTCATATTCTATAGTGTACAGTCTGTTCAGAAGGTAGTTCTTATGTAATTTAGCCAAGTGAGATTGTAAATACAGGGTGTTCTACCTTAGTAACCCTCTATAGTGATTTGCTGAAAGCTTTCCCCAGTCAGTTCATGAAATAGTCGTTTCTTATCTCCTACCCTACCCCCTAAAGTCTTAGAATTTGTGATGTTGTAATTTTTAATCCTATATAGAAACAAGTACAGAATTAAATTATCTTCCTTTCAAAAGGAAGGCAACAAATAGTACTTAGCTCTCAAAAATAAATCTCAACAGGCCAATATTCTAGAGCTGACAACGTACTTATAGAGTATGTTTAACTTCGGAGTCAATATATATTACCTGCTGTACATTCCTAGAAATCAACCAAACCACCTAGCAATTCAATTTTGATCAGTAATGTTGATGTCAGTGGGACAGAAGCCAGCCATCTGCTGACTTAATGCAGAAATGAATTTTGCTTCATGATGACCAGAAATTCTTAGCCATCATTTTTTCCCTAAAGTAAGATTATTAAAAAAAAAAAATCATTTGCTTGTTTTCAGATATTTATGAACTTTCTATGCAAGTGTTTCATTTCCTTTAAACTTAAAAAAGGGTTAATTTTTGCAATTAACAAAAGATATTCCGAAGAGCTACTAAAACATTAACTTCTCAAAATGGCAGTTGTTATTTATGAGTGACAACAGGTATGTGTGGAAAGGATACTATTATTCAACTGAACAGCTTAATGAGATACTCTGTAGTTTCTATTTTTAAAAATACCTTTCTCTTTTTTTTTTTTTTTTTGAGTGGTCAAAAAAGCTGTCTATGCATCTAGCACTGAATTGTAAGTTCTTTAATATACATTATCTCACTTAATCTTCACTTATTAACTATGTAATAATATTCATATCCTCAACTTTACAAATAAGGAAACTAAGGCTAAGCAAGGTTAAATAACTAGATCATCATCAAAGTCAGTGGCAGAGTTCTCTCTCCTAACTGTATTACTCTGTCTCCTGACAATATATTGAGCACCTAGTCTTTCGGGCCTGGCATTTACTTGGCAAGCAATCAAAGAAAAATATTGTGTAATTTGAAATGCTGGGAATGATGGTGAAGACATAAAGTGTACTCACCCTTAAACTTACTTTGCTAGTGATAACTGATATGTTTTGCTAAATAAACAAAAATAAACCTTAGCTCCATTATGATAAATGAGCACCCACTTTGCCTTTCAGCTAATAAAACCATCTCCAAAATCTAAAGTATCAAGGTATCAGCTATCATTGCTCTTTACAGAAGTATACCTCTATCTTTAAAACAGCTCTCTTAGCTCAGGACCACATCAAGCTCAACTGGCATTAATACACAAAAACATTTTCTACATCCTACTTTGGTATTAGCGACTGGGGTCTTAAAAGCTTGAGAGCAGCCATCTAAGATAAACAACTGGTCTCTCCTCATCCAGAGCAAAGAAGAATGAAGAAAATCTAAGACATATGGAAACAGTACAAGGGACTACAGCAACCATGGGAACACCTCAGACTACACGACCCTGAGACTGGAAGAATGAGATGGTAGTACCACTGTCAACCACAAAGGGATCAAAATAGGAGATCCTGGATAAAGTGAGAGAAAAACTTGGAACAAAACTCACAATCATAAAAGACCAGGCTTATTGATCTGATAGAGACTGGTGAGCCCTGACACTATGGCCCCTAGTTATCCTTCAGGCCTGGAATTGAACTCACTAACTTAACCTCCAGCCAAACAACAGGCCTTAAAGGTGAACAATTACACCAGGGTGGTATAGTCCTTAGAAAAATCAACCATGAGAGATCAGAAGAGCAGTATTTGCACATGGAGGCAGCTAAGAGGACAGGAATGCAAAGGAAATGACACAGGGAAAGGTAACCAGAGGCAAAAGTGGGAAGAAAGCTATTGTTATATTGTGGGGACTGCAATCAATGTCATGAAACACTGTGTATGAACTGTTGAATGGAAAACAAATTTGTTCTATGAATTTTCACTCAAATCACTATAAAATAAATAGCAACCTCTCCAAATCACCTAAGTGAGTAGTCCAACAACTGCTTGTTGTTGTTGTTGCTGCTGTTAGATGCCACAGAGTCGGACCTGACTCATAGTGACCCCTCTGTGGGTTTCCTAGGTAGTATCACTACTGAAGTAGATTGCCCCATCTTCCTTCCGAGGAGTGGCTGGCGGGTTTGAACCGCCGGGCCTTCTGGTTAGCAGTCAAGTGCCCTAGGCACTATGCTACCAGAGCTCCTCCAACAATTGCTAGTAAAGGCTAAAAAAGATTGGTTAGGGAAACTCTCCCTGACCATTTGCCTCTGGTTCTCAAAATCCCAAGCATAAGACAGATGCAGACTAATCCAGATTTTAAAAAATAAAATTCCTGAAAAGAATGAGATTTGGGCAAAGACATCAAATATGGAGCTTTCAGAAACTGTACAGAAACTCTAAAGAGATTCAGTAAGATCTATTCAACTTTAATATTCGTATAAATACATACTAGCATCACATTTCTATATTCGGCAAATAAAATCAAGTCTTTCATTTTCTAAGAAACAAGTACAGATTTTCAATCCTCTTCTTTCATTGCAATTGGTCTTTTCTCTCTCAACGTAGAGTTAATTCAGTTGCCTATGTATTATAAAAAGCACCCATGACAATTCCAGTAGCAGCCTAGAGACCCAACAAATAGTTTGCCTCTATGCTTGTTGACTCAAGATTCAAGTGACTAGCACTATGTCTTTGCACTATTCCAACAAGACTGCTATCTCTGCAACAACAGTCCCTAACAACTCTCCTCAGGTTACCCACCAGTCATACTGAGAAACATTGCCCTCTATTCCCCCAAAAAATACAAATATAAACAGATTAAATTTCTACTTAAAAACTTCTCGTTTACCACTTTAAAAAGTTCTCATTGGTTTATAGTCTGTAAAATAAAATTCAAAATTCATTCCCACAGCATACAGAGCTATTCAGAGTCTGGCCCTTAATCTATCATCCCAACCTCATCTTCCCATTATACTCTCCTTATTCTTTACCTATTCTAATTTCTTGCCAATCAGTACTCTTCTCCCACTTGTAGCAAATTCCTACACAAAACAAGATCCAGCTCTAACATGACCTTCTCTGTAAAACTTTCTTAGAAATTTCACACTCACCTTGTGCTGTACTTCTTAAATAATCTTATGTTAGCATTTATTACATTGTACTGGCAGTCTTGTTTTGAGCAACTTCCAGATAAGGAACTTTTCTCCTTTTTGACTGCAACATTATCTAGTTTTTTGCTTAGCTTCTTTGGGATTAAAAAAAAAAAAGTATTACGAAGTATTTGGGAATGAACTGTGTCTCTCAAAGAGAAATGTGGGAGCCCTAACCCCTGTGCCTGTCAATATAAGCCCATTTAGAAATGGGGGTTATCTCCTGTTATGTTGATGCAGTCAGATCAGAGCAGGGTGGGATTGCAAAACCTACATAAACCTAATACACTTTTGAGCGACACTTTACAGAAAGAGCAGAACAGATGCTAAACTACACAGGGAGAAGACAGATACCATGTACAGACCCATTTACAAGAAAAGGCATGCCCAAGGATTGTGGGCAGGTACCAAAAACTAGGAGACAGGGCCAGAGATTTGGACTTTAAGCCTCCAGAATTGAGAAAATAAATGTCCTTTAAAAAGCCACCCACTTGTGGCTTTTTTGTTGTTACCACAGTACTAAGTAACTTAGAGACCAAATTTCCTCTTACATTATGAAGCAGAAAGGCACTTTGGAGTCCTGGAAAAGTAATCTTTCGTTATGTTATAACTTCTTTGGGGAGGAAAACTTTGAATGAAATTTTAAAACTTCTGTTCAGCCAGTATATTAAGGCTGTGTCAGAAACCAAAAACTCAGTGTTATAAAAGCTCTCAGAGACCGACATTTATAGGGCTTAAACAATACCCTTACTATGAATCTTCAAACTATATGCCATACAAGTATGACATTACTTAACAGACAGAAAGTCACAAAAATGCCCTTATAACTGATATACATAGGCTTCTTCAGCTCCCAGCTTTAGTCTGGATAAAGCCTCTATTCCTCAGAGATTAACTTATAAGTAATCTTTTGGGTTGAATAAAGCAGACAGGCGAAAGGAAGGAAAGAATATTCCTACTATTATACTATACAGTTGCCATTATTACCCTTTTAAAATTAACTATTGAAGATTAGTGGACATTTCTTTTAAAAATCAGTACCAGGTCTTCAAACTACCATTTCTACCCGTTTGCCACTTTCTAAAGAAAATAATTTAACATTTTGACTTATAGTACATTCATCATAATATAGTCCACCAAAAGGATGCCTGAAAGGTATTGAATAAAGTCTGAAATCCTGTGAGAGGAAAACAAACTAATCCAGGTCCATAAATTTGTTATCTGAAATCTTTAGGGTAACAAAACACAGTAACTATTCACATTTAAGGAAATAAGTAAAAAATATATATATATATATAAATGGTTGTTTTTGCTACCAAAAGTAAAGCTTTGGGTTTTTTAGAGTTTCCTGAATTTCAGAATTAAGGGGTAGTTTTACTTCTTTACCATTAGAGAGGTTATTTGGGACACAGAAAAGCTAGTTAAGTGCCAGAACTGAGCCCAAAACCTAAGGCTCCTTTACCAAAGCCCAAGTTTCATTTTAAAAAAATAAACAAACAAACAAAAATATTTTAAACAGTTCACACTGTAAATTTATATGGTATGGTCAAGATACTTACTAGCTGAAAAATTGGTGGTTTGAACCAACTAAGAGGTATCTCCTAAGACAGGCCTGGCAAATTGCTTCTGAAAGGTCACAGGCTTGAAAACCCTATGGAGCGGCTCTACTCTCTACTAGACTACAACTAACAACAGGATTTCTTAAAGTTATCTAGTTTGAACAGTCTTTTCTCCAATAAAAATTGTTTTCTAAATAATCAAACTTCATGTTTTTTAACCAAAAAGAAAAGCACGCAAATTGAAAATGTAAAGCATGAACCTGATTTCAAGTTTATAAATGTTGTAAAGCTATTTTCTCATCAGAAGTCCAGGTAAGAGAAAGAAACTTTAGAGTATTTAAAATAATTGTAAAGTATGTCCTTTGATCAAGTACACTGGAATACTTATATGGCATTAAGTATAGCCTAAAGATTCATAATCATCTATATTACATAAAAGCTGTATTATCTTTTAGTAAAGATAAATATAAAAACCAATTATGCAATAATCTGCTGCATTTACCAGAAAGTGCTTTTGAGAAAATGTCCATTGTCTCAGTATCACCTACATAAAACTCCACTGGAGAAATTCCTTTAAAAAGTCTGTACCAAGAAAAGTTTTGTCATCCGGTAGGATTGGTGTATTTCCTACTTTAGGGACAATTATCTTCTTTTCTTGTTCATTGTTACTTAAAACAATAGAATGTGAAATTACATCACAGAATACTGTCATCGTTTCAAATTCTTTTCAAAATGAGATATGCACACATGCATAAATAAAATGTATGCACACATCCAGAGTATGTTTAGTTACAATGGGTGGAACTTGATAGTGTGAATGGCATAATATAAAACTCTAGACTCAGAACATCATGTTTTCATCTCAGTGCTTCAAATGATCAAAACAGGATTAACACCTAAAGTGTCTGATTAAATGCAACAAACAATGTATGTGAAAGCAAAAGCAATTTAGGCATTAGCTATTTATATTTCTGCAATTTAATTTTTAATCTCAGATTTTTACATACTCTATTTAGCTAAAATTTATGTTTTCTGGTTGCAAATCAGCAAGGCAAGGATTACAGGTTTTTATATCAGAACTTAATTAATGACACCTTCCCCCTCTATTTGATTACCCAATGTTTTAGTTTTTGCTGACAGTTTTAATTATCCCACAAAACTCAATGAAACAGTAATAGGACACAAATTCCTAACCATTCCTGAATTCTATTTTCAAGTATTCTCCTATATCAAGTAGTATTTGAAACAATTCCCAGCAGTGAATCAAAAAATACATACACTAGCTTCTTTTTAAGATTAAAAAATATTGTTTGAATAAAATCCTAATAGTGTAGGTTATATTTCAATATATTACAATGTATTTTCATGAGGCATCCTAACACCAACTTCAACAAGAAGCAAGAAAACATTTTAGAGTTATGGTTTACAAATTGTGGGCTTTAAGACCCCGGGGACGTTCAAACTTCTTACACGAGATCACAAATTCAAGTATGCCAATCACGGCTTGTAGACAGAATGAGCATCACTACAACTTTTCAGATGTTTAGAACTGTAAATTCATTTGGAAGCATTTTGTTTCACTGGAAAGTTTTTTGATTTTTTTTAATATTGTCTCAGTAAATAGAAATTAAATTAAAGCATAATCAATAATGTGGGGAGTTCATAAAAGTATTCTGAAGACAAAACACTCATTTTTTGAAAAATCGGGATCTACTAGTTTAGATGTTAACTGCAAGGGAAGTCTTTATCCATAGTAAACTATGTACTCTATGGGACAGAACTTGCCTGTAGAGTTGTATTCAATTCTGTGCACCAAAATCTCAGGGTGAAACAAATTACAATATGTGTACGACTGTAAAAGAGATGGTAAGAACATTTAGACTTCACAAGGTGGAAAAGCATTTAGCCTAGAAAAGGGGAATTTAGGGAGAACTTTTTAAATGTAAGTACTTGAAGAATTAACAGGTAGATTAGAGGGATCAGAGGTCAAACTCACATTGTATTACTTAAAATGGCAGAATTCAGACATGTCAGAGAAGTAAATTTTGGCTTAATTATTAAAAAAAAACCACCCAAACTCACTGCCATCGAGTCGATTCCAACTCACAGTGAACCCCATTTGGCTATACATCATCATGGAAGTAGACTGCCCTATCTTCCTTCCACGGAGCGTCTGGTGGGTTTGAACCACTGAGCTGCTAGTCAGCAGCCAAATGCCTTATCTACTATAATACCAGAGCTCCTTGGCTTAATATAAAGTAAGTTCTAAATATTCAAAGTCACCCTACAATAGAATAGGTTACTTTAGAAAACATTCTGTGCAAGTATCCCAACAAAAGTCAAGCTAATTAACTGGCTTAACATAGTATACAAAAACTGCTCTACATCCTACTTTAGTGAGTAGCAACTGGGGTCTTAACAACTTGCAAGCAGCCATCTGGATGCAACAAAGAGTCTCTCCTTGTCCAGAGCGAAGAATGAGGAAAACCAAAGATGCATAGAAACAATTAGGCCAAAGGACTAGTGGATCATGTGAACCTCAGCCTGTATGACTATCGGCCTGGAAGAACTAGATGGTGCCTGGCTACCATGGTTAACCTTGATCAGTGGGATCAGTGAAAGGGATCAGTGTAGGAGATCCTAGATAGAGTGGGAAAACAAAGTCAAACAAAACTCAAAAAAGACCAGGTTTACTGGTCTGGTAAGAGCCTGGTGAGACCCCCAAGACCATGGCCCCTAGTTGCTATTCAGGTTCCGAACTGAACTCACTCCCACTGCTTCCAACCAAACAACTGGCATATAGGGTGAATATTTACATCAGGAAGATAAGATACACTGCTTAGAAAAGGAGTGTATCTCATGAGAGAAAAGAAGGGCAGTATTTGCACGGGGAGACAGCGCAGGAGGCAGGAATACACAGGGAAAAAGGACACAGGGAAGAAGTAACTACAGGAAAGAAGTCAAACAAAGCTGTTATATTGTGGTGAATTGCAGTCAATGTGTATGAACTCATGTAGGGAAAATGAATTTTCTCTGTAAACTTTCACCCAAATCACAATTAAAAAACAAAAAAATCAAGCTAAGGTTGTAAGGGAAAAAGAAATGTGTGTGTGCACAAAAACTAAATAAGCTCAACAGCCTTTCCTACCTTTAAGGGGGATTGAGATGACCCTGATAGTTCTTGTGCTTTCATGTTTACCGTTTAATTTTCACAATAATCCTGTGTCATATTTAAAGATTAAGGAAACTGAGGGGGAAAAGAAAAAAAAAACAAATTCACTGCCATCTAGCAGGATCCGACCCACAGCAACCCCCTTTGGGTTTCCAAGGCGGTATCACTACAGAAGTAGATCGCCAAACTTCCTTCGGAGGATGGCTGGTGGGTTTGAACCACCAGCCTTCTGGTCAGCAGTCAAATGCTTTAGGCACTATACCACCAGAGCTCCCAAGGAAACTGAGGGAAAGAGTTAATCTTAACTTAATCATGGTCACATAGTGGTAAGTGGCAGAGTTGGTTTTAAATCCTTATTTCCAACTCAATGTGGGTTCTTTCGTGTATCAGTGGATCTCAACGTTGAGTCACAGTAGAATTATCTTAGGGCTTTTGAAAATTCAAGCACAATTAATCTAAGCCCTTAGTGGAAGAACTCTTCAAGTGTCCAACTGATTCCAACGTGCAGCAATGGTTAAGACCCACTGCTCCATAACGAGGGTTAGCAATAAAGTTTTATTGGAACACATTCACATTCACCTGTTTACATATCATCCATGGCTGCTTTCACAATCCAATGAGAGCTGAAAAGCTGACTAACAAACAGTAATAATGTGTTACATCCTGCTTGATATCAGGAAACTTCCTAACCACTGTGCTCATAAGATCCATTTTTCTGCCACCGAATGAGGTTGGTTTTGGAGGCACTGAAAAGTTGCAAAAAGTTTTTAATAGTGGGAACACAGCATATCACTGATAACCCACTGCCGTCGAGTCGAATTCAACTCATAGTGGCCCCTCCTTGGGTTACTGAGACAGTATCGCTACGGAAGTAGACTGCCTAACTTTCCTTCTGAAGAGTGGCTGATGAGTTTGAACCGTCACCCTTTTTCTGGTTAGCAGTCAAATGCCTCAGGCACTACACCACCAGAGCTCCCCCATCACTGATACAACTACCAATCTATGAATTAAGCAAGTTTCATCATAAATGAAAGCAATACCAATTATGTAAGAATACAATTCTTTTTCTAAAACATAAAAATTGAAAATATGTTAGATAATCCACAATCACTATAAGAAGGGCCTAGTCCATCAGTACAGCCACAGCTAGGGGTGTTTGCTAAGGTAATTACCACTAATAATGTATTTTTAAAAGTATATATTGTGGTGGAGATGTTAATGGGTTTTTTTTTTCCTTTGAATTACTCCAATTACATGTGCCATTTATTTTAAGAATGGGGTTAGCTCTGATTAGTTTTGCCAATCAAATACTAACCATAAGATCATCTTATTCCTTAAAGGAAAAATGTAAATCTGTCTGTAAATATACATATTCAAAAACTATAAATTTGCCATTATACTGTGAACAGTATCAATCCATACAGCAGAAAGAATTTTGAGATTTTGAAAACTCCTTCAAGGTCTTCTATGTTAGTAATTAAGCAACATACTACCAAGAAGCTCTATCTACTCCAAATGCTTTAAAGAAACTGCCATAAGGATTTTATTATTAAAAACTTGGTAAGTTTAAGAACGTATGCAAAATGTCAGCAAAGGAGAGTCCATCATACTCATACGCTGATTTTCAAGTAAGTATGTTATTGCCAGTAAAGCCAAAGGAATCATTTCATAAGATCACTAAGGCTTTTTGCCCTATGGAGACTAAAATCAATGTTTCCTTTAAACAGGAAGTACCGCATCCCCATCATGTGAAATCAGACAATGAATACTTATAGTCTTTTGGGGCAAAACAAGCATTAAATCATCTATGACAGTGGTGGACAAGCCTGGGGTATACATAGGAAACCTCAAACCACTGAGCTGCTTTTTCAAATAATATAAAATTAGGCACAGATTAAACTAAAGGTAAAGGAAGCTCAAAAATCCAATCTTTCTACATATACTCTTCAACAATGGTCTTCCAACTCACTGTAAAAAATATCCACATACCACAAACGTGTTACACTAAGATTTGTACATAGAAATTCCTTAGAAGATATATTGTTAAGTCTCAGAGGGGAGGGCTCTCTCTCATCTATTAATGCAAATGAGACTGAAAATAAAGAGTGACAGTAGGACAAACTTAAAATAACCCAGCTTCTGCAACATTTCTGTTGAAAAAGACAGCAGCAGCTCTAAATATATTAGAATAATCCCATTATAATTTGCAAAATTATAAAACACTGAAAAATGTTCAAACAGGAAAAACTGAGAGTAAAGAATATTACCTAGGCATTAAAAACTTCTAAACTGACATGAACTGATTGTGTAACCTATTACAAACTAAAGAGTTTATCCAAAGGAAAAAAAAAAGCAAAGTTAAAGAACAGTACATGCAGTAGAGTCCATTCCATACAGCAACATATGCAACATCTGGATATTATATTAACATATCCTTTGGAAAACCCACTACCATATGTCTAGAGAAAAATCAAACACACCAACAACATTACATGCTTATTTGCTTGAGTCTACCATTTCTTCTATTGTAAATATGCAAATTTAGCACGGTATGTATTACTTTTATAATTTTTTATGAAATAATGAAAAAAAATCAATTTAAAATATACTTAAAAATATATTTTAACATGATATCCAATGAGACTTAGAATGAAGCAGCTTCAAAATTAAGGTAGCTTTGTATATACAATATTTACCTGGTTCTTCCTTGATGAACGACAGATCTTCTTCTGGATAGGCAACAGGTGGCTGCATCACTGAGCAATCGTCTAAATTTGTTTCATTATTAGGTGGTACATTATAAATAAATCGCTTTGCAGTTTGGTTTTTCCTCCTTGTTTTGCCAGTCTCTTGAATACCCTGGGAGCCCATATCATTCCAAATAAACACTTTTGTTTGACCTTGAGATTCATTTTCAGCCAATTCAGGAGAACCATCCTGGACCCAATTACTGTCATTCATTTGGTAGTTATCTATTTGGCCCTCGTCGACATTACAACCATCATTTTCAATTTTCACATTACTTGCCAAGTTGGTGAGATTCCGTGTAGCCCAAAAGCTGGCAATTTTTTGATCCCGTGATGAAGACAGACCATCTCTATTAATTGGCTTTCTATTATTATAGTCCACAACTACAGACTCCGGAGCTTCCGATTTAATGCTTATATTTAAGGCATCTTTAATGAAATTTCGACAAGTTTGAACAACTTCACTCATCTGAAGATAGCTGGCCACTGTCATCACTTCAATGGCATTTTGGCTTGTGAGCACCAGGTTACCAGAATACAAGAAGTCCAAGATGACTGAAAAACCTTGAACTGCAGCAATATCTAAATGGGTAGTATTGTTTTGGTTAGGGCTTTCTTTGTTTGAAAAGCAATACAAAGTCTTAAAGAAACGGCTGCCTGCAACCAGGATGTTCTTATGAGCTTTAAAGATTTTTCCACTCACCACAATGCTGACATCACAAAGAATACCTTTCTTTCTCTGTTCATTTAGTTGTCGAAGTAGTTGATAGCAATAAGAGTTCTCATTTGGCCTACTATTAAAGTCACAGTACCCCTCCTCTGATGGTATTTCTGACTCCTGTAATTGGATGGAAAACATCAACATTAAATTTTATTTACCTTTTAAAGTCCTTAAACCAAGGAAAGTATCATCATCATCATTTTTAAAAAAGGAATAATCAGATACACTAATTTAAAATCCACTGCCAATTAGTCAACTCTGACTCATAGCAATCCTATAGAGTAGCCCCACAGGGTTTCTAAGGTTGTAATCTTTACGGATGTAGAATGTCACATATTTCTCCCACCGATGCAGACTGTGACATCTCTCCTACGGAATGGGTGGTGAGTTTGAACCACTGACCTTTCAGTTCACAACCAATCACTTTAACTACTGTGCCACCAGGGCTTCTTTATTAATTTGTTAGTATTCATTATACACTTTGAGACCAAACTGTTTATCATTACAAATATTGAGAGGGACAGAATGAACAGCTCAGAATGGTACAACTCATTGCTAGTAGAAGAAAAAAAAAGCAAACAGATTAAAGATCAGCAGGATTTCATTTAAAGATCATCATACTGCTAGTCAAGGATAGTGACTAAGAATTATGTAAAATTAAAATAGCAATTACTTTCTAAATAATTAAAACTCATCTGTAGGAATCAACTTAGTTGTCCTTATCTCCTTAGGTGATGGGAATGCGTCCACCTCCTCTCTGAAACTACCAAGTTACAATATGCTGGGCACTATTTAACTAGAGATAAACTAAGGTAAGACTCTAATGGGAAAATTTGTTTCAACTACAGGAATAATCAGCAATTTAAGTTAGCAGTCATTCTAATACGATCAGAATTTTCCATAACATGGTTAGTAAGGATTCCAGGTGAAATCAAGGCAAACCTAAGTGGGAACTGAGTTTCAATATCCTCTAGTATCACACTCTATTTGGTTATTCTTTAAAATATCATCTTTAGAAAGACAATTTCAATAGTGAAGTAAAAGACACTGCAAAACAACCTTCTATCTGAATGTTGATTAGATAGCTGAGGAGTCATCATGGTGTCCCAAACTTTCATTACCAACAGAAATTCTCAATCAACCTTCAAAATGCCTCATCTCTTTAGAGTCATAAATATTCTTAAACTCAAAATTCTTAATGTTTATAAATTTTCCCTCTTACCAAAATCTTACAAGTTTTCACTGTAGTTGCCTTTAGCATCACTGAAGTTAAGGTAATTTCCTATAAAATAATTAAGGCTGTGTTATGTAATAGCAAGAACAAAGGAATACAATCTACGCGTCAGAATGCTGTCTACAGCAGTCATTCACCGTGTGTTCCTGGACAAGTCATCATCCGTGAGCCTTCTCCTTAAATTACACAGCTATATTACAAAGTTAGTCTATAATTAAGAACATTCTGACTTTCCTCATACAGTGACTAGGTGGGTAAGCTCCCAATGGCAGAGATGTGGATTTCTGACACCTTTAATAGTGCCTGGCACACTCTTGATTAACTTCTTTAAGTAACTGACATGATATCATTCTCCAAAATGAAAAATAGCTTAAGCAAGTACAGCAGAAAATATGAATGAAAAGGCTGACTCTTTTAAGTATTAACAATTTTTATATTTTGTCATAAAACATCAATTTAAACACAGGCCGTGTCTAAGGTATGTACTAGGTTGTAAACATGCTGGGAGAATTGATATGCTTGAAGAGAAGAGAGGAAGAGGGAATTAGGAAAAAACTGGTTAAGGTACTAAGACAAGTTGTTGGAATTGCAAAAGAATTCTCATTCTCATAGGAACAATATTCTATCTAAATGGTTGTGAGATTCCTAAACAATCACAAAACTCCACTTCATAGGTATGGCTTAAATGATTAAAAAAAAAAAATTAGCTTTAGTCGTTACTCCTGGTCATAGGAGGCCATAACAACAACCTGGATTCTCTGAAACTCACACCAGGTCACATGGTCCAATTAGGAATTTCTGTGTTGCTTCTAGGTATGAGAAATCAACTGAAAGAACCAAAATACTGAAATTCACAGGAATAATGGAACAGCATCTCAAAATAGGATGTTAAAAAACTGATAAAGCAAAACATTTACGCACTGATCAAAATTTGGCAGCACCTTCATGAATGTTTCTGGAAGTATTGAATTAGCTATTTACAAATCAAGAACTGTCAAAAGTTTATATATCAAGCAGTTCAAAACATTTTAAGGAGGTGACTGTCTAACTGTAGCAATCATTCTAGACTATGTTCATTGTTATCTGCATTCTTTGAGCAGTCCCAATTTCCAAAATTCTTTGTCATCATCAGACCCAATGTCCTAATTTTTAAAAACAGCTTACAGAGAATAGTCACCAGAATATTTACCCACTTTGACAAAAACTATAAAAACCAAACACAACTACTTAATCACTCTTTCTCATAACTATTGTAACGGAACAGTAATGCCCATTTTTATAAGCAACACCAACAATTCCTTTTTCACAACTGATTAGCACACTATGCCATGTGTTTGTAGCAGATATTAAATACACCCTTCAAAATGAACCATTTAAGTCAAGAGTATGTGTACTCTCCAAAGATAATAGAGTATTATTTGAGGATTTGTATAAAACAGAACTAACTACGTACATAGCACTAAAATAGTAATTATTTCTCAAACAAAAACATGACAAAATCCTTAGTACTAGAGAAAAAAATCTGTAAGTAGGTCCCCAAGAGAACCTAAGGGATCAAGAACTCAAGAACTTTGATTCTTTCTAACATTATGAATAACTCTACTCTTACTGTAATGGTAACATTAAGTATTACTGGTAAGTAAAGGTATAGTGGTAAAGAGGTTTAAATATTTCCACAACTGGTCCAGTGCCAAAGGCATCTGACTGCTAACCAGAAGGATGGCAGTTCAAACCCACCAGCCAGTCCCAGGAAGGAAGACTGGGCAATCTATTTCCGTAGAGATACCACCTTGGAAACCCAAGGAGGGGTTGCTAATGAGTCAAAACTGACTCGATGGCAGTGAGTTTTGTTTTGGTTTTTGGCCTTTTCAAATGTAGGACAATGTTTTCTATCCCCTCTTTCCCAAAAAGGAAGACACAACTCAGATATTAGTTTAAATTGGCTAGGCAAGAAAATGATTTTTAGGTTTTTTTGGGGGGTGGGGGTGGGGAATAAACATACTCGTTATATATCTGAGATTCTATAAACTATGAAAAGCCTTGAATTTTTTTTAACCAGGATGATACTAATAAGGAAAATTTTAATTGTAGATATGGAGAGACCTTACAATTCAACAAGTCTAATTTTTATACAAGTTAGAAAGGTGCTCATTTAGTTAAAATTCTCATACCATTATTATCTTCCTATTTACTTACAGAAATAACTTTTAAGAAAGTTAGTATTTTACTCACAGTGAAAAAGCTCCTCAACGCTTGAAAAACCTTGACTTCACTCACTAATTTAAAAAGCATGAAATTGAATACTTACTTTGACCAGACTCCACACTGGGGACCAAAATGAATAAGCATAGTCCCTAAATCAAAGTTATGGCTGGTGGGGAAGACTTTTACTATAAATAAGGTTGTTAGAAAAGCAGAGAGGTGGTGTACCTAAACCTAGTTTTGTGTGTGTGTGTGTGTGTGTGTGTGTGTGTGTGTGTTTTCCCCTGGGGGGGTGGAATGTGAGGGAAATGCTATTTGAACAAAGAGCTTTGAAGGATCCAAGATGGGTGGTAGGAGGATGAGTATTCTGAGAAAAGACGGAAACAAAAGAACTAAGATGGTTGGAGCACTGTAAGAGTTCTAGATTTATAAATGAACTTCACAGTGATCCAAAAAATTCTATGAAATGTAAATATGCACTTATGCATGTAATTCTGAGATAAATGTCTATCACTTTCACATCAAGTTATCAAGAGATGTGAATTCCCCCAAAGATTAAGAACCACTGCTATCGGTATCTTATAGAGCTACAGAAGTTAAGAGTAATCTGACTGGGTTAGCAGACCGAAAAGTTGGCTGTGGTAGCAATGTAGAGAACTAATATCAGGGGGCTAAGACTGGAGGTCATACCTGTAAGAAACAAGAGCCTTTTCTAGGAAAGAGAAGATGGTAATGGGGGTAAATGGGTAAAAGCTTGGAAAATATCTGCAAAGTAAAATCAACAGAATTTGGTGATTAACAAACTGTGGGAGGGAGGAAAGAGGAAAGAATCATGGAAGTCTTCAGGGTTCTACCATGGTGAACTAGATAACACCACCAACTTGTAGTGAATAGAAGACCACCCAGTCAGTTCACCCTTCTGAGGGTCAGAGTAGGAGAGAAGGTAACTTCAGTTTTAAGTGATACAAACTTCAAATAGCTCAGGTGCAGTCAACCCATGGAACATAACAAAATGCTAGTTTACTTTCCTACTCAGAACTAGTCCTTCCTCAAATGAAACAGCAGGAAAAAAACACATTTACAACACAAATATCAAAGTATGAAATAGTAAGAACACTTGAAAACATTAAAATCTCTACTATTTTCAGCATCAACTCACTGGAAAAATATATTAAAAGGATAAAAATATTCATTTCCATTTCCAAATTCAAAACTGTAAATTTAGAAAATATCAAATTATAGAATATGAGGACAAACAAAGCTACAGCCAATGTAACGCCAAATAAACACCTAGCAGTGGTATTGAAGAATTACCAAACAGGTGGTAGAGAAAGAAAGTCCCTTTTCTCCTTTGTAGTTTCCTAATCATCTCTATGATCTCCTTAAGTGATAGTATCCTCTCTTGCAGTATAAATACTATGACCAGAAAACCTAATTCTATAGATCTAGGGTGGAAATCTTCAGATGATTACAGTATCCAGCCAACTTATCAAAGATTTGCTTGCTCTCCTCAAAAACAAAATCCATATACACCCTAAAGGCAGGTATCACTAAACAGCATTAAATACGCATTTGATCATGATCCTCCTCTGCTTAAAACTGCTAAATAGTTGCCCCTTTGTAAACAGAATAAAATGCAATCTTTCTACCATTATAATAGATCCTTATGACCTGGTATATATCTACCAATTCATACTCGATTTATCTTGCTCAGCAACTTAACTATCAGTTTCTCTCATACACATCAAGCTACCTTTTTCATTTTACTGATAACTGCTGTCAACTGAATATCCTTTTCTTCACAGTCAACACCTATTTTTCTAATAAAATTTAAGTTCCAGAGCCAGTTCTATGAGCTTCTCCTAATGTTCTCAGGTAGAATTGATCACTCTCATCCTTCAATGTCTCCACAATACCCTGAAATATTCCTAACATAGTGCTTGTGTTATTTAATTGCCATGTCTGTTTCTCCTTATGAGACTACAAGCTTGTTGAGGGCAGAAAAAATGTTTTATTTATAGGTCTTTATTTCCAGGGTCTTGCATTTACCTTATTTAAGAGCAGAACACATACCACCAAAAATCGGAAAAGCACAAGGAAAGACTCAGTTCTTACTAAATCAAACACAATGATTAAAGATTAAATGTTGAGCTGATATTAAATAATAACAAAATGTTAACTTCATGGGTCACACAGGCTCATCTTTGTTTCATATAAATTCCTCCAACTTCATGAAAGGTCTTTCAAACTTTCTTCCTTATTTGTTAAAAGCAAAAACAACAACAAACATGTTGGGCCTTATTTTTGCCAAACACAGGCAGAACCAGCCTTGCCTTCTCTGCTCCAAATGCTGGCATTAGCATATTCCTCAATCAGATTGCTGGTGTGAATTCAGTATTTACCTTCTGGAAAAGTAACTTAGAGAACACACTCATGGGCATGTCTCAGGCTTAGAAAACTGCTGACTTGACAGAACGTATAACTTAGACTATGAAAATTTCAGAACTGGGTAAGGTGTTAATCACTGTTACTAAAAGCACTTTTAAAGTCTTCTGGGCCAAATGGTCAAATCCTGAATGAGCTAATCACTGAATGGCACTCTGGGAGATAGTTATTATTGAAAATAAAAACTATGTCTTATCACTCACAGCCTTATAAAGAATACAAGGATAGCTATAAAATATAAAACTCAGAACACAGACTCAGCATAGCCTATTTAAAAAGACTTTGCCCATGCATTTAACAATCAAGTCCAAGTAACAGAAGAGTATCAAACCATCAAAGGATTACTGATAAAGAACATTTCTTAAAGAAAACAAAGAAAAGCAACCCTAACATCAAAATTTGGCCTAATTGAGTCAGATCTGACTCATAGCGACCCCTCTTTGGGTTTCCGAGGTGGCTGGTGGGTTTGAACCACCAGTCTTCTGGTTAGCAGTCAAATGCCTTAGGCACTATGCCAACAGAGCCCCTTATTAGAGAACGGGCCTCTCTTTAAAAGGAAAAAAAAAAAAAAAAATCTGGAGAAAACAAAGGTTCGTGAATTATCCCTAGCCTCAAATGAATTGCTGTCTGAGGAATTCAGAACTACTATTTCAATGTTTTAAACACAGAAGAAAGCTAATGCAAGATACTCTTTGGAGAAAACAAAGGTTCGTGAATTATCCCTAGCCTCAAATGAATTGCTGTCTGAGGAATTCAGAACTATTATTTCAATGTTTTAAACACAGAAGAAAGCTAATGCAAGATACTCTTTGTGAAGCTAAGAAATATTACACACACACCAAAAAAAAAAAAAAAAAATCTCACAATGTTCAAAGAACCTGATGGCGAAAGTCTCTGAAGGTATAGACGTAAGAATTAGTCTGTTTGCTAGACTTGAGTGATTTCCTAAGAGAAAGTGTTTTTCATGCTGACAAAAGTGTTGAGTTGGACATGAGGAACCAGGCACAAAAAACACACTTTTCACAGAAAATAGATGATGATAATAAAGACCATAATTTGTGAATACATTTAGACATTATATCCTTACAGAAATCTTGTATTTTATCTGAGGAAACTAGAAATTAACTAATTTGTCTAAGGTCACACGACCTGTGACAAAGTAGAGGATTAGGGTCCAGGTTCACCTGATCTTAAGCCTAAGAATGCTCTTAACTGACTGTGTTACACTGCCTCCTACAGGTAATCAAAGGCCGAAGTACAGCAACAATAGAACAAAACTTTCACCATAGGAAGAGGACACTCCATGAACCTGTTGCTAACAGTAAAACAAAAGAGATTTCCAGGTAGTACTTGGAATCAAAAATACCAAGATACTCCTCAAACTAAGGTTAGTTAGAATGAAACTACGAAGATTACTCTAAGGGATAAGAATATAGAATGGAAGCACCCAAAATAATCCCATCAAGGGGACCAGTATTTAGCTTTAGAATGGCTAAACTGAATTATCCTGTCCAGTGAAAGAAATACCCTAAAAGAAAGGAGCTGGCTTGCAGACATAGGTGAAAATGGGAGGGGAGGATTATTTCAGAAAAAGTTTTTAAGAATGAATGCCTTGATCTAGACTTACATCCAGGGGAGGATATACCCCGCTAATAAATCTACCGTAAGATTTTCTAATTAATTCCCCTTCCTCTGTTTACAGGTTCTGGTGCTGAGCCCTGATGACACATGGTTAAGTGCTCGGTCGCAAACCGAAATGTTGGCAGTTCAAAGCCACCAGCTGCACTATGCGAGAAAGATGTGGCAGTGTGCTTCCATAAAGATTACAACCTTGGAAACCTCATGGAATATTTCTACCCCATTCTGCAATGTTACTATGAGTTAAAATTGAAGGCAGCGGTTCTTTTTTTTAAGTCTTGGTGGCTCTGTGGCTGCTAACTAAAAGGTCCCCCCAACAGAACCAACCAGCAGCACCATGGGAGAAAGATATGGCAGTCTCCTTCTGTAAAGATTTATAGCCTTGGAAATCCTGTGGGGGTACTTCTACCCTGTCCTATAGGGTTGCTATGAGGCTGAATCAATTGGATGGCAACGGATTTAAGCAGCTATCCAATTATAATGTGCATTCCCATTCAGATTTGCCTCTAGGGAGAGACTACTTTGATAGAAGTAGTAACTGGCCCACTGTAGATTAAGAAAATTCATCCTAAACGTCTTTGAAAATTTCTTCTAAACAACCAACCTATCATTATTTGGAAAGTAAGTTTTAATTTCCTAAGTCCCCTCCCACTTCAACCATCTTACTGAATAATTTCAGAAATAAATCATTAAAGACTCTGATTCCTCTTCTGTAAGATGGAAATAAAAGTAAGTCTCTTACAGAGTAAAGTAAATGTGTGTTTAACACATGAAAAGACAAGGAAATGTAAGTTCTATTTTACTCAATTGCCCAAGCTCACAAAGCTAGTAATTGCAGAAAGCTGAGACCTGAATGCAGATTTACTCCAAAACCCATTCTTTTTCCATTACAACATTCCCCATAGACTCTAGTCTTAGTTGTCACCAAGGACTTTTAAGACTTTGGACACTTTACTTAACCTTTCTGTGCCTTCCATCTTTACATGACCTCCCTTCTAGGATTTAGGCAACTAAAATCTGTGCAAAAAACGGTTGCATTGTCCGCTCGTTAAAGTAAAACCCTGTGCTTTAAAGTTAAAGCCTTAAACTTCTGACGGATTTCTATGCTAAAAGCCACTGGATGGTGCCTAATTAACTCCAATATAAATTTCCTGAATGGCAACATCACTCAATAAATAGAACACGGAAGGACTAATATCTGAGACTTGACTTTCTAAAATCAATGACTGGATACCAAAACAAAGAATGAATTCCACTCACCACCTCAGGTGATCTAAAAGCACTGATCAAGATCTACAGGGTTTGAAGAGGGTTATCAAAATCGTCAGGCTACTTACTAACTTTAGACTGGAAATGTTAAAACAAGGACTAAGAACAACTTACTTGTTTTGTAACTAAGGACTTAGGATTTTAGGTACTTTGGTAAATAAATTCTTTACCAGTTTAAATCAATTATTTGATACAAATAACTTCACATTAATCCTAAATTTAACGAACTTAATGCAAACTGCATTTATAAGCAACTTTTTGAAAATAAAAGGTCAACACAAATCTGGGTAGAAACAAACGAATAAAAACTAGAATACTTTTCTCAAAGCAAGCCTTTCTCCCCTCTTCCAAGAAGTTCAACAGAAATAAATTTCATAAAATCATTCGCAAGAGAAAGAAGTGTTATCCAAAATAGCTTCTCCTACATCTATATATTCTCTCTCATTTCACATTATCTTGACCTGATATAAAGAATTTTCTGGTTGGATGTTTCCCTGAAAGGCGTAGCGTCAAAAATTTAGGCATAGTGTTTAATTCATTCTTCAAAGAGTGGCCAGGTTTGACTTTCACCAGCACACAATTTTAAAGAGCTAGGAACATAAGGCAGCTTCTCTTTTTAAAATCACAGCTAATAAATTTTTTTTTTTTTACAGCAAAGTCAATCTTTTAGACTAATAACTTCCACCTCAGTTTCTTAAACTTTCTATGCAACCTCATGAGACAGCAAAGAAATCTGTGCCACAAAAAAAAAAAATAAGAGAAACTCTGCCCCATGATTAGAAAATTGTCATCTCCCCCACCAACCACCACACACACAAACTTTTGAAAACTTGTTCCCAGGCTTTCCAACCCCCCACGCATAACGTCCAAGCATCGCTCTCTTCGGAACCATGCCTTTACTCACGAAAACGGTTTAGCTGATAAGCCTTTCCCGAAGAAATCTGAAAAAGAGCAGGATATACTGTACCTGGGCGTTGGCTTTGTGCTCGGTAGAGACGTGGTGCCTCAGGAGCAGGGTTTTCTTGTAGTTGCGGGTCCCTCGCGAAAGCTCATCATGCCCTACTTGAGGAAGGTCCCCGCTTCCCCCGTCCTCAGGGGTCTTTTGGCACCAGCCGCAAGACATAAGGCCAGTGTCCTTGGAATACCGCAGCCAGGGAAAATCTTTGAGCCAGGAGCTCTGGAAGGAGCAGTGCAGCTTCTGCATCAGGGACTTGGGTCGCGCAAGTGGGAAGTGCTGGACAGTCTCTCCTTCACCAGCTCCCACACCGCTGCCCTCCACTTCGTCCCCGCCATCGCCGCCCGACCGCCTGCTGCTACCGCAGCTGCCGCCTTCCGCCCCGCTGCCGTCGCCCAGGCTCGCCCCCTCCTCCTCGTCTTCGGTGCTGTCGCTCAGGGACGCGCCGTCCTGCATCAACTCCTTCCCCTCCAGAGCGTCCAGCTCCAGATCCACAGCCGCCGGCCCTCGCCCATTGAAATGCCTCAGGGGCCACGCCGAGGTCTCGGGGCGGCCGCGGCTACTACCATTGTTGCCGAGACCCCCGCCGCCTCCTCGGAAGGCCAGAGTCCGACGGTTCCTTTCCGCTAGCAAAGGGCCCCCCGCGCCACCGCCGCCCAGCGAGGTGGGGCCACCCGCGTCTTGGGGGAGCAACAACTCCTTGGTTTCCTCGGCGGCAGCGGCGGCCGCCCCAGCGGAGGCCTCCAGGTCTTGGGGCTCCAGGCCCTCCAATTCCACTTCCTCGTCGGCCCCCCGCCCATTGAGCTGCTCAGGCGCTGGCTGCTGGGGCTGTCGCGGCGGGGG
>NW_006921716.1:6828442-6839978 GCF_000298275.1 Orycteropus afer afer | reverse complement strand
CTTCGCCCCCGCCCCCGGCGTTCCGGTCTCGCAGGGCTCGGCCTCGCCCTCCCGCCCGGCCGGTTGGCGTTCGCTCCCGGACTGCCTCACGCGTCCGCCGTCGCCCGCCGGGCCGCCGCCTCCAGCCGCACTCCTCGTCCTCCACCCCCGCCCCGCTGCGCTCCCGGCAGCGTCCCGCGCGGAGAAGGGGGCGGGCGGCGGAGAGGTGAGGAGCGAGCCGGGGGCGCGTGGGGCCTTCGAAGTTGGGAGGCCGAGTGCGGGGAGAACCTCCGCTGCCCCTTCTTTAAAGCCGCGCGCACACACAGACCCTCCAAAATAGATATCCTTCCTCTGGCGCACGGAGGAGTCCCAACGCCGCCGCCGGCTTCCGAGGCGCTGAGGGTGAGAGGCACATTAAACTGCTGGGCTCCGCCACATAACGAACCGACAATAAAGCCGGCGGAGCGTTTCCGTCCGACCAGGCCGTGGCGGAGGTCGAATGGCAAATGAACAACGGACCGTGCGCCCACAATGCACCGGGGTAGCAGTAACCGCTGGAGGGGGAAAGGGTGGGGGCCGGGCTGGGGGAGGGGGGCTGGGCTTGGGGCTGGGCTGGGCTGGGGTGGGGGCGCCAGGGGACCGGGAAAGGGGCCGGGCCGCGCCTCTGGCCTGGGGGCGGGGGTGCGGCCCCGGGGAAGGAAGTCGGCCGAGGGGCGGGGGACAAAAGGCCGGACGGCAGGCTGGGGGTCTCGGGGAGGGGGTGGACGTGTGCAGCCGGGGCTGGGCTACGCGGAGGACAAACAGCTGGCGAGTGTCAGGGTCTGGCCGCCTCCCCGCTGCCCACACGCACCTACCCGCGCCCGAGACGCACATTTTCCTTCTCTCGCCACGAGTTCACCTGGGACTTGGGAAATAACTGTGCGGTGGGAGCTGAGCTGCAGCCTTGTCATTTGGTCGGGGGTGGGTGGCGGTGCCCAAGGAAGTGAACTTATTTTGTTCCTTCACAAAGACTGGACCAGGCGGTGCTTTTCACGCGAGGAGGTTACAACCATGGACACCTCCTCCTCTGATGCATTGTGTACGCGAGCAGCAACTCAGGCCCAAGGCAATAATCATTTCACAGAAAATGCACCGCCCCGAGTGTCTTATTGCTGTGATGAAATGGAAATTTAAATAAAAGGTCGAACACGTGCGTTCACTGGGAAGTATTGACATGAGTGTTACATCACCAGCAGCCAATCAGATAACTCCAGTCGTGTTATACTTCTACAACTACCTTGTGAGTATTACAGTATGTCATAACGTTATAAATATTAGACAGGGTTTTCCCCAGGAGCGGGGAGGAGTCTGCTTATACGGATATGTTGTGGCTCCGAAGATTGTACGCTTAAAAGAATTAATTTTTTTTTAACAATTTACATAAGGAATTTAGAGGAATTAGAAGGACTGCTGGAGCTGGAAATGAAGTTTCTATAATTATAATCTTGATAGACTTTAAAAAAAAACTGGGAAAGCTCCAACTCAGAGCCCCATACTCCTTATTAAAAAATTCCTTAATAAATTGAATAAATGACAAAATATTTAGTTGTTTTGGGTTTTTTTTTTTTTTTTTGGTTTTTTTACTATGAGAGGTAAATCTTAAATGTTTTCTCAAACTCATTTTGGGAAAAATGTTCTGAGACTATGGACGGGCTATTTACTCTTAAGAAATACACTTATTTAAAGCTGAATAAAAAAATAATAAAATATGTCCAAGATACATTGTTGAGTGGGAAAATATATGGTAGTGTACATTTTTACATTAATAATAATGTATATTGAGATGTACATAGAAAAAATATATACATTAACTCTTTATACACTTATATCTAGTGGGAGGAGTTTTGCTAGGAACTTTAACTTGGTACATTATAGAAATATACTAATATATATAGTAGTTACATACATATAATATATAATCGTTAATGGAGTATTATATATGTTTTATAAAGAGCATATGTTAAATTTTTGTGCTTCTCAGAATTTTAAATATATATAGACATTTCTTTTTCTGTTAAAATAAGAAAAATATTGCAATACTGTCACTTTCAAAGCCTTTAAATAATGTAATGTATGATTTGTTTTCCAAGGTTACTTTTCAAAATTCATAAAAGAGTTCCCAAATTACTATGAAATGCCATTTACCTTAATGTTTTTAAATGGGCTAAATACTGGAATGCACATACAGACACATTAATACTACTAAACTTAACCTAACTCACTGCCATTGAGTGGGATCCAACTCATAGAGATCCCTCCTCGGGTTTCTGAGGCAGAGCTCTGGTAGTGTTGTGCCTAAGTTACTTGACTGCTAACCAGAAGGCTGGCAGTTCATACCCACCAGTCACTCCTCTGAAGCAAGGTTGGGCAATCTACTTCCATAGTGATACTGCCTAGGAGTCCCAAGGAGGGATGACAATGAGTCGGGTCTGACTCGATGATACGTAACAACAACAACATCACTATGGAAGTAGGTTGCCCAACCTTCCTGCCAAGATGTGTCTGGTAGGTTTGAACCACCAGCCTTCTGGTTAGCAGTCAAATGCCTTAGGCACTAAGGCACTAATGCCACCAGAGCTCCTCATAAATACTAGTGATTGTATAAATTTATTCAAAGCAATTCTCAATTTATTATAGTTTTGGTATATGTGTAAATGAACAGTGATGTATATCAAACAAAAAAAAATTAGTACTACCTTATAGAGTAAATGTAATGTAAAGAATGCTACTACTAACCTGCCACAAAAAGATACTGACTTTGAGTCATTTTTCCAGTAATGATGTAAGTCCTCAAGTTGGTATAGTTTGTGGGATGTTTTTTGTCTTGCATTGTTTTGTTTGTATGGAAGTTTTGTTGTTGTTGATGTTGTGTGCCGTCGAGTTGGACTGATGCATAGCGACTCCTCCTTGACAGTGGAATCTGTGACCTTGACCTAATTTGTGTCCTAAAGAAATGAGAGAATTCTGCTCACTTCACTGTATGTAATATGTGCTTCTATGCTATATATACAAGACTGTAATAATATTTTGCTTTCTCCTTTAATGAGTTATTTTTCTTAATTGGTGACACTTTGCAAATGAACACATTATTATTGTATTTTAACTATCACCCTGTATCACCCCACCTCCAGTGAAAAAAGGGAAAAGTTACTAAAGTTAAATTCTTAATGGGATGGGATGTGAAAACGGACTTAAGAATTTTTATTTCAACATTAAAGTCTGTTTTCTTTCTGAAACTTTAAATATTCTTTTCTTCATTTATGCATAATATGTAATAAGCACTATGCAAATTTATGCTAATTAAAAATGCAACCACTGCCCAGTGGCGTTGGATCTGACTCACAGCGACCCCTCCTTGGGTTTCCAAGGTAATATCACTACGGAGGTAGATTGCCCAACCTTCTTCCGAGGAGTGGCTGGTGGGTTTGAACTGCCAGGCTTCTGGTTAGTAGTCAAATACCTTAGGCACTACATCATTATTATTTTTTTGCTTTCTGATAGTGCCAGATTCACCAAAAATGGTGTTAATCGTGTCAGGACTGCATTTGTCTAAGACAAATATTTTTGCCTTATATTTGTAAGATCCACAATGTCTTCTGTCTGAATTATGTTTAAACTTAGAAACTTAGAAACTTAGAAATAAATGGCAAACCAGAAAACAAAACAAAAAAGCCTATTGTCATCAAGTTGATTCTGACTCATAGTGACCCTATAGGACAGAATAAAACTGTGCTGTAGGTTTTCCAAGAATGTAATCTTTACAGAAGCAGAGTGCCACATCATTCTCTCAGGGAGCAGCTGGTGGGTTCAAACCAGCGACCTTTTGGTTAGCACCCAAGCTCTTATAATCACTCCCCCCACCCATGCCTTCTGAAATGAATTAATTAGATTCAGAGAGTGCAAACAGATGGCCTAAATCCTAGGATACTGAATTCCTAACAGCCAAACAGTGTGTGCATATTTATATTTTTCTCAATTTATATTTGTATATTTAATCGCCTTCCTCTAAACTCTGAAGTAAGATCAAATGAGAAACAAAAGTCAATGGGATAGTAATCACAAATATGTCAGAATACCCTATACCAAGGGAACTTTGAGTAACAGAAGGGAATCTACTTTGTAAGTGGAGTTTTTAGGAATTCCCCTACTCCTTTCAGACTCCTACTAGCAAGCAGGGATCTGTTCTCCCCTCTAACCCCTATATTTACTGTTGGGGTTCTACCATATTTAAGGGAATTCCCCCTTAAGCTTACCAGGGGAACCCCTGCAGAATGGGGCATCCCCAACCAATTTGTCCCCTAATTTCACTTCAGGCTGCTATAAGTCATCTTGATACCGTTCTACCTTAACTCTGGGATGGGGCTGACTCAAATGATCTTCAGTGTTCAAACTTGACTTTCCTTAACTGTCTTAGTAGAGGAAGCCAGCTATCAATACTTTGCCTCTTCACTCAAATCACAATAAAAATTAAAAAAACAAAAACAAAAAACCAGCTTTGCCTCTTCAGGTTCTGGGGACAATATTCTGTCATTCTGTCTGTGACATATATTATCCACCAAAAAGCAGAAAGGAGCCCTGGTGGCCCAGTGCTTAAGCCATCGGCTGCTAACTGAAGGGTCAAACCCACCAGCCGCTCCAAGGGAGAAAGATATGGCAGTCTGCTTCCTTAAAGATTACAGCCTTAAAAGTTATGGTAACTTCGTAGCTGCAGCTAACTACTCTGAAGAAGCAAGTTGTTGGAACCATGGGCTTGAGACCATGGTCATGGGGCACATCAAGCTCAGTTGGCATAACATACTACACATAAACGTTGTTCTAATAGGAGCTCTGGTAGCATAGTGGCTAAAGCACTTGACTGCTAACCACAAGGTTGGCGGTTCAAACCCACCAGCCACTCCTTGGAAGGAAGGTTGGGCAATCCGACTTCCGTAGTGATACTGCCTCGGAAACACAAGGAGGGGTCACTATGAGTCGGGGCCGACTCGACAGCACATAACAACAACAACAACGTGTCCTAATTTGGTGAGTTGCAACTGGGGTCTTAAAACTTGCAAGAGGCCATCTAGATGTATTGGTCTCTCCTCATCTGGAACAAAGAATGAAGAAAATCAAAGATGCATGGAAACGGTTTAGTCCAAGGGACTAATGGACCATGCAAACCTCAACCTACATGACCCTGAGACCAGAAGAATTAGATAGTGCCTGGCTACCACTATCAACCACTCAGAAGGGGATCAGTGCAGGAGATCCTAAACCAGAGGCCAGTATTTGCGTTAGGGAGATAGCTCAGAGGGCAAGAATGCACAGGAAAGAAGGACACAGGGAAAGGTAAGTATGGGGAGGAAGTGGAAAGAGAGCTAGTACATTAGGGGGATTGCAGTCAGTGTAGTGAAACAAAATGTGTAAGAACTGCTGTATAGAAAATGAATTTTCTGTCTAAACTTTCACCCAAATTTCTCTCTCTCTCTCTCTCTCATATGTACACACACATGCGCACACAAAGATGACAGCCTTAGAAACCTTGTGTGGTAGTTCTGCTCTGTCCTTATAGGGTCTCTCTGAACCAGAATGATATGATAGCAGTGGGTTTAGACTTTGGGGATCCACCAGAGTGAAATATCTTGAGGATAGGAACCATTTATTATTTATATTTATTCCCCCACCCCATTCTCCAGCCTGGCAGATAGTAGGCAATTAGTAAATGCTTGTTGAACAGTTCAGTATACCTCCTTTACAATCTGTTTTGGCTAGCAACCTGACCTATCTTCTATTTCGTTTCTGGTTTTTTTTAGTTAAGTAAAATATATTCTTTTAAATTATTGAATTAATACATCTCTTATATATACATTTATCTTACTATTTAAAATGAACTAAATACACAAATACATATCCAGACTCATAAATACTGATTGTATAGATTTATTCAAAGCAACTCTTACTGTAAAAAGCAGTAATAATTACTGTTGTTATTAGCTGCCTTTGAGTTGGCCTCTGACTTACGGTGACCCCGTGCACAATAGGATCAGACTGTTGTGATCCATAGGGTTTTCACTGGGTGATTTTTCAGAAGTAGATCACCAGGCCTTTTTTCCTAGTCTGTCTTAGAGTGGAAGTGCCACTAAAACCTAGTATCGCAACAATGCACAGGCTGCCACTGACAGATGAGTGGTGGCTGAAGGTGAGGCCAGGAATCAAACCTGGGCCTCTTGCAGGGAAGGCGAGGATTCTCCCACCGACCTATCACTGCCTTCTAATCATATGATTGTTGAGTAGAAGTAAAAGCTTATATATTTTTATATTTTCTATGTAGTTTACAGTGAATTACAGACATTGAGTTCTCACAACTTCTTTGTGAGTTAAATCAGGATAGGTATTATTATCCTAGGAGCTCTTGTGGCACTGTGGTTAAAGCATTGGGCTGGTAACCAAAAGGTAGGTGGTTAGAACCCACTAGCTGCGCCACAGGAGAAAGATGCAGTGATCTGCTTCCATGAAGTTTTACAGCCTTAGAAACTCTATGGGGCAGTTCTACCCTGTCCTACAGGGTTGCTAAGAGTTGGAATTGACTTGATGGCAGTGGGTTATTATTATCCTTATACCAACAATCAAGATGGTGCAGGACCATTCTATCATGAGCCAGAGCCAACTGTAAGGCAACTAACAACAACATTATTATCCTTATCTAGTGGATGAGAAAACCCAAGTATAAAAAGTTTATCCAGTTTGCTCCAGTTTATTAGATAAGTAGAGGTAAAGCTCGTAAGGTTATCAATTTGGTACTATCTTTCAGTGTATGGCACCCTTAGCTACTAATAACATAGCACAATACACTTAACAATGTTACATCTGCATAATTACAGGCTACACTAATTTTTAAACTGTTTTTCAAACATGTTTAGAAGGAAAAAATACACAAAAACAAACAAGATCATCCATTACTTCCACTACCCAGACATAACTACTATTATGTAAGTACAATCTTCTCTGCCTTGGTAAAATTTTTCTTTTTTATATTTATGAGATGGATTCTACTATAAGTGTGCTTATAATTATGTTTTAGAATCATTTAATATTTTTTAGTATCCTTTTCATGGCTGTGGAGATTCCCCTACTGCTCACTTACCCACTCCACTATCTTATTGTCTGACATTTTGTATTTACAACAATAGTGAAAAATCTACCTATTTTGCACATTAACAGTGTACATCTGGCTATAATGGTTAAGTTAATGTGGGAACTTGGCTGGGCCATGATTCTCAGTGGTTTGGTAGTTAGGTAATGCCAAAGGGCAAAGAGGCCATATCTCCTGACCTCCTATAACCCCACAAGAGGAAGACAGAATCACTATCAGTAGCCCAAGGCCTATTCCTGTGAGACAAGACATACTGCCTCCCTCCAACCCTTTACCAACCCTGACACCAACCATTCCACCTGCAGCACTCACCACCTTTCTGCTGGGTTCAATAATTCACTGCAGTGGCCACACAGGACTCACAAATTATAGGGTTTATTAGGGAAGCACCAGCCACAATTCAAGTTCAAAAACAAGGCTCAGTCTCAGCCCACTGTGTCTCAGCCAGCAGTCTCTCACAGTCTCTCTCCCAGCAGTACATGTCTTCGGTGACTCTTTCAGCAATGCGTGTCTCTTGTGTCTCTTTCCCAGCAGCATGTGTCTCTCAGGAGCACATTTCTCTCAGGAGCACGTTTATCTCAGCAGCACGTCCTTCTCAGCCAGCAGTCAAACCTATTCTGCCTCTAGGAGGCCTCCTTTTGAGCCTGGAAGAGTGGCCAAACTAACCAATCATGACATCAGAATTCTAAGTACCTGAGAGCGAACTTCCCAGAACATTGCTTTGTGCCACTCCCAACAGATATACCCCAGGCAGATAACATTTACAATCAGGAGCTCTTCAGTTGCTCACAGCAAATTCCACCATGGAGTTTACAAAGAATTATGGCTAGAAAAGCCATACCAGGTAATTTACTACACTGCAGGTAATGATGAAATTTGATATTATGTAAACATGTAATTTGGCAGTTGTATAATGATGTAGTCATCTTCCATTTTATGTTGTGATCATCTTTCATTTTTGCTTAACTACCTGGTCTTTGTACCCTAACCATGTCAATAAGTGAGGAGTGGGTTAACATAATTTACTCAACCAATCTTTCATTGTTCAACATTTATTATTTGCATTTATTATTGTTTGGTTTATTTCTTTTGCTTTTACAGATAGCACCTTAGTGAATGAACATCCTTGAAACTAACTTTCATATATATTATTTCTTTATGATAAATTCTAAAAGGGGATGTTCTGGCAAAGAGAATAAACATGAGAATAAACATTTTAGAGTCTTATTAGTATCACCTGATTGCCCTCCAAAAAACCTCTACAAATATAAATATATTTATTTATTTATAATCATATAATCAGAGATATATATATATATATATATATATATATATATATATACACACACAGACATATATGAAAAACCAAACCAAACCCACTGCCATCGAGTCAGATCCGACTCATAGCAACCCCTCCTTGGGTTTCTAAGGAGGTATCACTATGGAAGTAGATTGCCCAACCATCATGCTGAGGAGTGGCTGGTGGGTTTGAACCACCAGCCTTCTGGTTAGCAGTCAAATTCCTTAGACACTATGCTACCAGAACTCCGTGTGTGTGTGTGTGTGTGTGTATGTATATAATTTTTATAATGTACAGGAGTGAAAGACTTTCGTAAGTAACACACACAAAAAAACTAGAAACCTTAAAGGAAAAGATTAACAATTTAAATTATAAAACTTGGTTTTTCAGAAACGATGTTTTCTTAAAAATGTACTAGGAAAATGACATTTGATGTATAACAGGCAAAGACTTAATCTCACTAATACACAAAAATCCCTTACAAATCATGAAAAAGAAGAAGAAAAAATGTAATTCAGGAAATAACGTGCAAAGGACCAAAACCAAACACCCACTGCCATCAAGTTAATTTGGACTCATAGCGATTCTGTAAGATAGAGTAGAACTGCCTCATAAAGTGTCCAAGGCTATAAATCTTTACCAAAGCCGACTGCCTCATCTTTTTTCCCTCAGAGTGGTTGGTGGGTTCAGACCATTGACCTTCTGGTTAACAGCCCAGTGCTGTAACCACAGCACCACCAGAGCTCCTTGTGCAAAGGATATGTATTAGAAATTTGTAGAAGAAATGCAAGCGATTAATAAACATGTAAAGATGAGCTATCTTGGCCAATAATGAGAGAAATGCACTTTAAAAACAGCCACCATAAATAATGTTTTAACCCAGAGCTTTAGGAAAATGAATATACATTGAGGGGATTGCAATCAATGGCATGAAACAAAATGTGTATGAATTTTTTAATAGAAAACTGATTTGCTCTGTAAACTTTCACCCAAATCCTAAAACACATTTTAAAAAAGTAAAGAAGTGTAGTTGGGGCTTTACATATGCTACTCTCTTAGCCTAAGAATGGTTTTCCAGAGTTCCGGTAAGATGGCAAAATAGGCAGAAAGACTGCACAGACCCTCTTCAACAAAGAAAAGGGGAATCATTTAACACAGATACAGCAGGTAATTCGGGACCCCTGAGCTTGAAGGGAAAGATACAGAAGTGGACTAAACTCCAGCTAGAAGAAGAATTTGCATGAAAATACCAAAAAAGGAGACATACGGAGCTGTGATCTGGCAGTGATCTGATGCACAGACAGCTTAGATATTGCCAAGTGGTGGTAGGACCTAAGAATTAACCTAAAAATCAGCCCTGCTAGCCAGGGACCACATGGAGGAATGCTCTGATGGCTGGTAAATAGAAGGCAAAGCAGCAAAGAGGAAGGGAGGCTGAGCTATGGACTTTTGCCTGTCCAGAGGGCACAGCCATTTTGAATGTACACAAGCAGCTTGACCATTTTGGATACTGAAATCGACAGTGTTCTCCCAGATTCCAGGGACTTAAGAACAGACGTCACTTGCCAGGAACCACAAGGACATTCCAGATGTGGATGACTGAAAAGGTGCAACAATATCCCACACCTTGTTGGTGAATGGAGGTGTGGCCATTGCTCACTCCAACCCAGCTTCTAGGCTGGCAGGAATTCATCCCACTCTGTGTACTTAGACAGAGACTGGGTGCCCTGCACCACCCTGCCCCAATTTTTTTTTCTTTTTTCTTTGTTTTAGTTTGTTTGTTTTTATCTGTTTTAAAACTACTACTACTGCTTAGGAAACCCAAGGAGGGGTCGCTATGAGTCGGGGCCGACTCGACGGCACATAACAACAACAACATTATTATTACTTGTATCCTTTCTATTACTATTCTTTATTCTTCCCTTCCCAGGTTCTAGTTTTCAGCTTTGTTTCTTTTCCCTGTTCCTGGTTCTAATTTTTTTTTTTTTCTTTCTCGGGTTCACCCCATTTTTTTTTTTTGCGTTTTTCCCATTTTTTCTTCATTATTCTCCTTCACTACCTTTTTTCTCTTATTTCCCTCTCCCCAGATTTTGTGGTGTTTTTTATTTTGTTTTGCTTTTGTGTTTTTTTCCCTTTTATCTTTTTCTGATTACTGTTCCTGTGTGATTACAGGAGGTGTTTTTTGTCCATTTGCTTTTACGTTTTTTGAAGGTTTTTCAGTTCTTACTTTTATCTAACTAAGTGGGAGAAAGCAGCAGTCCCCATACAACACAACTACACCCACACCTCCTGCAGCTTCACTTACTGAGTGAGAGTTACCACCTCCTTCTCCACCAACAGGCCAACAATAAACAACCACTGAGAAGAGCCTGACCCACCCTTAGCTACTCTTCACAAATGTTTAACGGAGATCTAAAGACGACAATGTCACAATGTCTAGGCGACAACAGACCATCACAGTCCACACAAAGGAGCAAGACAAACTGCTTGAAACAAGGGAGCAGGATACAGACCCAGAAAACATCCCTGAGGAAGACGCAGCATTGGAACTCCCTCATAAAGATTTCAAAAGAATTATATTTAGGTATCTTCAAAGGATTGAGAGACAGATCAAGAATAACACAGACAAAACCCTAGAAGAATTTTGGAAGAAAATATAAGAACAAAATGACAAAATAAATGAAAAATTAGAAATGATTCTAAATCTACAGGTAGAAAACAAGAAATTAATACTAAATTGTCAGAAATAGATAACACATTGAAAGGGCAAAGGAGTAGAACTGATGCAATGGAAGACAGAATGAATGGGACTGAAGACAAATACCTGAATACTTCTTGGAAAAGGGATCAATCAGAAAGAAGATCAAAACAAAATGAAGAAAGTCTAAGGTTCATGTGGGATACCATCAAAAGGAATAATCTAAATGTCAATAGAATTCCAGAATAGGAAGAGAAAAACAAAACCACTGAGAATATTGTCCAAGATTTGTTGGAAGAGAACTTCCCTGATATGATGAAAGATGAGAATATATCCATTCAGGAAGTCTAATGAACCCCAAACAGGATAGACCCCAAAAGAAAATCAC
>NW_006921716.1:6786468-6814123 GCF_000298275.1 Orycteropus afer afer | reverse complement strand
ATCCATTTGCAAAAAAATGAAACAAGATCTGTACCTCATACCATACACAAAAACTACCTCCAGATGGATCAAAGACTTAAATGTGAAACCTAAAACTATAGAGTTCCTCAAGGAAAAACTAGGGGCAAATTTAGGGGCCCTAATATATGGCATAAATAGACTATCAAGGATAACCCAAAATGTACAAACAGGAAAAGAGAAACTAGATGAATAGGACCTTCTAAAAATTAATTTTTGATGTGCTTCCATAGATTTTTCCAAAAGAGTCAAAAGAGAACCTACAGATTGGGGGAAAATATTTGGCAATAACTTATCTGACAAGGGACTTATCTCTAGAATTTATAGAAAACTCCAACACCTCAATAACAGAAAGACAAATAATACAATTAAAAAATGGGCAGAAGACATGAATAGACATTTCACCAAGGAGGATATTCAGGAGGCCAACAAACATATGAAGAAATGCTGATGATCATTAGCTGTTGTTGTTGTTGTTATGTGCCGTCGAATCAGACCCAACTCATAGTGACCCCTCCCTGGGTTGCCGAGGCAGTATCACTACGGAAATAGATTGCCCCATCTTCCTGCCCAGGAGTGGCTGGTGGATTTGAACTGCCAGCCTTCTGGTTAGCAGTCAAGTGCCTTAGGCACTATGCTAGCAGAGAGATGCAAATCAAAACAACAATGAGATACTATCTTGCCCCAGCACTAGTAGCAAAGTTTAACAAGAGAAAGTAACAAATGCTGGCAACGATTCAGGGAGATTGGGACTCTCATATGCTGCTGGGGGGGCTGTAAAATGGTACAACCACGTGGAAAGCAGTATGGCGATTCCTTCAAAAGTTGGAATTAGAAATACCATTTGACCCAGCCATTCCATTACTAGATATATATCCTAAAGAAGTGACAAGAACAGACATATGCACACCCATGTTCATCACAGCACTATTTACAATAGCCAAAAGATGGAAACAACCTAGATGTCCATCAACTGAGGAATGGATAACCAACCTATGGTACATACACACAATGGAATACTATGCATCCCTAAAGAATAACCTAGAATCTGCAAAATACCACATAACGTGGATGAACTTGGAGGACATTATATTGAGTGAAATAAGTTAATCACAGAAGGACAAATATTGTATTAGTCTGTTACTGTTAAAGTCAAGGAAAGGTTTATATATGGAAGGAAATTTTCTTTGTTGGTTACCAGGGGTGGGATGGGAGGGGAGGGAACACTGTTAGATAGATAGAGATAAGTATTGATTTTGGTGAAGAGAAGCACAGTGTTCCAAATATGAGTGATCAACATGGTGGCATTGAGGAAGAGGAAGACAGAGAGAGTAACATGGGAGGTACAGACAACAAAGATGAACCGTTTTGCACACACAGTACTGCATTGTTAGTGAAGGCAGACACGGGTATACAGGTGGATAGATAGGTGGACAGGCTGAAGTATTATGTATGTCTGTGCAGCAAGGAGTGGACTCAAGACCATGTACAGGGTTGGCAGACAATTGTTCTACAAGTGTATTTGTATGCTTTGTAAGAATTCCCAGGTGTATAGTGGAGCTGACAAGGGACAAGGTTGTAGTCACTTCTTGGTCACAGCCAGCTACCCAGAGGGACCGAGTAGTTTGAACCTGTGGGCTCGGGACCATAGTCTCAGGGACATCAAGGTCAATTGGCATAACATACTACACAAAACATTGTTCCACCTCCTACTTTGGCGAGTAGCTACTGGGATTTAAAAGCTTGCAAGCAGCCATCTAAGTGCAACCAACAATGGGTCTCTCCTAGTCCAGAGCAAGGAAGAATGAAGAAAACCCAAGATTCATGGAAACAATTATTCCTAGCAACTGGTACACCATGCGATCCTCAGCCTATACAACTGTGAGAAACTAGATGGTGCCTGGCTACCAATGTCAGCCACTCGGAGGCAGATCTATGTAGGAGATTCTGGATAGAGAGGGAGAACGATGTGGAACAAAACTCAAAATCATTTGGAAACTAAAAAATAAAGGGGGGGAGGGAACCAGGTTTGCTGGTCTGCTAGAGCCTGGTGGAACCCCTGAGGCTATGGCCCCTAGCAGCCCTTCAGGTCTGTAATTGAACTCACAACTGTGGCTTCCAGCCTAACAAAAGGCAAGCATATGAGTTGAACATATACCTGAGGTAGGTACACTCCTTGGAGAGAACAATCATGGGAGAATAGAAGAACGTGTATGCACAGGGAGACAGCTGATGGGGCATGGAGGGATGGGCACAGGGAAGAGGTAACTATCGGGAGGAAGTGGGAGGGAAGCTGTTGCATTGGGGTAAATTGTAGTCAATGTCATGAGACAAAGTGTATGTGAACTGCTGTATGGAAAGTGAATTTGCTCTGTAAATTTTCACCCAAATCACAATTGAAAAAAAGAAAGAAATGTAGTTGGGAATGTCAATAGGTACAAATTTTCTGGTAGGCAGGTTGGTTCTACATGTCAAAATGTAAAATGTGTATGCAATGAAATCTGTAAAAGCCAGAACTCAACAGGACTGCCTTGGTGTTCCATGTCTTGAAAGTGTTTTTTGCCTTTGACAGGCAGCCTTACCACTTTTCTATCACACTCTATTAGTGGAAAATACAGTATATGAGTATTTCTTCTCTGATAGGTTTCCTCCTTACACAGCTTCTGGCTTCCACAGGTTTTACTGTATATTTTTTTTTACCCAGAAGTTTCACTTCTAGGAATATTAGACATTTACATCAAGATATCTCTGCAAAGACATTTACTGAGCACCGTTTATAATCCCCACAAAAATGAGGGAAAACGTGAGCTTCCATCAAAATGGGATTATTTCCATTTGGTTTACATGCATATTCCTATAGTGAATTATTGTTCAGCCATTAAAAAAAGATGATGTGGCACTATATAAGCCTACAGTTTGTTGCTGAGTGAAGAACAATTTATTAACATATATTATTAAAAACCCATTGCCGATGAGGTGATTCCAACTATAGCAACCCTATAGGACAAAGTAGAACTGCCTATAGAGTTTCCAAGGTTGTACATCCTTTTGAAACAGATTGTCACCTCTTTCTCCCCTGGAGCTGCTGGTGGGTTCCAATTGCTGACCTTGTGCTTATCAGCCAAGCTCTTTAACTACTCTGCCACCAGGTCTTCTTCAGCATATATATTAGGAATCATTCATTCATTCATTCAGTTAATATTTCTTACCCTTCCTTTTATTTTAAATTTTGATTTGGGTGGAAGTTTACAGAGCAAATTCATTTTCTGTTCAACAGTTTGTACACATTTTGTTTAATGACATTGATTGCAATCCTCTCAATATTTCTTAAGGAGCTCGGAGCTCTGGTGGCGTAGTGCCTAAGGCATGTGACTGCTCATCAGAAGGGTGGTGGTTCTAAACCCACCAGCCACTCCTCGGAAGGAAGGTTGGCCCATCTACTTCTGTAGTGTTACTGCTTCGGAAACCCAAGGAGGTGTTGCTATGAGTCAGATCCTACTCCACAGCAGTGAATTTGGGTTTTTTTGGTTCTGGTGGTATAATGCATAAGGCATTTGGCTACTAACTTCAAGGTCAGCTGTTCAACCTACCAGCTGATTGTAGGAGGAAGTTGAGGCAATTGACTTCCATAAAGATTTATAGCATTGGAAACCCAAAGGGGTAGCTATGAGTCAGAATCCACTGAATGGCAATGGGTTTATCCACCTACTTGGTTAAACACTAGGCATATATGTATTGCTGAACAAATGAGCCATGGTCCCTAAAGCATATAAAGTCCATGCTCTGGTAGCATAGTGGCTAAAGCACTTGACTGCTAACCAGAAGGCTGGCGGTTCAAACCCACCAGCCACTCCTCGGAAGGAAGGTTGGGCAATCCTACTTCCGTAGTGATACTGCCTCGGAAACCCAAGGAGGGGTCGCTATGAGTCAGGGCTGACTCGATGGCACATAACAACAACAACAACAACATATGGGCAGAGGCATGGAGAAGAGTTTAAAAGAAAGTTTACCAGAATGGGGCAATAATTATTTCAGCATTTGAATTTCTGCTTTTAAAAAACTTTCTTAACATGTTTTCTGTACTATTTGAATGTTTTATATTGAGTATGTAATCAAAGCTATTTTCATTTTTTGGGGGAAAGTTATTACAATTAAATTTGATAATAAATGACATGTTTTTCCTAGGACTTTTGGCAAAGAATACTGTTCATTCTTCTTTTTCCACTTGTTACGCATGAATTTACCCTCCCCTCTTCACCGAGAAAAAAAATAAACACATTTCAAAAGATAAAAACCATGGTGTTTCTTAAGAAAATTCTGATTCTTTTAAAACATTATTTTTATATGCATATTTTGAGGGAAACATCCATCACAGTATACCATACATTCTGGCCTTGCCCTCCAATCCTTGCTTTCCAATAATCTTTCAAAATGAAACTCTGATCCTGTCACCCTACCCATTCTTACAATTCCTGATCATTGTATTTCTCATGCTTAAAATCCTATCATTTATTTTCTCTTCGTTTATATGTCGAAACAACACCTTTAAAATGTCTGCAGAGCCCAACAAGGCCTGATCCCCATCTACCTCTTCAGCCTCAACTCATGCCCAGTTCCTCCCCTGTCCTAACACCCTTTCCTCAAGGCACTGGTTTCCTTCTGCCCTTCATGTTTGCTTTGATTCCTGTCTGGCCTTTGCACAAGCTGATCACTGCCTGTAATGTTCTTTCCACCTGTCTCTACATTCAACCTTGGATCATTTGCTTAGAGAAGCTTTCCCTGACCACCCATACCCCAACTATTCAAATATTCTGATACTGATTCTCCTAACATTCTTTAACTCTCCTTCACAGTACTTGACCCAGTTGCAGTTTTTAAGTGTGTGTATTTGATTACTGTGTATTTCCCTGTTAAACTGAGAGCTCCATCCACACAGGGACTATTTCTGATTTTGCTCAATATTGTATTAACAGCATCTGAAAACAATGACTGGGACACAGTGGATAATCAGTAAGGATTTGTTGAATGCATGAATATATGATCACTGCAAATATGCATGCACTAGCTATAACTAACAAGGAGGCTGGCAGTTCAAACCCACCAGCCAGTCTTTGGAAAGAAGGTTGGGCAATCTACTTCCATGGTGATACCGCCTCAGAAACCCAAGGAGGGGTCACTATGGATCGGGTCCAACTTGATGGCACATAACAACACCAACAATAGCTATAACTCGGAACACAGAAATTTGAACTTTCAGCAAAAGATCAAAACATAGGTCAGAATTTTACCAAATAAACCAGTAGAACAGAAATATGCTATGGTGTTAAATGTTGACAATAAGTTATAAAATGGAGCTCTGGTGGTATAGTGGTTAAGGCATTTGGCTGTTAACCAAAAGGTCATTGATTTGAACCCACCAGCCACTTTGCAGAAGAAAGATGAGGTGATCTGCTTCAGTAAAGAATTAAAGCCTTGGAAACCCAGTGAGGTTCGCTATGAGTCAGAATGGACTCAATAGCAGTGAATTTGGTTTTATAATATAAAGCATATCCATAAATTTACTGTTGTGAAGAAGTTGTTTTTAATTAAAAAGTTTTAAAATTAAAGCAACTGAATAAAAATAATCAAAACTTACTAGATCATTAAAAGATACATAAAACATTTATTGCTTTATTTGTAAATTCATGTTTTTAAAAAAATTTAAAATTCTGAATTCAGTGTTAGCTACCTAGTTTGTGTTTTTGGTTTCTGTATATTTTAATTAATCACAAATAGGAGTTGGCTCATGCTGTTATTCTCAGAGAGATGAAGTAGAAGGCCTTCCTTTGTATATATAAATTGTACAAAAATAAATCCTTTCTACAATATGAATTTTCATATAGGCTACAAAGAATGGGAACAAAGGAGTAAAGGTCTGATACTGACTTTCATTGATAACTAGATTGTTATTAAAACCACTTATACATTACTGATATATGTTGATTAGGAGATCTATCTGAAATATTCAGCTTCTAGATAATGTGTAGTTCACAGATTTGTTTCCCCGATAGGTAAATTAACTTTGTTCAGGAGCTATAGATTTCACATTAATCCACCTCCCTCATGAATTCACAAATGCAAACCATTTACCGCCAGAAGGATCAGGTGAGAAACTGCAGAAGGAATAGAACTGTCAAGCAATAAAGATACACTGCTATAAAGAAATTTCAGAGGGCTTTGGGTTCCAAATAGAGTAACTCCCTCCTCCCAGAATTTAGAGAAAATGTTAGGGTCAGAAAATACCACAATTTGAAACTAACGCTAATGTTGTTGTTATTTCCCGTAGAGTTGGACCAGACTCATAGCGGTCCCTCCTTGGGTTTCCAAGGTGATATCACTACAGAAGTAGATTGCCCAATCTTCCTTCTGAGGAGTGGCTGGTGGGTTTAAACCTCCAGCCAGCCTTCTGGTTGGCAGTCAAATGCCTTAGGCACTACACCACCAGAGTTCCCCTAACGTTAATAGACTCAACATAAATCATGAGAAAAGAATTTTCATATAGGCTGAAAAAATGGGAACAAAGGAGTAGGAGTTTGATATTTAAACTTTTATTGAAAACTGTTCATAATAGAAACCCACCCATGCCAAAAATGTGATTAGGATGGTTCTCCTATCAGTTGAATATTGAGGGTATACCCCAGGATTGGAATGTAGTGTCTAGTCCAGTGTTCTTCAGGCTGGGATATGCTTAGCCTGGGGGTATACAAAATTTCCAAGGGGTATGTGAGCACATGGATTGTTTTAAAGATAATTGGTTCTCAGTCTTTCAACTCTGGTATGCACTCTTTCTGAAAACTGAATTTCTGGAGAATGCTGGTTTTCTATTCCCACCTCCCCTTTCATAATCATCTATTTCCCATTTCACTGGCAAAAAAAAAAAAATGTGGGGAAGTGGGGCACACCTTTCACCTACCCCTAATCTTACTGTGGTGCATTGCCCCAGGATGAAAAAAACCTCTGTCCATAATCATTTGGTAGCAAACACTTTTGCCACTTGGATAGTTTCCACCTTTTGCTTTCAATAGAACTGAAGAAGGACCTTACTGATGTGTTAGTTGTAGATCATGAAAAATAATTTTCAATGGTAGATCACTAAGGGTTTTCTGCACATAACATTGAGGGAGTTGAAAGAGTGTTGTGACCTACCTAAAACAATCCCTTCTATTCCCATCATCTGTTATATTTTGTGAACAAACATCCTCAGCATTTGTACCAAAAAAAAAAAAAAAAGAAAAAGGAGTAAAATTTATGACAAATCTCTAGCAATCTCATCCTTGGCATATTAATTTTAAAAATATCATTGAGAAAAAACAATTTTGATAGATGCTTATATCTTACATTTAATATCAATATTTATAACACTGTTTTGGATCAAATGTGCACCAATAATGGTAACGCAAATTCAGGATTTTTAAAGTAACACTTATGGCCACAGGAATTTTTTTCATTAAATTTAAATGGATACTAGATTTCTGAGTATAAATAGCATAGAATTGTGTGGGGAAGTTAAAGGAGAATAAAAGAATAAATTTTCCAACTGTTTACTCATGTATATTTAAATGAATGGTTAAAAAAAAAACAAAAAACTCAACTGCCGTCAAGACGGATCCAACTCCTAGCGACCCCTCCTTGGGTTTCCGAGCCTGTATCTCTACAGAAGTAGATTGTCCAATCTTCCTTCTGAGGAGTGGCTGCCGGGTTTCCTGCTGGTTAGCAGTCACATGCCATAGACACTACACCACCAGAGTTCCTCAAAATGCATGATGATAAATATCAAATAATTATGGTTCCTAGCGTCCATTTATGTATTTTCTAAGAAGACATCAATTTTATTTTGTAGTGTCACTGTTTATAATGTTTTAAAATTACATTTATTGCAACAATTTGAACTTATAATGAAAGTCTCAGATGCTATCTCAAGAATGTGTAAGAGGTTTTTAGAAAACCTACTTTTTAGAAGTTATTGTAGGGAAGAGACTAGTACAGTGTTTCTCATATATTATTTTTCACCAGTTGGTGGTGAAACAAAACTATAAAGACAATCTAGAGAATTTTTCATAAAGTTAAATTTGTTCAATTTTAAAAACTATTATTTTGAAATTATATCTTTTCTAAAGTCCTTTTTTTTGTAATTGTACTGTTAATGGATGACAGATTTTTAATGTTCTTTTCTTTTTTGCTCCCAAAAATGTTATTATTTTTTTTTTTTTACTAAGCCGTTAAATTCAGAACCCTGAGAAAACCACTGGTGTAATGGAATGTAAAGGGGAATGTTTTAAAAAGCAGAATATTCTGGAATTATTGAAAAATAGAGATTGCCTATTTACAAGCCAGTTTAATGGATATAACAAGCAGTTAAAAGACATATTTTGAGCCTCTATTCTGAGCAAAGCATTACAGTTTAGTAGATAAATAAGATTGACCTAACTTAAGAGTTTCATTTCAGTGAGGGAGGTGAGCATGTAAATTAATAATTATAATAGTTAAGTGCTGATAGAGATAAGTACAAATTGCTATGGAAACAGAGGACAGAATGACTATTGCTGTTTTTAAAAAAAATTGAACTGCTAGGGATGATAAATCTTTGAACAGGGTATAAAGATACAAATATGAATGCTAAAATAAAAAGAAATTCATCCCCACAGTAAGGAAAATTTAAGTAGTTCAGTGTGTTTGGACTACAGGAGAAATGCTATAAAATGAGGTTTGAAAAGAAAAGAAGGAAGAGAGACCAATCAGGAGGTTGGATTTTGTTCTGAAAGCAAAGGAGAAACTGAAAGATTTTAAAGCGGGGGAATGACTAAGACACTTCTCAACAATGTCTGACTTGCTTTGTTCTAATGATACATTTGTCAGACAGTAATCGATCTTTAATTTGATCTCTTCTGTGCATTCACTGACCAGAAAGAAATTCCCTGAGTAAAACAGGGTACATTATTTTGCCAGAAAAAAAAAAAAAATATGTTGAAAAATAATAAGTTAGCAATGTCTTGGGAATTCGATTAGTTTGAGGCATTTCCCAAGAATCTAATATATTTTGAATCAAGTGATCAAGCCCAATTTAGGGATACACATACCTGAGGTGCAGATCTCAGACTTAAGAAGGTGCGACAAATTATTGCCACCACTTGAAGTTCTAGCAATTTCAAGCCAATAAAACTTCTAGCAACTTGCTCTGTAGTACATGACTCATAAAGATTACATATCCATGAGCCTCCCACCTCCCAGAGTCACGAAGCGTTCCATAGTCAGGATAGGAATAATTTCGTAAAAAATGGCAATGATACTTTAAAAAATCATTAAAGCAACTTTCTGAAATGAAGATGAAGCTCTCCCAAATATTTATCATCGACCAACATGAAATTTGCTTCAATCTTTGAAATATTACTATTGCAACAAAAACCATAAATAAATAAAAGGCTATGCAATCACACCTCCATTCACAAAAGGAATGGTCCAGATAGTGTGGCTGGAGAAGGAGAAATTCTTAAGTACCTTTGAATAAACTGCTCAAAGTAGTTCACTATTTATAGTCAATTAGTAAGTAGTATAATCTGCCTATACAAAGATAGTCAACAAAAGTGGGTCAGGCAACTCATTTTCCTGCTAGTGAAATGAGAGTCAAATAATTATTTTAGCTTGGTAAGTTTTCTGACTGCTCTGAGATATATTTCCCCCAGGCCAGTCACAGTTAGTGTTGTACTGTGCAAAGTTATTATGCCTCACTGGTCAGTGGAACAATTAGACTCATTGAACAAGTACAATTCAGGTACAGCCTATTTTTTTCTTCTGCTTAAGTAACCTGACCTAACAACCATGGCATTCTGTTGTTGACTCTTAAAATATTTCAGGATTTTCAAGTTCATGCAAGAAACATAAATGATCAATTTGTGATTCAGAAAGCTCTACCTTCTCACATGCACTTTACATTACTTTGGTTAATATATTTATAGTCACAAAGATATCCACAAATGGTGAACTCCAATCACATGTAAAACATCCTATAGAGGAGTACAGTTTATTGTGAGACCTTGGGCAAAAACTGGTATCTAAACTCCAGTTTTCTCATTTGTAAACTGGAGTTGATAATAGAATGATAGGGTTGTTGTAAGGATTTAATGACATAATATATGTAAAGCATTTAGTTCAGTGCCTGGCAGATATAAACCAACAGATTCATTTAGTCAGCATATTGAAATACTTACTAAGTGCTAGATGTTGTACTAGCTACTGAAGGTAAAATGATGAGCAGGAATAGACACAGTCCCTGCTCTTATGAAGCTTAGAGTTTAATGGGGGAGGCTGACAATTAAATAATCACACAGCAAATATAGAAAGGGGGGGGGAGAACAGGGAGTTCTTGGAATTTATAATAAAAAGATTTGACCTGACTCTTTAAGGTGATCACAGAAGTGAGTTTTGAATGGTAGCTGAAGAATGATTAAGAGTTAACTAGGTGAAGTGGAGAAGAAAGATACTTTCCAGCATGTGCAAAAGCCTGTAGAGGGATGGGTCATGACAAGTTTGAAGGATGGAACACAAGTCCGAGTGGCTGGAGCATTGAAGGGGAGCAGGTTATGAAATTAGGTGGTGTGAGATGAGATGGAAGGGAGTTACTCTGCAGGCCCTGAGGCGGTTTTAGGTTTTTCTTTTTGATAAGAACAATGGGAAGCTGCTGAGGGACTTTTAAATGAGAGAGGAGAAACAGGCAGCGTGAAGAAACATGACAGACTCTGATTTTGACAAGATCATCTCAGCTGCAGAGTGAAGAATGGGTAAGAAGGGACAAGGGGAATAGAGGTTATTAAAAGAGATGATGAAAGTTTGGATTAAGTTGATAATAGAAAATGTGGCAAGACTGGACAAATTTGAGAAATAGTTAAGAGGGAAAATTTACAGGAATTGGTGATGGATATGAGAATTAAAAAAAAAAAAGCGAAAGTTTTGAAGATGATTCCTAGATTTCTGGGACCATTCACTGAGATAGATAACATCAAAAGGACCAGATTTGGCATAAGAGTGTGAATTCATTTTTAGAAATTTGAGACATACAAGAGGACATGTTAAGCAGGCTAGTATCTCAAAGTATATATATATGTTGTTGTTGTTACGTGCCTGTGTTAGACTGGGTTCTCTAGAGAAACCAAACCAGTAAAGCTTATATAGAGAGAGAAAAAGAAATTTATCTTAGGAAAATGGCTCACACACTTACAGAAGCTGGCAAGTCCCAAGTTCTTGGATAAATGTCAAGCTGGAGGCTTTTCCCAACTCATACAGCTGCAGGGGCTGAGGAGCTCAAGGTTGGCAGGCAGTATACAGCCTGTTGACTCCAACGAATGACGAATCCAAGACCTTCAGGACGAATGGTGGATTGTTCACTCATAGACAGTTGTAGGCAGAGTCCCGATCCACATTTTCCCAGAATGTCCATAAATATACTGGAAACAGGCCACACCCCTAGGGAAACTCCCTTTCAACAGATTGGCTGCTCAAAATATATACATCTGATGTCATCATTGGAACAACCCACATCACAGTTGCTTAAACCACACAGAATTGTGGTCCAGCCAAATTGACACACAGCTCCAACTATCACAGTCCACCCCTTGTCAACTTGACTGTTGTACACATCTTCTTAACCACATATAATCTCTAAATAAGGACAATTATAAAGTCATGTTTGCACCTAACATGCTAACACACATACGACTGAAACACATTAACCTTATTCACATTTCACAGTTTATAACATAAGGAAACAAAAATATTTGATGCACATATAAAATGAAGAAATATAACAATCACAATCCTTGGTTTCTACAACTGGTCACATGGTCATAGCTGATATTCAGAACTACCTTCTTCCACCACCCATTCTGTATTTCCCTTGCCCTCAGCAAGCACCTCAGCTGGTCATGGTTCTTTGCCTGGTGGGATGACCCAAACCTTCATTCCTGAAGAGTCTGGGCCATTAGTAGTCATATCAGAATTGGGTTGCTGTAATTTTCCATTGACTTTAATCACAGGGCATGGTAGTACTAAGAGATGTCCTAAAGAATCTCCTGTATTCCAGACATATTTTTCTTTACTTCCATTATGTAATGTCAATCCAATTTCCTTTTGGTAATCAGGATCTATCACACCAGATAGTATAGTAATGCCTTTCTGTTGATACAGAGGCATGAGGAAGCCAAAATGGCCAGGTGGCATTCTTAATTTCCAGTTCAATGCAATCAGTATTGTGTCTCCAGGTGGGAGTGTACCTCTTTTTGGGACTAATATCTCCAGACCCACAAAGCATAGGGTAGCAGGGACAGGAAGCAAAAATTTTTTGAGTGGGTCACTAGGGGTAATAGTGAATGGTACCACTCCTGTTTCTACCCCTTGGTTCCTGGACCCATGGATCCTGGATATTAGAGAAAGAGTACCGTATATTGGACACTGATTTAGGGCAAATACAGCCTCCTGGAGAACATTACCCCAACCCTTCAAGGTATTGCCACCTAGCTGGTGCTGTAATTGTGTTTTCAGTAGGCCATTCCATTGTTCTATCAAGCCAGCTGCTTCAGGATGATGGGGAACATGGTAAGATGAATGAATTCCATGAGCATAGGCCCATTGCCATATATCATTTGCTGTGAAGTGAGTCCCTTGATCTGAAGCAATGCTGTGTGAGATACCATGGCGGTGGATAAGGCATTCTGTAAGTCCACAGATGGTAGTTTTGGCTGAAGCATTGTGTGCAGGGAAGGTGAATCCATATCCAAAATAAATATCTATTCTAGTAAGGACAAAATGCTGTCCTTCCCATGATATAAGTGGTCCAATGTAATCAACCTGCCACCAGGTTGCTGGCTGATCACCCCAAGGAAGGTTTCCATATTGTGGACTCAGTGTTGGTCTCTGCTGCTGGCAGATTGGGCACTCAGCAGTGGTGGTAGCCAAATCAGCCTTGGTAAGTGGAAATCCATGTTGCTGAGCCCATGCATAACCTCCATCCCTGCCACCATGGCCACTTTGTTCATGAGTCCATTGAGCAATGACAGGAGTTGCTGGGGGAAAAAGATGGCTAGTTTCCACTGGACGTGTCATCCTATCCACCTGATTGTTAAAGTCCTCCTCTGCCAAGGTCACCTTTTGGTGGGCATTCACATGAGACACAAATACCTTTACTCCTTTGGCCCATTCAGAGAGATCTATCCATATACCTCTTCCCCATACATCCTTGTCCCCAGTTTTCAAATCATGCTCCTTCCAAGTCCCAGACCATCAAGCCAAGCTATTAGCCATAGCCCATGAATCCATATATAACCACACATCTGGCCATTACTTATTCCATGCAAAGTGAACAGCCATGTGAATGGCTCAAAGTTCTGCCCATTGGGAGGATTTCCCTTCACTGTCCTTCAAGGAAGTTCCAGAAAGGGGCTGCAGTGCTGCTGCTGTCCACTTTTGAGTGGAGCCTGCATATCATGCAGAACCATCTGTAAACCAGGCACACGTTTTCTCTTCTTCAGTCAACTGATAATAAGGAACTCCCCATGAGGCCGTAGGTGCAGACTGGGAGAAGGAAGGTAATGTGACTGGAGTGGAGACCATAGACATTTGGGCTACTTCCTCATGCACCTTACTTGTGCCTTCATGTCCTCCTCAAGGCCAATCCCTGATATACCACTTCCATTTAATGATAGAATGCTGCTGTGCACATCCAACTTGATGACTCTGTGGGTCAGACAACACCCAGTTCATGATGGGCAGCTCACGTCTCATCGTCACTTGGTGGCCCATAGTTAGGTGTTCAGTCTCTACTAAAGCCCAATAACAAGCTAAAAGCTGTTTCTCAAGAGGAGAGTACTTATCTACAGAGGATGGCAGGGCTTTGCTCCAAAATTCCAAGGGTCTAAATTGCCATTCACCAACAGGGACCTGCCAAAGACTCCAAACAGCATCTCTACTACAGACACTTCAAGCACCATTGGATCAGCCAGATCATATGGCCCAAGTGGCAGAGCAGCCTGCATGGCAGCCTGAACCTGTTGGAGAACCTTCTTTTGTTCTGGGCCCCACGCAAAAACTAGCAGCTTTCTGAGTCACTTGATAAATAGGCTGCAGCAACACACCCAAATGAGGGATATGTGGTCTCCAAAATCCAAAGAGGCCCACCAGACGTTGTGCCTCCTTTTTAGTTGTGGGGGAAGCCAGATACAATAATTTATCCTTCACATTAGTAGGAATATCTCAACATGCCCCACACCATTGGACCCCTAGAAATTTCACTGAGGTGGAAGGTGCCTGAATTTTTGTTGGGTTGATTTCACAACCTCTAGCACACATATGTCTCACCAATAAGTCTAGAGTCATCGATACTTCTTCTTTACTAGGTCCACTCAGCATAATGTCATCAATATAATGGACCAGTGTAATGTCTTATGGAAGGGAAAGGTGATCAAGATCCCTATGGATTAAATTATGACATAGTGCTGAGGAGTTGATATACCCCTGAGGAAGCACTGTGAAATTATACTGTTGGCCTTGTCAGCTGAAGGCAAACTGCTTCTGATGGTCCTTTGAAACTGGTATCAAGAAAAAGACATTGGCCGGGTCAATAGCTGCATACCAAGTACCAGGAGATGTACTAATTTGCTCAAGCAATGAAACCACATCAGAAGCAGCAGCTGCAATTGGAGTCACCACCTTATTAAGTTTACGATAATCAACTGTCATTCTCCAAGATCCATCTGTTTTTTGCACAGGCCAAATAGTCAAATTAAATGGGGATGTGGTGGGAATCACCACCCCTGCATCCTTCAAGTCCTTGATGGTGGCAGTAATCTCTGCAACCCCTCCAGGGATGCGGTATTGCTTTTGGTTTACTACTTTGGTATGTAGAGATAGTTCTGATGGCTTCCACTTGGCTTTTCCTACCATAATAGCCCTGACTCCACATGTCAGGGACCCAATGTGTGAATTCTGCCAATTGCTCAGTATATCTATTCCAATTATGCATTCTGGAACTGGGAAAATCACTACAGGATGGGTTCAGAGACCCACTGGATCCACTATGAAATGCACCTTTACTAAGACTCCATCAATAACTTGACCTCCATATGCCCTCAATCTGACTGGTGGGCCACAATGATGCTTTGAGTCTCCTGGAATTAGTGTTAGTTCAGAGCCAGTGTCCGGTAATCCCCAAAAAGTCTGATTATTTCCTTTTCAATGAACAGTCACTCTCATAAAAGGCCTCAGATCCCTTTGGGGAAAGTTGGGAAAAAGATTGACATTATAAATTTTTGGCAATGTAGTTGGGTCCTTCCTCAAAGGGACCCAGCCTCCCCTTCATTCAAGGGGTTGTGGGTCTGTAAACTGACCCAAGTCTGGGAATTGATTGAGAGGCTGTGACTCGGTATTCCAGTGATTCAATCTAAGCTGCTGTTCACTTGACCTAGAATTCTTCTGCCTATACAGATCAAGTAAATATTTAGTAGGTTTGTCATGTATTTCACTACTAGGAACACCATGCTCAAGTAGCCAACGCCATAATTCCACACGAGTCAGACTATTCTGATTAGTGTTCCAACTCTGCTGTCCATTATGGTAACCACACCCTCCTTGCCTTTGTCAATTAACTGCTGCCACTTGGCCCCTACTAACATGGGGTCCAATCATCCCCATCATAGTTAAGTGTCTTAGTTCAATTAGGGCAGTTCCCACTGTCAAATCTGGCTTACATAAAATAGTGATCACAGCAGTCTTCAGGGATGCTGGAGCTCCCTTCACAAATTTATTCCTCACTGTACTGGTGAGAGGCGTGTCTTCTGGACTGTCTATTTCTGACTCTAGAGGTCTAATCTCATAAATCCAGTCTAACAGTCCAATTTCCCTAAGCCTCTGGATACCTTGTTCTACATTATGCCAGGGCAGGTCTGGTACTTCAACTTGACTTAAGGTAGGCCACTACATAATCCATGTTTCAGTAAGCCAACCAAATAAACTATTATATCCTTTCCTAACCTCTCGAGCTGAAACATTGAATGAAGAATCCATACTTGGTTGGTCTAAATCAAATACTCAGACTTACCCAATCTTACATTCCTTGCACCATTATCCCACACCCTCAGTAGCTATTCCCATACATATTCCCCAGGTTTCTTTCTGTACATGTTAACAAAATCAAGTAGGTCTTATCAGGTGTAGCATACCACCTCCTCAGTCACACTTTATATTTCACCTTTTGGGGCTCACTTGGACTTAACTTTAGTTATAGGTCTAGCAGCAACAATAGTTGGGGAAGTTCCTGAGAACATTCAGGAATGTCTTCTATGCCCTGTGCCTCAGGCAATGACCCAGCAGGAACAGTTAGGTTAATCCCATCAAACTGAGGTGGAGGGAATGATGGTTTTACAGTAATCCCTTCAGATGGTAGGGATTCAACAGAATTTACAGGTTCCATATCCTGATCTTCCTGACTATCTGCCCATATGTCCCCATTCCAGGTTTCAGGATCCCATTTTTTCCCAATCAATTCCCTCACTTTAACTTCAGACACCATTCTGGGTTTGTAATTTAATAGGCGTTGTAATTCAGCTACTCTTACAATAAGACTCTGGGTTTGGTTTTTGGCAATGTCAGCTCTGTAACTAGAAGAAATTAGGCTTTTTTTCAGAGCACAACTAGAAACATTGAGGTCTTTTATGCAGTGCTTTAGCTGTGACTCAGCAGCCCTGAACTCATCTCGCTCTTTCCCTACTTTGTCTAGTGTAAGTAGGACCAACCAACCAGCTTCCTTATATTCCTCATGCTGACAAAATTGCAGAAAATGATCAAATATGTGATCACCCAGAGGCCACTTCTCAAAAGTACTTGATCTATTGGTGGTGCTATTTTGCATATTAATGTTACCACCTCACACCATGAATTAGTAGTGCCCTCTTTACTAATGAAGGCAGGGTCATCAGTGCCTTTACAATTAATCAAATTGGAGAACCAATTTAGAAGCCCATCCTTATGATTTTTTCTCTCTAGAACCACTCTTGGTACCAAATGTGTTAGACTGGGTTCTCTAGAGAAACAAAACCAGTAAGACTTATATATAGAGAGAAAGAAATTTACCTTAGAAAAAGGGCTCATACACTTATAGAAGGTGGCAAGTCCCAAATTCTTGGATCAAATGTCAAGCTGGAGACTTTTCCTGACTCACACAGCTGCAGGGGTTGAGGAGCTCAAGGTTGGCAGGCAGTATACTGGCTGTTGACGAATCCAAGATCTCCATGCCAAAATAGATTGTTTGCTCATGAACAGTTGTAAGCAGCACAACAGAAAATTGTCTCTTTTCCCAGGATGTCCATAAATATACTGGAAATAGGCCACACCCCTAGGGAAACTCCCTTTCAATGGGTTGGCTGCTCAAAACATAGACATCTGAGCCCATCATTGGAACAATCCACGTCATAATTGCTTAAACCACACAGAATTGTGGTCCAGACAAGTTGACACACAGCTCCAACTATCACAGTGCCTGTGAGTCAGTTTTAACTCATAATGACCCTCCATATAACTGAAGGGAAAACTTCATGGTCCTGCACCATCCTCACAGTTAATGCTATGTTTGAGCCAGTTGTTGCAGCCAGTGTGTCAATCCTTCTTGTTGAGGGTCTTCCTCTTTTTTACTGATGCTCTACTTTACCAAGCATGACATCCTGACATCCTTCTCCAGGGACTGATCTCTCCTGATAACATGTGATAATATATATATATATATATATATATATATATATATATATTTAAACCATAAAACCAAAGTGGTTGTTGAGTTGATTCTGACTCATGAGGACACCATGTGTGTCAAAGTAGAATTGTGTTTTCAGTGGTTGTGATCTTTGAAAGTAGATCATCCTACCTTTCTTTTAGGGCACCACTAGGTGGATTCAAACCACAAGTGTTCAGTTAGTAGCTGAGCACTAACATTTGCACCACTCATCACACCTATGTGTGTACACATACACACACAAATGCACATATATATGTGCACACACACACACACACACATATATATCATCTGCATTTAGGTGGTTAGTTTTGTACCTCTTAAATCAGGGTACCATCTTACTTCATAAGAATGTTGTAAGAAAGGACTTCCGGTAAGATGGTGGAATAGGCAGACAAGCTACACAGACCCTCTCCAACAAAGAAAAGAGTAATCAATTGACAGAGATACAGAAGATAATCCTGGAGCCCTGAGTTTTGAAAGGAAGTATACAGAAGTGAATTAGGCAACAACTAGTGGAAAAACCTGCATGAAAACTGTGAGTACAGAGATGTTTGGAGCAGCAGATTGTAAGCTACTCTGATGGGACCAACAGCTTGAACATTTCCAAGTGGTGTTAGGCCCTGAGAATCAACCTAATGATGAGCCCTGGTCACCAAAGGCTGCAGGGACAACTGCACTGGTAGTCTTATGACTAGGAAGGGAAACAGCAAGGAAGGCCACAACCTGAGCTGTGTACTTTCTGCTGTCTGGAAGGCAAAGCCATTTTGATTGTTTATAAGCAGTGGCCACTTTGGGTATTTAAAGTGACCCAGGATGCAGCCATTTTGAATGTTTATAAGTGATGGCCATTTTGGATATTTAAAGTGACTGAGGGCACAGCCATTTTGAATGTTAGCAAATGGCAGCCATTTTGGATATTTTAAGTGACTGGAGGTGCAGCCATTTTGAATGTTTACAAGTGATGGCCATATTGGATTTTAAAGTGACATCATTCTCATTCAGATTCCAGAGCCTAAGAATAGGCTCTGTATGCTGAGGATGGCAGGGATATATGGGAGGCTGACAACGGGAAAGGAGACAGGTGGTGAGTGTATAAGTGCTGCCAATTAGCAAATAGAGGAGCACAGTACCCTGCTTGCATAGACAACACCCAAACAAAACAAAGAAAATGAAAATCATGGGCAAGTCACTCCAACATACAATCACCAGTTAAATATAAAGACAAAAATGTCACAATGCCTCAGAGACAGCAGAGCATCAAAGTCCACACAAAGAAGTGAGATAAAGCAGGAGAAACAAGGGACCATGGTACAGATCCCTGAGGAAGACACAACATTGGAACTCCCTGATAAGGAATTAAAAAGAAATATAATCCTTCAATGAATTGAGAGACATATCAAGAAAAACACTGACAAAATTGAGGAAAACACAGAGAAAACCCTAGAAAAAAAGACAGGAGGCAATACAAGAACTAAATGACAAAATAAATGAAAAATTAGAAATGATACAAAATCTACAGACAGAAATCCAGAAGATTAATACTGAATTTTCAGAAATAGGTAACACATTGAATGGGCAAAGGAGTAGAATTGAATCAATGGAAGACAGAATTAGTGAGATTGAAGACAAATACCTGAATACTTCTTTGGAAAGGGATCAATCAGAAAAAAAGATCCGAACAAAATGAAGAAAGCCTAAGGTTCATGTGGGATACCATCCAAAGGAATAACCTACATGTAATCAGAATTCCAGAACAGAAAGAGACAAATAAAACCACAGAGAAAATTGTCTAAGATTTGTTAGAAGAGGATTTTCCTGGTATGATGAAAGAGGAGAATATATCCAATCAAGGAGTCCAATGAACCCCAAACAGGATAGATCCCAAAAGAAAATCACCAAGACATATCACCATGAAACTCATAAAAACAAAGACAAAGAAAGAATCCTGAAAGCATAATGGGAAAAATTAAAAGTTACCTACAAGGGGCAACCAATAAGATTAAGCTCATATTTCTTGGCAGAAACCATGCAGGCAAGAAGACAATGGGATGGTATATATAAAACCCTGAAAGGAAAAATTTCAACCAAGAATTACATACCCAGCAAAATTATCCCTCAAATATAATGGAGAAATTAGGACATTTTCAGATAAGCATAAATTAAGGGAATTTTTAAAAATCAGACCAACCTTACAAGAGATGCTAAAGGGAGCTCTTTGGACAGAGAACCAACAACAGCAAACAACAATCAACCATTAACACACATGATGACATAACCCAGAAACCAACCCAGTGATGGAAGTATCCAGAGTAAATAAGCCTGAAAGATTGTAAACAGGAAACAAAAGACATCAATTGACAAATGAGGACAATTACAAACCAAAAAGAGGGAAAAAATTGTGTAGTTACAGAACTTCTAAATGGTAGGGACATCAAGACAACTGTAAGATAGAACAGACCGTTCTAAACTTGGGAAGAAAATTATAAATCACAAGATAACCTCGAAGAAAAATGATAAATCTTCACATCGAAATAACAAAGAGGACAAGGACAAATATTTAGCAAATACTAAAACAATAGCAAAGAAAAAAGTGATAATATGACTCATAAACAAAATGAGCTCAGCACAGAAAATTGTTTGGAACAAAGAAATCAGGAACCCCGTGAAAAAGCACATAACAAAATGATAGCAATAAGTTCATACTTGTTGATAATTACATATCTGACAAGGGACTTATCTCTAAAATTTATATAAAACACCAACATTTCAACAACAAAAAGATTAACAATCCAATTAAGAAATGGGCAGAAGACATGAAGAGACACTTCACCAAAGAGAATATTCTGGTGGCCAGCAAATACATGAAGAAATGCTCATGATCCTTAGCCATCAGAGAGATGCAAATCAAAACAACAGTGAGATACCATCTCACTCTAGCACTAATGGCAAAATTCAACAAGACAGAAAATAACAAATACTGGTGAGGATGTGGAGAGATTGAGACTCTCATACACTGCTGGTGGGACACTGCTGGTGTAAAGTGATACAACCACTGTGGAAAACAGTATGGCAATTCCTTAAAAAGCTGGAATTAGAAATACCATTTGACCCAGCAATCCCATTACTAGGTATATATCCTAATGAAGTGAGAGCCAGGACAAGAACAGATACATGCACACCCATGTTCATTGCAGTATTCTTTAAAATAGCAAAAAGATGGAAATAACCCATGTGCCCATCAACAGAAAAATAGATAACCAAACTATGGTACATATACACAATGGAATACTAGTCAACACTAAAGAATAATGTAGAATCTGCAAAACACCTCATAACATGGATGAACTTGGAGGATATTATGCTGAGTGAAATAAGTCTATCACAGAAGGACAAATATAGTGTTAGTTCATTATGGTAAAAAATCAAGGAAAGGTTTATATAGGGAAGGAAACTTTCTTTATTGTTTACCAGGAATGGGAGGGGAGGAGAGGAGAGGGAACACTGCAAAAAAAAAAAGAGTGGCATGATGTTTAACTGGGATGGAGCCTGGAGATGTTTCCATGCATGTAAATTGAGTTTCTCTGTCTGCCAAAGGGGCAGGGAGGCCACATCTTCTGACCTCTAACCCCATAAGAGGAAGACAGAATCACCATCAGTAGCGCAAGGCCTATTCCTATGAGGCCAGACATGCTGCCTCCCTCCAGCCCTTTCACCAACCCTGACACCAACCTTTCCTCCCACAGCACTCACTACCTTTCTGCTGGGTTTGATAATTCACTGCAGTGGCCACACAGAACTCACAGATTATGGGGTTTATTAGGGAAGCACCAGGCTACAATTCAAGTTCAGGAAAAACAGTCTCTCTCAGCCCACTGTCTCTCAGCCAACAGTCTCTTTCAGCCACTCTCCCAGCAATGGGTGTCTCTCAGTGTCTCTTTCCCAGTAGTGCATGTCTCTCAGGAGCATGTTTCTCTCAGGAGCGCATTCTCTCAGCAGCATGTCCCTTTCAGCCAGCAGTCAGAGAGAGACTTCTGCCTCTAGGAGGCCTCCTTTTGAGCCTGGCAGAGTGGCCAAACTAAGCAATCATAACATCAGAATTCTAAGCACCTGAGAGACAGCGAACTTCCCAGAACATTGCTTTGTGCCACTCTCAACAGAAATACCCCAGGTGGATAACTTTAATAATCAGGAGCTCCTCGGTTGCTCACAGCAAATTCCACCATGGAATTTACAAAAACTTATGGCTGGAAAAGCCATACCAGGTAATTTACTACACCACACTGTCATTTGTGTTTCGTAAGAAATAAAGAGATCACAGGATAGAGCTTTGCAAGACCAATGACTTATTAATTGCAAATACCATTTTTCAACAACACAAATGACATTTATACATGTGGACTTCACCAGACGGCGTGGAATCAGACTGACTACATCTGTGGCAAGAAGTAATGGAGAAGCTCAATATCTTCAGCCAAAGCAAGGCCAGGAGCTGACTGTGGAACAGACCATCAATTGCTCGTATGCAAGTTCAACTTGAAGACAATTAAAACAAGTCCATGAGAGCCAAAATATGATCTTGAATATATCCTTCCTGAATTTAGAGATCATCTAGAGAATAGATTTGATGCATTGAACAGCAATGACCGAAAACCAGAAAAATTGTGGGAGGATATCAAGAACATTATCCATAAAGAAAGCAAGAGATCACTAAAAAGATGAGAAAAGAAGAGAAGACCAAAATGGATGACAGAAGAGCCTCTGAAACTTACCCTTGAGTGGAGAGTAGCTAAAGCCAGTAGAAGAAATGACAAGATAAAAGAGCTGAACAGATTTCAAAGAGCAGCTCAAGCAGACAAAACCAATTACTATAATGAAATGTGCAAAGACCTGGAGTCAGAAAACCAAAAGGGAAGAACACGCTCGGCATTGCTCAAGCTGAAAGAACTGAGGAAAAAATTTAAGCCTCGAGTTGCAATATTGAAAGATTCTACAGGCAAAATATTGAATGATGTAGGAAGCATCAAAAGAAGATGGAAGGAATACATGGAATCACTGCACCAAAAAGAACTGGTTGACCTTCATCCATTTCAGGAGATGGCATATGTTCAAGAACCTATAGTATTGAAGGAAGAAGTCAAACCTGCACTGAAGGAATTGGCAAAGAACAAGGCACCAAGAATTGACAGAATACCCATTGAGATATTTCAACAAACAGATGCTCCACAGAAGGCACTCACTCGGTTATGCCAAGAGATTTGGAAGACAGCTACCTGGCCAACTGACTGGAAGAAATCCATTTGTACCCATTCTAAAGAAAGGTGGTCTCACAGAATGTGGAAATTATCAAAAAATATCATTAATACTGCATGCAAGTAAGATCTTACTGAAGATAGTTCAAAACCAGTTGCAGCAGTTTATTGACAGAGAACTTCCGAGGTGCAAGCTGGATTCAGAAGAAGATGCCAAATGAGGGATAACATTGCTGATGTCAGATGGATCTTGGTTCAAAGCAAAAAATACCAGAAATATGTTTACTTGTGTTTTATTGGCTATGCAAAAGCTTTGAAAGGCTCTAATTATAACTAATTACAACATTAAGGTATGCAAAAGAAGCTTTCATGGAAATTCATGAACATTTATTGAGGGTCATTAGCCCAGCTTGGTAAGGTCAGGGAAGACTGCCTGGAACTGAAGATTAGAAGTTGGCCACAGAAAGAAGTGTAAAGGGTGAAGATTACATAGACTTAAAAAAGCACAGAGACATTAAAATCCCTGTAGGATGAAGGACATTTGAATTTGTCTTGGTATTAACAGATATTCAGGGAATGCAAGAAATGATACTGGATAGGTTAGAGAATGAAAGATGGACATCAAGTAAATGATAGGGACTCATAGAAAAATTTCAAGCAAGAGAGTGACAGTGATTAGGTTTGGTTTTAGATAGAAAGGATCAGACCACAATACAGACCAGAGAACAGAATTGAAGATTGGAGAGATAGAGGTATCAGTTATGATGATATTGCAATACAACAAGTAAGAGATGAAAGCTACATGTCCCACAGTAATTTAGAGAGTAGTTGGAATTGGAGATATTTAGATATATATATATTTGGGAATTATCTGTTTATAGGGAGTAATTAAAATTTGAGTAAATGAAATAAACTAAGGAGAAACATGTAAAGTGAGAAAAGATACTGAATTTAAAAAGAACACTGGGAAACAGCATTTAAGGGACAGGAGGAAGAGGGGGATCCTGAGAAGGTCTCTCATTCAATAATTCTCATTGTCAAAAGTTCTTTTTTATATCTAATTTAGGTCTTTCAAGCTGTGATGAAGGTCTGTTTCTTCTGTTCACTCTCCAGTTGAGATAGACAGCAGCTGTTCATCATCTTGTGTGTAACAACCCTTCATATGCTTGAATACTGTTATTAAGAAACCTAGTAGTCTTCTCTAACTTCGGCTAAATAATTTCTAGTTTATTTTCCCAACCCTTTAATCACTTCTGTGACTCTCCATTGAGTCTCTCCCACTTTCTCCATATCCCTCTTTAAGTGATAGAGTCTGTTGCAAGACATCACACTTCTGAAAGGTTCTTTGAGAATGATAAGGAGCTCTGGTGGCGTAGTGATAAGGTACTTGACTGCTAACCAGAAAGTCAGCAGTTCAAACCCACCAGCCACTCCACAGAAGAAAGACAGGTTGATCTACTTCCATAAAGATTTACAGCCTTTGGAAACCCAGATGGGGGTTACTATGAGTCAGAAATGACTCAATGGCAGTGACTTTGGTTTTTTTATTTCTGAGAATCATGGGAGAATTTTCTTAAATTTCTTATATAGTGTCTTTATGCATCCCAGGGCTACATTTGTTTGTTCCATGTTAAATACACAATTTCAAGTAAAACATGGTGTTTTGGTTATTTTTGTCTCACTGGCTAAAGTAAGGTTTTGTATTTATGGTTAATTTAAATCCCTGTTGATTGTGACTTTAGAAAGAAGTAATTCTCAAGTCCCCATCACTTACTTGATTTCCATCCTTCATTCTCTAACTTATCCAATATCATTTCTATTTGATTGAAATACTTTGATCTGATTTTGGCCTTGTGGATCTCAGTTTGGGTAGGAGGTAAAAGCTTTGTACTATGTATACTTGTATAGGATGATACAGATTAAGAGTATTTTTTTTCCTTCTCTTTTCTGTTTAAACTGTAAAATCAAATTCATCAGTAAATGTGAAGTAACTCCATTATTTCACTTATCTTACTGTATTGCTCATTAACTGTTCATGAGCTTGCCTCCCTTACTACCCTATGAGCTCTTTGAGGGAGGAGCCTGATCCTGATTATCTTTATAATTTCAGTTCAGTTCACTTTTTATCTCTAGGAGAATCAAATTTTATGACTGCTCCAAACCAAGTGTGAAAAAGGAAGGTCTTAACCAGCAATGCCAATCAAGTTTCATCTTGCTTGTCCGCTCCAATTGATTGGTAGTAACTTAGTTACTGCTAAGCAATGTGATAAGAAAGATTCGGAAGCAGAATCTTGGCTTGTCAAATAATGTTGCAGCAAAACGGAAATGTTTACAATGGACATGGGCATAGGAAAGGAGGCACAAAAAGCCCATATTTGCTATTAAAAAAATTATATGTATACCAAAGCACACAGCAGGCTGTTAACTCAATTCCACTGTAAGTCCCAAAGTCGGCAGAGCACAGCAGGCTGCTGAGCAACGACATGGCTACATGCAGGGTCCAAGCGTGCCATAGGCTAGAGACCATTCCCAAAGCTGCTTCTTATATATGGGAAGCAGACCACATACACAAAGCAGCTACTCAGCTGCTTGTGGTAGATCCCACTGTGGAGTTGATTGTCAGTCTCATCATGGGAAATAACTACCACCAGCTGTCCAGCCACTCAACCAAGCCCAGCCAAGTTGACACACAAACATAACCACCACAACACCTAAATATAATTCTTTTGAATTCCTTATCAGGGAGTTCCAATGCTGCATCTTCCTCAGGAATGTGTTTTGGGTCTATATCCTGGTCCCTTGTTTCTCTTGCTTTATCTTGCTTCTTTGTGTGGACTGTGATGCTCTGTTGTCTCTGAGAAATTGTGACGTTTTCATGTTTATATTTAATTGGTGATTGTATGTTGGAGTGACTTGCCCACAATTTTCGTTTTCTTCATTTTGTTTGTATGTTATATGTGTAAGCACGGTAGTGTGCTCCTCTATTCGGTAATTGACAGCACTTATACATTCACTGGGAGCTCTGGTAGTATAGTGGCTAAGGCACTTGACTGCTAACCAGAAGGCTGGCGGTTCAAACCCACCAGCCACTCCGCGGAAGGAAGATGGGGCAATCTACTTCCGCAGTGATACTGCCTCAAAAACCCAAGGAGGGGTCGCTATGAGTCAGGTCTGACTCGACGGCACATAACAACAACACAACATACATTCACCACCTGTCTCCTTTCCTGTTGTCAGCCTCTCATATGTCCCTGTCAACCTTGGCAAACAGAGCCTATTCTTTTTTTTTTTTTAATGCATTTTATTGAAATATAATTTATGTACAGTGAGATACACAAAACTAAAGTGACATGGGTCAATGCTTTTTTTTTTTTTTTTTTTTGGTTTTTCCCTTCCCACCCCTGGTAACCAACAAAGAAAGTTTCCCTCCATATATAAACCTTTCCTTGACCCTCCACAACAACGAACTAATACTATATTTGTCCTTCTGTGATTGACTTATTTCACTCAGCATAATGTCCTCCAAGTTCATCCATATTATGCAGTGTTTTGGAGACTCTACATTATTCTTTAGTGCTACGTAGCATTCCAGTATGTGTATGTACCATAGTTTGGTCATCCACTCTTCCGCTGATGAGCACGTAGGTTGTTTCATCTTTTTGCTATTGTAAATAGTGGTGTGATGAACAGGAGCATGCATGTATCTGTTCCTATCCTGGCTCTCACCTCTCTAGGATACATACCTAGTAATGGGATTGCTGGGTCAAATGGTATCTCCAATTCCAACTTTCTAAGGAATCGCCATATTGCTTTCCACAGTGGTTGTGTCACTTCACAGTCATACAAGCAGTGTATGAGAGTCCCAATCTCTGCACATCCTCACCAGCATTTGTTATTTTCTGTCTCATTGAACCTTGCCATCAGTGCTGAAGAGAGATGGTATATCTCATTGTTGTTTTGATTTACATCTCTCTGATGGCCAATGATTGTGAACATCTTTTCATGTATTAGCTGACCACATGAATATCCTCCTTGGTGAAGTGTCTATTCATGTCTTCTACCAATTTTTCAATTGGATTGTTAATTCCTTTGGTGTTGAGATGTTGGAGTTTTCCATCAATCTTAGAGATAAGTCCCTTGCCAGATATATAATTATCATCAAATATGAGTTTGTTGCTGTCATTTTTGTCATGTGCTTTTTCATTGTGTCAGTTTGTTCCATATAATTTTCTATGCTGAACTTGTTTTGTTTATGAATCGTGTTATCCCTTCCTTCATTGGTATTGTTTTAGTATTTGCTGAATAATTATGCTGGTCCTCTTTTTATTTTAATGTGGAGGTTTATCATTTTTCTTTGAGGTTACCCTGTGATTTATAGTTCTCTTCCCAAGTGTAAAACAGTCCGTTCTATCTTGTAGTTGTCTTGACTTCCCTACCATATAGAAGTTCTGTAACAACGCAGATTTTTTCCCTCTTTTTGGTTTGTAGTTGTCCTCATTTTTCAGTTGGTGTCTCTAGTTGCCTGTTTACAATCTTGTAGGCTTCTTTACTTTGGATACTTCCATAGCTAGGTTGGTTT
>NW_006921716.1:6766725-6786123 GCF_000298275.1 Orycteropus afer afer | reverse complement strand
TTGGACTTCCTGAATGGATATATTCTCATCTTTCATCATATCAGGGAAGTTCTCCTCCAACATATCTTGGACAATTTTCTCAATGCTATTATTTTTCTCTTCCTGTTCTGAAATTCCAATGACACATAGGTTATTCCTTTTGATGGTATCCCACATGAACCTTAGGCTTTCTTCATTTTGTTTTGGTCTTTTTTTTTATTGATCCCTTTCCAAAGAAGTATTCAGGTATTTGTCTTCAATCTCATTCATTCTGTCTTCCATTGCATCAGTTCTACTCCTTTGCTCTTTCAATGTGTTATCTATTTCTAACAATTTAGTATTAACTTTCTGGATTTCTATCTGTAGATTTAGAATCATTTCTAATTTTTCATTTATTTTGTCTTTTTGTTCTTGTACTTTCTTCCAAAATTCTTCTAGGATTTTGTCTGTGTTTTCCTTGGTCTGTCTCTCAATCCTTTGAAGATACCTAAATACAATTCTTTTTAATTCCTCATCAGGGAGTTCCAATGCTGCGTCTTCTTCAGGGATGTGTTTGGGTCTGTATCCTGGTCCCTTGTCTCTCCTGCTTTATCTTGCTTCTTTGTGTGGACTGTGATGCTCTGTTGTCTCCAAGGCATTGTGAAATTTTCATGTTTATATTTAATTGGTGATTATATGTTGGAGAGACTTGCCCACAATTTTCATTTTCTTTGTTTTCTTTGTATGTTATCTATACAGGCAGGGTACTATGCTGTGCTCCTCTATTCACTACTTGACAGCCCTTATAAACTCACCACCTGTCTCTTTTCCTGTTCTCAGTCTCTCATATGTCCTTGCCGACCCTGGCAAACAGAGCCTGTTCTTAGGTCCCTGGAATCCGAATGAGAGCGCTATCACTTTAAAACCCAAAATGGTTGCCACTTGTAAACATTCAAGATGGCTGCTCCCTCTTAGTCACTTTAAATATCTAAAATGGCTGCCTCTTGTAAACATTCAAAATGGCTGCACCCTCAGTCACTTTAAATATCAAAATGGCTGCGCCCTCCGGACAGCAGAAAGTCCACAGCACAGGTTGTCCCCTCCTTGCTGTCTCCCTTCCCAGTCGAGGCCACCAGAGCTGTCATCCCTGCAGCCCTTGGTGACCAGGACTGATCCCTAGGTCAATTCTCAGGTCCCAACACCACTTGGAAATATTCAAGCTGTTGGTCTCATCAGAGTAGCTGACAGTCCGCAGGTCTGACCATCTCTGTACTCTGTTTTTGTTGAGGTTTTTCCAGTAGCTGGTGCCTAATCCACTTCTGTATTGTTGTTGTTGTTGTATGCCGTCAAGTCGTACCCTACTCATAGCGACCCCTCCTTGGATTTTCGAGGCAGTATCACTACAGAAGTAGATTGCCTCATCTTCCTTCCGAGGAGTGGCTGGTGGATTTGACCCGCCAGCCTTCTGGTTAGCAGTCAAGTGCCTTAGCCACTATACTACCAGAGCTCACATCCACTTCTGTATAGTTCCTGTCAAAGCTCAGGGTTCCAGGATTATCTTCTGTACCTCTGTTTTTCTTTTCTTTGTTGAAGAGGGTGTGTGTCACTTGTCTGCCTATTCCTCCATCTTCAACAGAGCCTATTCTTAATTCCCCAGAATCTGAATGAGAATGCTAACACTTTAAAATTCAAAATGTTTGCCACTTGTAGAGATTCAAAATGGCTGTGCCCTCCATCACTTTAAATATCCAAAATGGCCACTGCTCATAAGCATTCAAAATGGCTGTGCCCTCCAGACAGTCAAAAGTCAACAGCTCAGGTTATCTGCCTCCTTGCTGTTTCCCTTCCTCGTCATAGAGTACCAGCACAGTCATCCCTGCATCCCTTGGTGACCAGGGCTGATCTTTAGGTCAATTCTCAGGTTCCAACACCACTTGCAAATATTCAGGCTATTGATCCTGTCAGAGTAGCTGACAGTCCACAGCTCTGATCATCTCTGTACTCATTGTTTTCATTCAAGTTTGTCCACTACTTGGTGCCTAATCCACTTCTGCATAGTACCTTTCAAAGCTCAGAGCTCCAGGATTATCCTCTGTATCTCTGTCAATTGGTTTTTCTTTTGTTTGTTGAAGAGGGTCTGTGTTGCTTATCTGCCTATTCCTCCATCTTACCGGAAGCCTAATTCCAGCTTTTTAAGGAATCACCATACTGCTTTCCACAGTGGTTGTATCATTTTACAGTCCCCCAAGCAGTGTATGAGAGTCCCAATGGCCCCACATCCTTTCCAGCATCTGTTATTTTCTGTCCTGTTGAACTTTGCCATTAGTGCTGGAGTGAGATGGTATCTTTTTGTTGTTTTGATTTCCATCTTTCTGATCTGAGGCTGTAAATCTTTACAGAAGTAGATTGCCTGGTCTTCCTTACATGGAGCAGCTGATGGATTTGAACCACTGACCTTCCAGTTAGCAGTCAAGTGCTTATCCACTATGCCACGAGAGCGCCTATAATAAAAATTGCAATAATGAAATGATAAACAGTGTTACTAAGGCATAGCAGTGGTTAAATAATTCTGTTCAAGTTGTAGGTATGCAGGATATCTTCTCAGTGTGAAATTCCTACTAAAGTTTTGGAAAATAAGGATAGAGTAGAAGCCCTAAGGTTGATAGTATTATTTATGTATAGCACACAGTATATGTTCAACAGATAATTATAAGATGAGTGAGAAAGCCAGGCACTGGTCATTGTAAAAAAGAGTATAAGAGTATTCATATCACTGTCTATTTCATTGATATTAAAAGTCACACTTCTGAAGAATTTGTTGTGATATGAGAAAATATTTGTGCTACAACAATTTTTTTTTTTAAAGTAGGATACAAAACTGCACACAGAGTTGAATTTCAAAGTTATTTTTCTCTTTACTTCTTTTTGGAGTTTCCAAGTATTCAACAGACAATATATTAATCACCAATAAATAAATAAATAAATAAATAAAAATAAATAAAACACTTTTACTAAGATGGAGGGGGAAAGAAATGAAACAGAAAAAGAAGAGACAGAAAAAAGTACATGAAATGTTCATTGTATTTTCCAAGGGTGGTGGAGTTATGTGTGATTTTTTTGTATCCTCCTTCATGCTCTTCTGAAATTTCAATGTTTGAACACCAAAACTAAAACCAAACCCATTGACCATCAAGCCAATTCCAAATCATAGTGACCCTATAGGACAGAATAGAACTGCCCAATAAGGTCTCAAGGCTGTAAATCTTTATTTAAAAATATTTTTTTTTATTGTGCTTTGGGTGCATATTTACATAACAAACTTGTTTTATATTCAGCAGTTCATATATATCTGATTTCATGGCCCTGATGACCATCACCAACTATAAAAACTTTCCTCCCCATAACCACTCCCTCCCTGTGCCTTTCTTATCTATGCATTCCTGACTGTCCAGCTTTCCCTCTATGTGAGTGCTACACTGTGGTGCTCATGGCTGCTTGATCCAAGGGGTGCATCTCCCTAGAGTAGGTGGGTGAATTGACCTGGGGTAGGTGTCATACATGTAGGTCTTTCTACTGTTGGGCTGAGAGCCAATCCATGTAAGTGAGTCCATTTCTATGTCTGAAGGGAGGGCCATAGTCTCGGGGTTCTACCAGTCTCTTTCCAGCCAGTAATTCTGGTCATTTTTGTGTTTTTTAATTTTGTTCCACATTTTTCCTCCCACTCTATCCAGGATCTCCAGGTTTGATCCTGTTCCGAGTGGTTGACATTGGTAGCCAGGCACCATCTAGTTCTTCTCCTCTCGGGTCATGGAGGCTGAGGTCTTCATGGTCCATCTTATCTCTGGACTAATTGTTTCCAGATGACTAATTTTCTTCACTCTCCTTTGCTCCAGATGAGAGGAGACCACTTAGATGGCCGCTTGAAAGCTTTTAAGACCCCAGTTGCTACTCGCCATAGCAGGTAGTCAAACAAAATTTTTATGGACTATGTGTGCCAATTAAGCATGATGTCCCCCGAGACTATGGTCCTGAACCCCCAGGCCCCATGATTCTCTTTCACAAGATGTTTGTCTCTGAGAAGTTACTCCAACCCTGTCTTCTGTTGCTTCTGTAACATATGTGGTTAATTTTGTAGTACAAGTGCATATATAAGATTATCTTCTGGGAGGAAACTGGAAGAAAGATGCCCTCTGATTCTTTATGTTTGGTTGCCCAATCTTGACTTGACTCCAAATGGTTGAAAACAGATATACAGGTGGGATTTTGACATCCTTTTGTGTGTGTGTGTGTGTGTGTGTGTGTTCCTGCTTCCATATTTAAAGTTCTGGTTAAGGCTTCTTTAGCATATGCAATGGCATATAAATTGGATCTTGCCATATTAGAGAAACAGGTTCATTTCCTGTAACATAAAATCAGCGTTTTATCTGTTTTTATGGTTGACTTTGTAGAATGTGTGTGGCTACATTTTAATGATAGTTACTTGTGTTAGGACATTGAGCTCTAGTTTAGAAAAAAAAATTTCTTTATGAAAGTAGTACTTTTAAAGATGTCTAGATATGTCTTAAGCATATCTTAATGACTGTCTAGTGATAGTTTTTGTGATGGTCAGACAACTATGAGGGGAAAAATTAAAGAAGTGATGTGCAGTAATTTATTATGTCTTGCAGACACTCATTTTGTGGGATCCTTTGATTTTGTTTCTCAAGATACAAGGGTTATTTCAGTTGAGCTCTTTGTTTTGTGTTGTGATGCCCTCACTAGCAGGAATGTCCAGAGTTTCACATCAGGAACTTGTGGAAACAGAATGTTGGTTTTAGACTCTAATGTTTTGATTTAATAAGCTAGTTACAGCTTTATCCAGAAATTATCAATAAATAGCAGCAGAGCTCTGATAGATAATGCCTAAGGGACTTGACTGCTAACCAGAAGGCTGGCGGTTCAAACCCACTAGCCACTCCTTGGAAGGAAGGTTGGGCAATCTACTTCCGTAGTGATACTGACTTGGAAACCCAAGGAGGGGTCACTATGAGTCAGGTCCGACTCGACGGCACATAACAACAACAAATCTATCCTTGGTCTAGGTTGTATTCCTGTTTGCCTTCCCCCACCTGCTCTTCTCACCTGTCTGTGCATTAATCCATAATGTGGTATTTGGTGCTAGTGATACTGCAGTGTTGTGCATGTAATAGTATTTGCCTCTGTTATCTATATCTTTTGTGTACATTTCAGTGTCTTTCCTTTCCCCATTGTCACCATGCTGGTCACAGACTCTTTCCATACTTTTCCTCCCCTCACTCTAATCAACATGTGACCCCCAAATAGTCCGAGATTTTCCCTCTCCTTCCCTCCTGTCCCAAGTAACCAACAAAGTGAGTTTCCTTCCCTGAATAAATTTTCCTTGACTTTTTATAATAGTGGGCTCATACAATATTTGTTTTTCTGTGATTGACTTATTTCACTCAGCTAAATGTCCTCTAAATTCATCCATGTTGCAAGATGATACGTATATTCTTCATTATTCTTTAATGTTGCATAGTATTCCATTGTGTGAATGTACCATAATTTGGTTATCTAATCATCTGTTGATAGGCATTTACATTGCTTCCATCTTTTTACTATAGTGAATTGTGCTGCAATGAACATGGATATGCATATGTCTGTTCATGTTCTGGCTCTCACCTCTTTAGGATATATTCCTAGTAATGGAATTACTAGATCAAATGGTATTTCTGTTTTCAGTTTTTTAAGGAAACGCCATATCATATTCCACAATGGTTCTACCATTTTGCACTCCTATCAGCAGTGTATGAGAGTTCCAATCTCTCTACTCAAGACTGTAAATCTTTATGGAAGCAGACTGCCTCATCTTTCTTCCACAAAGCAGCTAGAGGGTTTGAACTGCTGACCTTTGGGTTAGCAGCCAAATGCTTTAACATTGCAAGAGATCCTTAGGTTTCAACAATATATAAAGACCAAAGTTTATTTAGTGGTTACCAGAAGTGGAAGGGAAGAAGGAAGGGAGAATCATTGCTTAGGAGACACTGATAATGATGGAAAAATTTGGAAAAAGATAAAGGTGATGGTTGCACAACATAATTAACATAGTCAGTGTCACTGAATTATATGTGTAAGGAAAGTTGAATTGGCAAATGTTTTTGTTACACATACACCACAGTAAGAAAAAACAAAGCTTAAAGATTAACTAATATAAACTGTTTATAAACCAGTTACAAAAATCCATAGAGGTTATGAGACTTAACCTTAGGTAGGTAGTTAGTGACAGCACTAGAAGAACAAAGGTCACTCTCTTCTGGTCTATACTCTCCTCGTTTTATCATTTTAATACCATATACATGAAGGGAGTGATTTGACCCACCCTCTGGTGGCACAGTGCCTAAGGCATTTGACTGCTAACTAGAAGGTTTGTGGTTCAAACCCACCAGCTGCTTTGTAGAAGGAACACGGGGCTATCTACTTCTGTAAAGATTTGCCACCTTGGAAACCCAGTGGAGGTCGCTATGAGTTGGAATTGACTTGATGGCAGTGGGTTTGGTTTTGGTTTTATAACCGAATGAGGCGCTCCAGTGGCGCAGTGGTTAAAGCACTCAGAGGCTAACAGAAAGGTTGGTGAGTGGAACCCACCAGACTCTCCATGGGACAAAGATGTGGCAATCTGCTTCTGTAAAGATTTATAGCTTTGGAAACCCGATGGGGCTGTTCTACTCTGTATGGTTGCTGTGAGTCAGAATTGGCTTGACAGCAGGGAGTACAATCAAATAGTAAAGTTTTTCTTTAGGACATCTCTTCCTTTGACCTTTGATATACTATTCTCAGATTCCCATTTCAAAGGCTCTGCTTTGCAAATGTGATTTCTCTGTTTAGAAACTTTCAAAAGCTGCTCATTACCTCCCAAATGAAGCTTGGATTTTTTCCCCTGGCATTCAAAACTTTCCCCAGTCTGTTCTTTATGTACTTTTTAGATATTATGTCTGGTCTGCTCATGTACAGTAAAATCCCAAATTCATCTATCATAACCATTCTCAGCTTTGCTCTTATTAATTTTTCAACAAGAGTATGTGGCAGGTGTGGGAGACAGCCAGATAGCTAATAAAAGTATAGGATTGAACCCTAGACTATTAATCACAACACCTTAACTTTTCTTTTCTTCACTATTTAATTGTTGTGTAATCATTACTGAACAATTTTCTATAGGCCTGTGCCCTTAATTTTTCCATTTATTAATTCTTATCAAATGATTTTTTAATTGCATATTTCCTACCTACCAGGTTCTGTGTTACATACTGGGCATTCATTGGCACATAAGATGGACTTATAAGTTAGTCCCAGTGCTCATGGTTCTGAGAGGCGGAAAAAAGTAAACTGAAAATAAATAAAGCAGTTAAAAATTATGACAAATGTTATGAAGAAAACAAGAGAGCAAGAAAGAATATCTACGTAAGGAATAGTATGGTAATCTTTTAGCTAAAACATGACAAGGAACTAGTCTAGCTAATGGTGGAACAATGAGTTTTTGAAGTAGAGCAGCATATGTACAGACCCTGAGATGGGAAAGACTTTACAATATTGGTGGAAATGAAAGAAAGTTCTCCCCAGGAATGTGGAGAATGAGACAAGGGAATGGCAGGAGATCACACTGGAGGTAGGTAGGGACCAGATTACATAGGGCCTTTAAATCTGATAAGATATGTGGATGTTGTTCCAAGGGCTGTGGGATGACTGAAGAGTTTTAAACCAGGAAGTGAGATAATCAGCTCTTCCTTTTAACCTACCAGTCACTACTTCGAAGGAAGACACAACACTCTACTTCTGTAAAGATTTACCACCTCAGAAATCCAATGGAAATCACTATGAATCTGAATCAACTCAGTGGTAGTGGATTTTGTTTTTTGGTTTTGACACTTTTAGAAAGTATTCTACCAGTTGTATGGAGAACGGATTGGAATAGATAAAAGCCACTGGTCATAGCCCAAGGCAGCAACAATAGAAGTCTGGAGTAAGGAATGGCCCTGTCGGAGGAGGGAGAGAAATAGACATATTTAAGACATATTTTGGAGACATAGGTTATGAATATCTTATGAAATAACTAATTTGAACAAGCTCTGTGAACTACAAAATGCTATTTGTTACTTTGGTTATTGTTAATACCTCCTGGAGTCTGGTCAAACTAGAAGGACTGCATTAAATTACTCTGCTACCAGTGAGGGCTTGCCTGATTTATCCAACTAAATCTGCTTTAAAAAATATATATATATATATTGCTAAATTCTCAATATAACAATTGTTTTATTCGACAAATATTTATTAAACAAAAAAAATATTGGACTCAGTATATATCTATGTAGGTAGAAGATTTCAGTATAAATTGATCCAATTTGTACATTATTGACATTCAAAGATATACTTATGCTATACTTAAACCCGGGAGCTCTGGTAGCATAGTGCCTAAGGCACTTGACTGCTAACCAGGAGGGTGGCGGTTCAAACCCACCAGCCACTCCTCGGAAGGAAGGTTGGGCAATCCTACTTCCGTAGTGATAACTGCCTCGGAAACCCAAGGAGGGGTCGCTAGGAGTCAGGGCCGACTCTATGGCAAATAACAACAACAATAACAACAACAATACTTAAACCCACTGCCATCAACTCAATTCCAAGTCATAGTAACCCTATGATAACTAAGATGAAGAAACCTATAGGACAGAGTAAGCGGCCCTGGTGGTGTAGTGCGTTAGGCATTTGGTTGCTAACCAGAAGGTCAGTGGTTTAAACCCATGCACCTCTCTGGGGAAGGAAGGTGGGGTGATCTGTTTCTGTAAAGATTTAAGGCCTTGGAAGCCCAATGGGGGTCGCTATGAGTCAGAATCCACTGGATGGCAGTGAGTTTGTTTTTTTATAGGATAGAGTAGAACTAGGAGCTCTGGTGGTGTAGTGCCTAAGGCACTTGACTGCTAACCAGAAGGCTGGCGGTTCAAACCCACCAGCCACTCCTCAGAAGGAAGATTGGGCAATCTACTTCTGTAGTGATACTGCCTTGGAAACTCAAAGAGGGGTCACTATGAGTCGGGGACAACTCGATAGTAAACAACAACAACAGAGTAGAACTGCTCCATAGGGCTTCTAAGGTTGTAAATCTTTCTGGAAGCAGATTGCCATTTCTTTCTTCCTTGGAGTGGCTGGTGGGTTCGAACTTCCAACCTTTTGCTTAGCAGCTGAATGCCTTAACCACTGCCCCACTAGAGTTCCTTACATACTCTATAAAAACCAAATCCACTGCCATCAAGTTGATTCCAACTCATAGTGACCCCCCCATCTCCAAGACTGTAAATCTTTACAGAAATAGATTGCCTCTTTGTTTTCCCACACAGCAGCTGGTAGGTTTGAACCGCCAACCTTCTGATTAGCAGTCAAATGCCTGACACACTGTGCCACCAGACTTCCTTATTTGCTCTATAAACAAACAAAAACAGAACTCACTGCCATGGAGTGAATTCCAACTCACAGTGATCCCCTTTGTGTTTCAGAGGTGGTAAATCTTTAGGGAAGTAAATTGCTCAGTCTTCCTTTCATGGAGTGGCTGGAGGGTTTGAACCACGAACCTTCTGAGTAGCAGTCAAATGCCTTAGGCACCACACCACCAGAGCTCCTTTACTTACTCTATAAACAACTCTAAATAACAAAAGAAGCTTCTTTATCAAGCTATGAGAATTATGTGCTGGCATAAGCAAAGCGTGCTGATGGAAAATAACAGAACAAAATTACAATTTGCCCTGGAATTTAAGGCTACAGAGGCTCAGAGTATTTTTATGTCTAAATAAATAGTGACACATTAAGTAAGTAAAGAATGTTTAGAAATATATCTTCAATTTAGACTCTCTTAGTAATAAAATGTAAACTATGTTTCTATATCTTATTAAGCCTAAATGTGTTTCTATACAAAAAAAGAAGTCTTCTTCCACCCCTAATAAAGCTTTTTAAAGAAAGAAAGAAAGAAAAAATGTTCTTTTGCTTATATTTAACCTTGACATTCTTTGAGGAGGTTCTGAATTTCAAATAGATCCAATCACCCCCAAACAGTGAAAAACTTTATCCTATCTGCCCACTTAAAATCCTAGTTTTTGTTTAAAGTAAATGGATTAACATTTTCATTGTTAGGGCTCTCTCCAATCTAGGTTTGAGAGATTATCAGCAAAGAAACCCACCACAAGCCTCCTTAGTAATCTCCCCCTCCTCTCCACCCAATAACCCCCTTCTTTCCCTCAACAAGATCCTTTTACTCATGTTTTGAATGCAGGTAATAGTCATGTGCCTTCCTTTTATCACGGAGTTAACAAGGGTTTCTCCTTGCTGAATAGCTTTTGACAAATGTTTGGCTGGTATTATATTTAAGTCTGTCTGTCCCTTTAAATTTTTAATGCAGAAAGAGTAAATGATTTGGCTCTGCTATTTCCCCATCACTTATTCAGAGCATTTGTAATCGTAAGGAGATGGAAGCAAGATTTTCCAGAGTTCATGGTTTTAAGCATAGGAGGGGGTGCTTCGAAAGTTTCTCTCAGAGCTTTCATGTCCTAAATTGTACCTAAGGCTTCTGAGCATCTGCTGTTTTGCGGTGTAATCTTTTTCACTGCTGATTAGCTGGACGGGCCCCAAAGGAGAAAGCTACGTAAACCTCCTTAAGGCATCCGTGTGTATTATTCAGTAACGGGAAGAGTTTCCTACCTTGCTCAGAACTTGCATCCAGGCACTTTTCTTTCAAAGTGTTGCTGTTAGCTGCTGTCAAGTCATCACTGACTCATGGCGACCACATGTTTAACAGAATGAAATATTGCCGGGCCCTGCACCTTCTTAACAATCATTGGTATGCAGCCACTGTCCATTTTGAGTGACTTTCAACTTAGGGAGTTCATCATCTAACACTATTTTAGACAATATTCTGTTGTGATCCATAGGATTTTTACTGGCTAATTATCACAGTGCCTAAAGCATTTGACTGCTAACCAGAAGGCTTGCAGTTCAAACCCACCAGCCACTTTGCAGAAGGAAGACCGGGCTATCTACTTGTGCAAAGATTTGCCTCCTTGGAAACCCAATGGGGGTCACTGTGAATGGGAATCAACTCAGTGCCAGTGGGTTTGGTTTTTTTGGGTTAATTTTCAAAAATAGATAGCCAGAACATTCTTTCTAGTTTGTCTTAGTCTAAAAGCGCCACCAAAACCTGTCCACCACAGATAGATATTCGAAATACTGGTGTCATAGTTTCCAGCATCATAGCAACACACAGCCACCACAATACAACCAACTGACAGATGAGTTGTGGGGTCCAAAATACCTTATACTAATCTGAGTTTTCCTCCCTTTCTATTGTTAAAATGCATTAAATTCTTCCAAAAAGAAATAAATGTTTGAATGTATTCCCTGTCTTTTCTTAAAGAGTTCTGCAAATATTCAGAATCCTTTGGTCACATATGGGTGTTCAATTCGAATGTTTTGTTTTTCTCTCTCCATTAATAAAAAGTTAAAATAACTACACTAAGGGCATGAGAGTTTTATTAGGGAAGGAAGAAGTAACTCATTAAGAAATGTCACCATTTTTAGGAATTGGAACAGGTCCAAATGGAGAGAAGCCAGGAAGGAAGGACTTGGGGTAGCATGGGGCCCTGGAGAAACACCAGCAGGAAAGAGAAACATGCAGAAAAGGATGGTGAAAGCAAGACTTCACATTTCCAGAATTGTCCTCTCTATGTAGAAAATGGGATAAGATTCTCTTCATTTCGCTCTCCTCAGTAATACTTTTAGGACCTAGAATTCAAGCAAATAGCATATATACAATGTTGACCAGGTTTTTGTGCACTAGGCAGAGAACCCAACCACCTCAATGTTTCTGAAAGAAAAATGAATTCTGTCTTCCAAAGAGCCAACCCTCAAATGCATTTTTGGAATGCAATCTGTTTGAAAGTGAAATAACAGGGCAGGCTATATAAGTTATCCCAGAAACATACCAACTTCTACCAAAAATTGGCTTCCAATAGAGCTGAGCTATCTTGGATAATTTCTGGAAGGAGATGGACGATAAATATATAAATGAAGCTTATAGATAAAGCTTTTAAGTAGATTTTTGAGATTATAAAAGAGCTATAGAATAGTTTAATTATGTCCAGATATCCTGAAAATCTTCTTTTTAGACAACTATGCACTTTAGGATATAATTGGGTTTCTCCCGATTACACCCTAAGAATAATCTCATCTATAATGAATCACATCTACACATAAAAAAAAAGCTCAGCCACATCAATGGTTTATTACACCCTCTTGTAGTATTTAGAATCGTAGCGTAGTGCCTAAGGCACTTGACTGCTAACCAGAAGGCTGGCGGTTCAAACCCACCAGCCACTCCTTGGAAGGAAGATGGGGCAATCTACTTCCATAGTGATACTGTCTCAGAAACTCAAGACGGGGTCACTATGAGTTGGGTCCGACTCAACGGTGCATAACAACAACAAAAACAAGGTTGGGGCAAAATAATTTCAAAAATTCAGCAAGTAGTTAACTTTTTAGGCAGGATAAATATAACTTAGAATTTCTACTACAATTACTGTAGACAGATAAATAATATAATCAATTATTCATGACTAAATTATTCTACCCACTCATCCCCTTTGCATAGTAGTAGCTTATGACTTCACATCTCAGTAAAATTTGTATTCAAGAAAAGAAAAAGGGCATTTTTCCTTCTAAGGACAGTCACTCATAGATAGGATGACCATAATTAATGGTCCAACCCAAGACACCTTTCTCCAGTAAAATGCTAAGCCAGATGAGATATCAGGACAATAGTCATAAGCCAGGACTATCTTGGGGAAATGTTGACTTATTGTACCCTAGTCATAGCTGCTTTTTGGCTGCCCAACAGTCCCTCTCAACACAACATGACCTGTGATAGAGGGGAGACAGGATGGCATGTCCAAAGAACACTGGTGCGACTCACTTGGGTTCCCTCCTAGAGAACTGACATATCATCTACCAGCTCTTTAAGCCATGAACCTAGGGAAAAGTTGGACTTCATATTTTCCCTCACTCTTTTCTTGTAACCAATTATCAAATCTTATTAATTTAACTTCCTAATTCCATCTACCTACTCTACTACCACTATCTTAATTCAGGTCATTATTACCTGTCTCTGATTACTGCAACAGCTGCCTACTGGTGGGCTGTTTCACCTCCTGACCCCTCCAATCTATTCTTTATCCTGATGCCAAAATATTTGTAAAATACAAATCAAATCATGTCATTCTCCTTCTTAAAACCCTTATTGATTTCCCATTGTTCTTAGATAAATCTTTAGTTTGTCCTTCATAATTAAATGTACATCTTTAGCTTCACCATCTCTCTTAATCACCCCTTGAACACCCCACTATGCACTATGCCTAATATAATATTAAATTACGTTCAATTCCTGGAATACATCTCCCATTTAATTATATTTTGCGTAAACGTTTCTTCCTCCATGTTCCCCATACCAGCCTATCATCCCACCTTTACCTGTCCCATTCCTGTATTTGAAATTCTGCCTTCGTTATTTAAATCTTGCCTTAGAAAGGATTTCCTCCAGAGAGTCTTTCTCCCTACAAGGCCTCAAATCCCTCCAACATGCTTCCTTTATGGTTATCTCTACTTCACTCATCAGAGTATTTAATCAAACTATGGGTCACTTCTTTGTCCGAAATACCACTAGACTGTGATCTTAGTGATTGTCTGCACCTCAAACAAAAATTTCCTGGCTTTGATCTATATTATTCATGACCTTCCAGCAACCTATTTTGCATAATAAAGCAAGAAAATCTGTACTTGCTTCCCAAATGCCAGCCTAAATTTGTGCACATTCCTAATCTCAGTCTCCATTCCCAATTTTTAAATTCTTTTGCAGAGCATAGTGAATAACTAATCATATCGTTCTCTCTCATTCATTTTCTTTTTGTTTTTTTTCCTAAGCTCTAAGACTTCTCCTTCAATGGAAATAAATTCCATCTACCTTATAAGAGTGCCCCAGGGCAAACAACATATGGAAAGGAAAATTGGCTTATTGCCACAAAAAACACAAACTCAGCAGATTTTTCTCCTCCTCCTAAGTTTGACCCAATGAGGGAAAATGCTTTCATTACTAAAGCTTCCGAGATCCCCGAGAAATCACTGACAGCTGATTTCTCAATCTCTCCTCAAAGTACAGTAGAGGGCAATGTCTCATGTTATAGGAACCATGCACTCATAAATTTGAGAAGGTACTTAAAAATCACAATATATTCTACAGAGATACTCATTAAGCTATATTTAAGATCACTGTTTTTGTCTTTCAAGTTTAAGACTTGTCCTTTCAACCCCAAAAGATATAGCAACATAATCTCCACTTCATTTGGGAGAATATTTTGGAAGCACAAAAAGTTAGCTTATGCCCACCTCAGAGCAAACAATATAGTAATGTTCTGGAATTCAAGTATGAAGACAGCAACATCCATCTCTCGCTACAAGCATCTGCTTCCTCTATGAGTCTCTCTCAGGTCACACTTCTTTTAAAACTTCCTGGCCAGGATAATACCCAAACGGTTAAAACATTCAGCTGCTAATGGAAAAGTCAGTGGATGGAACCCACCAGTTGGTCGTGGGAGAAAGATGAGGCAATCTGCTTCCATAAAGATTTATAGTCTTGGGAACTTTGGTGCAGTTCTACTCTGCCCTATAGAGTTGCTATGAGTCAGAATCAACTTAGTTGCAGTGGGTTTAGTTTGTTTCTTTGGTGGATAAAATGCCATTTGGTACTAATGTATCTAGAGTCAAACTTCCATGACCGAGTTATTTTCTACTTTGAATTTTTTGTTGATACAATGTGTTGTCAGTAATGGAAGGCATGTTAAAATCAAGGAAAATAGATTTTTTTGAGGTAATATGGATGTTGATACAATTATGTGGAACACATATGTCCCAAGTAGATTCTGGTGGTATGATTGGTACAGTGAATCCTATTTCTTCAGATTCACAGTTTTAAAGGTTCCTGCCAGGTGGCAGCATGTACTATAAATGGGATAGCAGCTTCCCAAGAAGTCCAAGAGGCTGAAAATGTTGGTGGGTAATATATGCCCCATGGGTCATGAAAGGGTTAAAAAAAATTGTCCTCTGGTCCCTGATTTCAATAGCTGTTTTTTCTCTGTAGATATTCACTTGAGTTTGGGTGAGAAGAATGCCATGAAAACCCAAGCTTGTATGAATACACTATAGACTAAGTCTACTAAAATAAATCGTATTTTGGAGAAACACTCAGTCTTCTATAGTATAAAAGTAAACATTTAAAAAAAATACTACTTAAGTGTATGCAGAGAGGTATAAAAGAGGTACAGACAACAAAGATAAACACTTTTACACATACATTATTGCATTTTCCATAATAACAAGCAATCTACAGGTAGACAGGCTGAATGACCAGGTATGTCTAGGCAAAACGGAATATACCATGACCATATATAAGGTTGGCGGATGGTATTTCTACATACGTATTTGTATGTGGTGTAAGAATGTCCATATTAATAGAACTAATGGGGGCAAAGATATGGAAATTTTTAAAAAATACATTTTATTGAAATATAATTTAAGTACAGTGAAATACACAAAGCTAAAGTGACATGGGTCAATACATTTTTTTTTTCAGTATTCCCTCCCCTACCACCCGTGGTAACCAACAAAGAAAATATCCTTCCATATATAAACATTTCCTTGACTTTTTACAATAATGAACTAATACTATATTTTCCTTCTATAATTGACTATTTCAGTTAGCATAATGTCCTCCAAGTTCATCCATGTTATGCAGTGTTGTGCAGATCCTACATTATTCTTTAGTTTTACATTCCATTCTGTGTATGTACCATAGTTTGGTTACCCATTCTTCTGTTGATGGGCACCTGGGTTGTTTCCATCTTTTTGCTATTGCAAATAGGGCTGTGTGAACATGAGTATGCATATATGTGTTCTTGTCCTGGCTCTCAGTTCTTTAGGATATATACCTAGTAATGGGATGGCTGGGTCAAAGAGTATTTCTAATTCCAACTTTTTAAGGAATTGCCATACTGCTTTCCACAGTGGTTGCATCATTTGACAGTCACACCAGCAGTGTATGAGAGTCCCAATCTCTCCACATCCTCGCCAGCATTTGCTACATTCTATCTTGTTGAACTTTGCCATCAGTGCTGGAGTGAGATGGTATCTCATTGTTCTTTTGATTTGCATCTCTCTGATGGCTAATGATCGTAAGATTTCTTCATGTATTTGCTGGCCACCTGAATATCCTTTTGGTAAAGTGTCTGTTCATCCCCATTTTTAAATTGGATTGTTAATCATTTTGTTGTTGAGGTGTTGGAGTTTTCTATAAATTGTAGAGATAAGTCCCTTGTCAGAAATGTCATTGCCGAATATTTTTTCCCAATCTGTAGGTTCTCCTTTTACTCTTGGAAGCACATAAAAATTTAATTTTGAGAAGGTCCTATTCATCTAGTTTCTCTTATGCTGTTTGTGCATTTTGGGTTATGCTTGATAGTCTATTTATGCCATATATTAGGGCCACTAAATTTTCCCCTATTTTTACCTTGAGGAACTTTATAGTTTTACGTTTCACATTTTAAGTGTTTGACCCATCTGGAGTTAGTTTTTGCATATGATGTGAGGTACTGATCTTGTTTCATTTTTCTGCAAATGGATATCCAGTTTTGCCAGCACCATTTGTTAAAGAGACCATCTCTTCCCCCATTTAATGGATTTCAGCCCTTTGTCAAAAATCAGCTAGCTATTGGTTGAGGGATCTGTTTTTGGGTTCTCAATTCTGTTCCTCTGGTGTATGTGCTTGTCGTTGTACCACTACCAGGCCTATTTTGACTGCTGTGGCTGTATAGTAGGTTTTGAGATCTGGGAGTGTGAGACCTCCTACTTTGTTCTTCTTCTTCAATAAACAGTGCCTTGTTTATTCGAGATCTCTTTCCTTTCCATATAAAATTAGTGATTGGTTTTTCCATATCTTTAAAAAATGCTGATGGGATCTGGATTGAGATTGCATTGAATGTATAGATTGCTTTGGGTAGAATTGACATTTTCACAATGTTCAATCTTCCTATCCACGAGCATGGGATGTTCTTCCATTTATGTAGATCTCTTATGGTTTCTTGGAGTAGTGATTTGTAGTTTTCTTTGTACAGGTGTTTTGTGACCCTAGTGAGATTTATTCCCAAGTATTTTATTTTTTTGGTAGCTATTGAAAATGGAATTGACTTCCTTATTTCTTTTTCAGCAATCTCTTTATTGGTAGAGAGGAATCTAACTGATTTTTGGATGTTGATCTTGCATCCCACCACTATGCTAAATCTCTTAATTACTTCTAGTAGTTTTCTTGCTAAATCTCTTGGGTTTTCTATGTATACAATAATATCATCAGCTAATACAGATAGTTTTACTTCTTCCTTACCAATATGGATGCCTTTGATTTCCCTTTCTTGGCTTATTGCCTAGGCTAGGACTTCAATACAATGTTGAATAGAAGTGGTGATAGAGGGCATCCTTGTCTGGTTCCTGTTCACAAGGGCAATGGTTTTAGTCTGTCTCCATTGAAAATAATGTTGGCTGTTGGATTTACATATATGCTCTTTATTATGTTGAGGAATTTCCCTTCTATTCCTATTTTTCTGAGAGTTTTGATCAGGAATGGGTGTTGGATTTTATCAAATGGTTTTTTTGCATTGATTGATATGATCATGTGGTTCTTGTCCTTTGTTTTATTTATGTGGTGGATAACGTTGATTGTTTTTCTAATGTTGAACCATCCTGTATACCTGACACAAACCTCACTTGGTCATAATGAATTATTATTATTATTTTTTGATATGTTGTTGGAGTCTATGGGCCAGTATTTTGTTGAAGATATTTGCATCTATATTCATGAGGGATATTGGGGTATAGTTTTTCTTTTGAGTGATGTCTTTCCCTGATTTTGGTATCAAGGTTATGCTTGCTTCATAAAATGAATTTCGGAGGATTCCATCCTTCTGTATATTCTGGGATAGTTTGAGTAGGATTGCTGTCAGTTCTCTGAACATTTGGTAGAATTTGCCAGTGAGACCACCTGGGCCAGGGCACTTTTTTGTTGGTAATTTTTTGATGACCTGTTCAATTTCTTCTTTTATTATGGGTCTGTTTAAATTTTCCACATCTGCCTCTGTTAGTTTAGGTAAGGAGTATGTTTCTAGAAATCTGTCCATTTCTTTTGTTATTGTTGTTGTTATGTACCCTCGAGTTACACCTGACTCATAGATTTTCAAATTAAAAGTATAGCTCTTCGTGGGAGCTCTGGTAGCATAGTGCTGAAGTCACTTGACTGCTAACCAGAAGACTGGCGGTTCAAACCCACCAGCCACTCCTCGGAAGGAAGATGGACAATGAACTTCCATAGTGATACTGCCTCGGAAACCCAAGGACGGGTTGCTATGGGTCGGGTCTGACTCGATGGCAAATAGCAACAACAACAACAACATAGCTCTTCGTAGTATCCTCTGATATTGTCCTTTACATTTCTGTTAGTTTTGTTGTGATGTCACCCATTTCGTTTCTTATTCATGTTATTTGTATCCTCTCCCTCTTTTCCTTTGTTAAATTTGCCAGTGTTTTGTCAATTTTATTAACCTTTTCAAATAATCAACTTCTAGACTTGATTATTTCTTTTGTCTACTTTCTATTTTATTTATTACTGCTAGAATCTTTATTATTTCTTTTTTTCTGGTGACTATAGGTGTTTTTTCTCTGCTCTAAATGTTGAAGATGTGAAGGTATTGATTTTGGCTCTTTCTTCCTTTTTGATGTGTGCATTTATTGCTATATATTGGCCTCAGATCATTGCTTTTGCTGCATCCCAAAGATTTTGGTATGTTGTGTTTTCATTCTCGTTTGATTCAGGAATTTTTTTATTTCATATTTTTTATTTCTTCTGTTACCCAGTCATTTTCAAGGAATGTGTTATTCCGTTTCTATGTGTTTGCTATTTTTCCAGTCATCATCCTATACTTTTTTTTTAATTTATTTTTTTAAATTGGGATTTGGGTGAAGATTTTCAGAGCAAATTCAATTTCCATACAGCAGTTCACATATACTTTGTCTCATGACATTGACCGCAGTTTACCAAAATACAACAGCTCCCCTCCCACTTCCTCCCTGTAGTTACCTCTTCATAGTGTCCATCCCTGCATACACTCCTGCCCCCTGAGCTGTCTCCCTGTGCATAAGCAGCCCTTCTTTCTCCCATGCTTGTTCTCTCCAAGGAGTGTATCTACTTGAGGTAAATGTTCAACTCATATGCCTGTATTTTGTTTGTCTGGAAAGCACAGGTGTGGGTTCAATTCCAGA
>NW_006921716.1:6743869-6747847 GCF_000298275.1 Orycteropus afer afer | reverse complement strand
CTGATGCGTTTGAACCGCCAGCCGTCTGGTTAGCAGGCAAGTGTCTTAGCCACTATGCTACCAGAGCTCCCATTTGGTGCATAGATATTTATTATTGTTATGTCCTATTGTTCAATTGATCCTTTAATCAATATATAATGTCCTTCCTTGTCTTGTATGGTGGTTTTTGTCTTAAAGTCTGTTTTATCAGAAATTAATATTGCTACTCCTGCTCTTTTTTGGTTGCCATTTGCTTGATACATCTTTTTCTATCCTTTGATTTTTAGTCTATTTTTGTCTTTGTCTCTAAGGTGTGTCTCTTGTAGACAGCACATTGATGGGTTGTTTTCTTATCCAATCTGCAGCTCTCCTCTTGAGTGGTACATTTCATTCATTGACATTCAGTGTAATCATTAACAAGTATGAATTTGTTGCTGTCATTTTGTTATGTGCTTTTTCATGGTGTTGATTTCTTTGATTCTGTGTTAATTTTCTTTGCTGAGCTCATTTTGTTTATAAATTGTGTTATCACTTCCTTCATTGTTGTTGTTTTAGTATTTACTAAATATTTGTGCTTGTCCTCTTTTTATTTTGATGTGAATGTTTATCATTTTTCTTTGAGGTTACCCTGTGATTTATAATTTTCTTCCCAAGGTTAGAGCAGTTCCTTCTATCTTACAGTTGTCTTGACTTCCTTACCATTTAGAAGTTTTGTAATTACAGTTTTTCCCTTCTTTTTGGTTTGTAGCTGTCCTCATTTGTCAATTGATGTCTCTGGTTCCCTGTTTATAATCTTGTAGGCTTATTTACTTTGGATGCTTCCATAACTGGGTTAGTTTCTGGGTTATGTCATCATGTATGTTAATGGTCAGTTGTTTGCTGTTGTTGATTCTCTGTCCAAAGGACTCCCTTTAGCATCTTTTGTAAGGTTTTTAACAAATTCCCTTGTGGTAGTTAAGGTTATGTGTCAGCTTGGCTGGGCCGGGTTGTGTGGCTGGGCATTTGGTGAGACTGGCAATCAACTCCATGGTGGGGTCTACCACAAGCAGCTGAGTAGGTGCTTTAGGGATATGGTCTGCTTCCTGTATATAAGAAGCAGCTTTGGGAATGGTCTCTAGTTTATGGCATACTTGAACCCTGCATGTAGCAGTGTTATTATTGGCAGCCTGTCATGTTCTGTCAACCTTGGAACTTTCAATGGATTTGAATCAATGGCCTGCAGTGCTGTTTGGTAACATTGGGACTGTGCCTTTTCACTTGTTGACCTTGTGTTTGTCAGCCTCAGCAGCCAGCATCTCTCTGAGTAAAGAAAAGCCTCCAGCTTCAGTGGGCCGGGAGTAGGAGGCAGAGCTGAAGCCCAAGGTTGAGGAGCTTTCACCCAGCACCTAGAGCCTGGAACTTTGAACTCGGACTTAGCTCCAAACTGTAAGAAAATAAACTTCTCTTTGTTAAAGACATCCCATTTGTGGTATATTTCTATTATAGTGGCACAGAGGTAACCAAAACTCCCTTAATTTCTGCTTATCTGGAAATGTCCTAATTTTACCATCATATTTGAGGGTCAGTTTTGCTGAGTACATAATTCTTGGTTCAGATTTTTTTCTTTCAGGGTTTTATATACACCATCCCATTGACTTCTTGCCTGCATGGTTTCTTTCAAGAAATCTGAGCTTAGTCTTGTTGGTTGCCCCTTGAAGGTAAATATTATCTTTCCTACTTCCGTGGTTATACTGCCTTGGAAACCTAAGGAGGGGTCACTATGAGTTGGATTCAATTCAATGGCAGTGAGTTTGGGGTTTTTTATTTTTTATGCTGCTTTCAGGATTCTTTCTTTGTCTTTGGTTTTAGTGAATTTGATGATCATATGTCTTGGTGATTTTCTTTTGGGGTCTATCCTGTTTGGGGTTCATTGGACTTCTTGAATGGATATATTCTCATCTTTCATCATACCAGGGAAGTTATTTTCCAACAAATCTTCGACAATTTTCTCTGTATTTTTATTTGGCTCTTCCTGTTCTGGAATTCCTATTACATGTAGGTTATTCCTTTTGATGGTATCCCACATGAATTTTAGGATTTCTTCATTTTGTTTTGACCTTTTTTTTCTAATTGATCCCTTTCCAAAGAAGTATTGAGGTATTTGTCTTCAGTCTCACTAATTCTATCTTCCCTTGATTCAATTCTACTCTTTTCCCCTTTCAATGTGTTATCTATTTCTGAAAATTTAGTATTAATATTCTGGGTTTCTATGTGTAAATTTTGTATCATTTCTAATTTTTCATTTATTTTGTCATTTTGTTCTTGTATTTCTTCTGAAATTGTTTTAGGGTTTTGTCTGTGTTTTCCTCAATTTTGTCAATGTTTTTCTTGATCTGTCTCTCAAACCATTGGGGATATCTAAATATAATTCTTTTGAATTCCTTGTCAGGGAGTTCCAGTGCTGCTTCCTCCTCAAGGATATGTTATGGGTCTGCATCCCTTACTTCTCTTGCTTTACTTTGCTTCTTTGTGTGAACTGTGATGCTTGATCATCTCTGAGACATTGTGATGTTTTTGTATGTATATTTAATTGGTGGTTGTATGTTGGAGTAATTTTCCCAAGATTTTCATTTTCTTTGTTTTGTTTGAAAATCATCTAAGTAAGCAAGGTACTTTGCTCTTCTATTTGCTAGTTGCCAGCACTGCTACACTCACCACCTGTCTCCTTTCCTATTGTCAGCCTCCAGTATGTCCCTGCCATCCTTGGCAACAGAGCCTATTCTTAGGTCCCTGGAATCCAAATGAGAATGCTGTAACTTTAAATATTCAAAATGGCCACCACTTGTAAACAATCAAAATGGTTGCACTCTCAGGAAAGCTGAAGGTCCACAGCTCAGGTTGTCTCCCTCCTTGTTGTTTCCCTTCCTAGTCATCAGACACCAGTTCAGTCGTCCCTGGAGCCCTTGGCAATCAGGGGTAATCTTTAAGTCAATTCTCAGGTCCCAACACCACTTGGAAATATTCAGGCTTTTGGTGCTGTCAGAGTAGCTGACAGTATACAGCTCCATCTGTCTCCGTATTCACTGTTTTCATTCAGGTTTTTCCACTAGTTGGTGGCTAATCCACTTCTGCGTTGGTGGCTAATCCACTTCTGTATATTTCCTTTCAAAGCTCAGGGCTCCAGGATTATCTTCTGTATCTCTGTCAATTGGTTTATCTTTTGTTTGTTGAAGAGGGTCTGTATAGTTTGTCTGCCTATTCTGCCATCTTACTGGAAGCTGAGTAGTTATGGCACTTCTTAGCCACAATTAACCACCCTGATGAAGTGAATTGTTGGACCTGTGTGCTTGAGACCATGGTCATGAGTGATATCAAGCTCAATCAGCATAACACACTACACAAAAACATTATTCTACATCCTTACTTTGCTGTGCAGGGACTGGGGTCTTAAAAGCTTGCAAGCACCCACCTAGATACAACAATTGGTCTTTCTTTGTCCACAGCAAAGAAAAATGAAGAAAACCAAAGACACATGGAAACAATTAGTGTGAGGGACTAGTGGGCCATGTAAACCTCAGCCTATGTGACCATGAGACCAGCAGAATCAGATGGTACATGGCTTCTACTGTCAGGCACTCAGAAAGTGATCAGTGTAGGAGATCCTGGATAGAGTAGGAGAAAAATGTGGAACTAAACTATATATAAACATATATGTACACACACACACGTATGTATGTGTGTATAAAATGACCAGGCTTACTGGTCTGATAAAGACTGGTGAAGCCCCCCAGACTATGGCCTATAGTTACCCTTCAGGTCTGGAACTGAACTCACTCCCATGGCTCCCAGCCAAACAATAGACAGGTATATAGGGTGAACATTTATACCAGGTAGATGTTGTTGTTGTTGTTGTTTAGTGCCGTCGAGTCGTTTCTGACTCAGAGCGACCCCATGCACAGCAGAACGAAACACTGCCCGATCCCGCGCCAGCCCCACAATCCCTGCTATACTTGAGCCCAT
>NW_006921716.1:6712746-6741889 GCF_000298275.1 Orycteropus afer afer | reverse complement strand
TGAATTTGCCTATGAGCAGTTGATGGTCTGTTCCACAATCAGCTCCTGGCCTGGTTTTGGCTGAAGATATTGAGCTTTTCCACTGCCTCTTGCTACAGATGTAGTCAATCTGATTCCTGTGTGTTCCATCTGGTGAAGTCCAAGTGTACAGCCTCAGCCTGTGAGCTGATAGGAGGCTGTACCAGGTAGATACACTCCTTAAAACAATCAAGATCAAAAGGTAGTAGTTGCATAGGGAGATACCTCAGGAGACAAGAATACATAGGAAAGAAGGACACAGGGAAGAGGTAACTACAGGGAGGAAGTGAGAAGAGAGCTGTTACATTGTGAGGATTATAGTTAATGTCATGAAACAAAATGTGTATGAATTGCTGTATGGAAAATGAATTTGCTCTGTAAACTTGCACCCAAATCACAAATAAAATTTTTAAAAAATTTATTACTTGAGTGTCTGGGAAACACAGTTAAGTACTTATTTATAGGCAGCACTAGTGATTTAGATAGACAGTGATTGACCTGCACCTTTCCATTTTTCCTACTGTGATTAGAAGGAAATATCTTATAATGACCCTTATGTGCTGCATGAGCTGGTTATGCCTAGTTTTCCAACTCCACTCCTTGCCCAGTATATTGGCCTTATTTCAATTCCTTAAACATTTGGGGTTCTTTCTTGCCTTTTCACATACTGATCCCTCTACCTGGAATGCAGGTGATTCCCCTACATTTTTCTATGGCTGGCTGCTATTCACACTTTAGATTCTACTCTAAAAGTATGGAAAGACCTTTGTCCTAGTTATCTAGTGCTGCTATAACAAAAATACCACAAGTGGATGGCTTTAACAAACACATTTATTCTCATATTTTAGGAGGCTAGAAGTCTGAATGCAGGACACCAACCAGCTTTAGGGCTAGGCTTTCTTTTTCCTATCAGCTCACAGTTTAGGAGGAAGGTTCTTGTCTTCTTTCAGCATCTGTGGGCTTGGAATTCTTTATAGGCCCCATGTATCTCGGCATCAGCCTTGCCTTGGGTCTAGGGGATTCTTAGCATAGAAACTCTGGGTCCAAAGGACACACTCCTCTCCTGGGTCTTCTTTCTTGGTGGTAGTATGTCCCTTGATATCTGTTCCCTTTTTTAACCAGTTTTTTATCTCAAAAGAGATTGACTCAAGATGCAACCTAACCCTATAGATTGCATCCTGTTTCATTAATATAACTGCCTCTAATCCTGTCTAATTAATATCATATTGCTGTTGTTAGGTTCTATTGAGTCAGCTCCAACTCATGGCAACACTATGTACAACAGAATGAAACACTGCCTGGTCCTGTGCCATCCTCACAATCATAGCAATACTTGAGCCTATCGTTACAGCCACTGTGTCAGTCCTTATTGTTGAGGGTCTTCCCTTTTTTCGTTGACCCTCCACTTTACCAAGCATGATATCTTGCTCTAGGAAATGGTCTTTTCTGATGACATAAACAAAGTAGGGGAGATGAAGTCTGGCCATTCTTGCTTCCAAGGAGCATTCTGGCTGCACTTCTCTCAGGACGTATTTGTCCATTTTTCTGGAAGTCCATGGTATTTTCAGTATTCTTTGCCAACACCACAATTCAGAAACATCAACTCTTCTTCAGTCTTCCTTATTCATTGTCCAGCTTTCATATGCATATGAGGCGATTGAAAATACCATGGCTTGGGTTAGGCTACCTTAATCTTCAAAGTGACATCTTTGCTCTTCAACACTTTAAAAAGATCTTTTGCAGCAGATTTTCCCAGTGCAATACAATGTCTGATTTCTTGGCTGCTGCTTCCGTGGGTGTTGCTTGTGGATTCAAGTAAAATAAGGTTTTTATTGGCCATGTTTTTCAGAAGTAGATGGTCCCTTTCTTCTTCCCAGTCTATCTTAGTCTGGAAGCTCCACTGAAATCTGTCCATAATGGGTGACCTTGCTGGTATTTGAAATATCATTAGCATAGCCTCCAGTCTCATAGCAACATGAAATCCACCACAGTACAATAAATTGGCAGATGAGTGGTGGCATTAATATCATAGAGTTAGCATTTACAACACATAGGATAATTACACAAAATGAAGAGTAATTACATTAGATCACAAATAGAAGATAATTATATAATACTGAGAATCATGGTCTAGCAAAGTTGACATATATTTTGGGAGAACACAATTCAATCCATAACAACCTTCTTTGTCTACCTAAGCTTCCTTCCTTATTATTTTTTACTATGCTCTGGTGGCATAGTGCCTAAGGCATTTGACTGCTAACCAGAAGGTTAGCAGTTCAAACCCATCAGGTACCCGTGGAAGGACCACCGGGCAAACAACTTCCATAAAGATTTACCACCTCGGAAACCCAAAGCGGGTCACTATGAGTCAGAATTGACTTGATAGCAGTGAGTTTCATTTTTTTTGTTTAACATAACTCCCAATTTTTTTCCTTCATAGGACTCACATGATTTGATATTATTTCTTTGTTTGTCTATTGTCTGTTTTTCCCATCAGACCATATGCATTTTGATGGTATAAACTATATCCAACTTGTTCACATTTGAATCCCTAAAACCTGCACAGTGTCTGGCACATACTTAGGTATTCAATGTATATTTGTTGAATAAACACTATGAGTATGTGGATTTAGAAAATATATAAAGACACTGGTTTTGTGAATTAAGTATTGCTGTACATGAAGAGTATATGTTCTTGTTGTTAGGTGCTGAGTTGGTTATGACTCACAAAGAGCCTATGTACAACAAAACAAATCACTGCCTGGTCCTGAACCATCCTCACAATCATTGCCATGTCTGAGCCATTGTTGCAGCCACATCATTGAGGGTCTTCTTTTCTGCTGACCCTGTACTTTATCAAGCATCATGCCCTTCTCCAGGGGTTAGTCTTTCCTGATAACATGTCCAAAATATGTGAGATGTCTTGCCACCCCTGCTTCTAAGCAGTATTCTGACTGTATATCTTCCAAGACAGATTTGTTCATTCTTTTGGCAGTCCATGGTATGTTCAGTAGTCTTTGCTAACATCATGATTCAAAGGCATCAGCTCTTCTTCAGTCTTCCTGATTCATTGCCAGCTTTGTATGCTATGAGCGAATTGAAAATACCAGGACTTGGGTCAAGCACGCCTTAATCTTCAAAGTGGCATCTTTACGTGTTCTTTTTTTCTAAACTTTTTATTGTGATTTAAGTGGAGCAAATTGGTTTTCCATTCAACAATTCATACACATTTTGTTTTGTGACATCCATTACAATCCCCACAATATAATAGCATTCTTTCCATTTCTTCCCTGTGTTTACCATTTCCCTTTGTCTTTCTTTCCTATCCCTTCCTGCCTTCTTAACTTTATCCCTTGGCAAATGCTGCCCTTTTGATCTTGTATAGTTGCTTGTTTTAAGGAGTAAGTACCTCCCTGGTGTTATTGTTTACCTTATCGGTCTATTGTTTTGGCTGAAAGTTGAACCACGGGGATGAGTTCAAGTCCAGGCTTGAAGGGTGTGCAAGTACCATACCCTTTAAAGAAACCTTTTGTAGAAGATTTGCCCAATGCAATGTGTATTAAATCTTGCTTACACTATGACATACCCTAGGAATTATCTTTCCATTCTTTCATTCATTTCTAAGACATCCTTGGAAAAAAGGATGTTTATGGTATTTTTTAACATAAACAGTGTAAATCTGTCCCCTTCAAACATTACAATATATTCAGTTATTTTGTTCTAATTAATTGAGCTTTTTCTTGTACCTTATAATCACTGAAGTCTAATCTTTGCTTTTCTATAATTTAACTTCATTATGCAAATGCTTCATTTATTCATTAGACTGTTGTTTAACTCCTACTAGATGCTGTGGAGACAAAGATGAGCTCCCTTTAGTAGCCCCAAAGCCCAATGGGAAATGCACATGAACAATTAGTTATAATTCAAAGAAGTACAGTGAGAGAATTATGCCCCTAAGGCTTATTTAATCTAACCCACGATGAGGGCCTCCAGGATGGTTTCTTCCAGGAGGTGACACATGAACTGTCACTTAAAGGTTACATAGAATTTAGTTAGGAGAAGTGAAGAAAAAGGATCCATTATGCACAAAATTACTGAAACAAGAAACATTCCATTGTGTTCTAGGAACTACCAGCATTTCAGTGTTTGTGGAGTATACATTTTGGGGAAGGAGTGGTAACTGTTAAAGTTTGAGAAGTAGGTAGAGCCAGATAGAAGAAAGGGAGCTTGTATGTCATTAGGGAGCTTGGACTTTATCCTCTAGGCCATGGAGATCCACCAAAGTGTTTTGAGGGGAATTGTTAATAGTTAATCTCCAAGAACATGTGAATTGAAAATTTTTATGTAAATTACTTTCCATTTTTACTCTACTAGCAGTTGGAAGAAACATATAAACAGAAACTTCAAAGGATTTACAATCTGGCACTGTTTTAATTGTGTTTATTCCAAACACTTTCTACATCAAAATAGATGTTTAAATGAATAAACTTGATATTGTGGAGTAGTCCATCTTTTGTCCTGATGTTTATTAAATAGAAAAATTCAAAACCATTAAATTATTCTTGGAAAATGTGCATGAATGTGTGGTATTTGGAGCTCTATTTTAGAACCCAAATGTCATAGACATCTGGACACAAAAATTATGCAAGAGAGACCTTTAGAAATGTGTTACTAATTATTGACTCTTCTCTGCAACAGCACAACTGAGCCTTTGTTATTCACTCTGTGTGCGGTACTGCTGTGGACTGTGACTTTTTTGCCTGTTATAGTTTATTTTAATAAGATATTCATCATAACTACCATCACAAAGCACTTTAAAGAGTTAATAATAAAGCTAGTAAATAAGCTACAGAACTAAATGAATTATATTAGCATTGATGAATGGACAACACAATAGTTTAGGAAAAAAATGTCTAAAGAAAGAGGAAAAGTATGACCAAGTTGACTATAGAATTCAGGGCAACGAGTTGTAATGGGGAGGCCATATAGAATTATGGAAAATATTAGGAGACCTGGATTCTAGTATTGGACTTAACACTTATTAAATATGGTATTTAAACTCTGTGCTGTTTTATTACCTATAAAATGAAAATATAAGCTCTGGTGGCACAGTACCTAAGGCATTTGACTACTAACCAGAAGGCTGGCGGTTCAAACCCACCAGCCACTCCTCAGCTCCTCAGAAGGAAGGTTGGGCAATCTACTTCAACCCAAGGAGGGGTTGCTATGAGTCAGATCTGAATTGACGGCAGTGTGTTTTATATATATCTATATATATACACACACGTACATATACATACGCACATACACACACACACACATATGTTTATAAGTAAAAAACAAACCCACTGCCATCAAGTTGATTCTGACCCATAGTGACCTCCATTGGGTTTCCAAGAAGGTAAATCATAATGGAAGTAGATTGCTCCATCTTCCTTCCATGGAGCAGTTGGTGGATTTGAATTGCCAACCTCCTGGTAGCAGTCAAATGCTTTAGGCATTGTGCCACCGGAGCTCCTTTCTAAAAGACTATATATGTGTGTGTGTGTGTGTGTGTGTGTAATATGCATAGTCAGTCTTTTAGGCTTCCTTCCAATTCTAAAATATTGGTTACAAAGGTTTAAAATATCATAAATTCAACTACTATTTAAGTACCTACTATATGTACCAGGAACAATTCTAGGTAATTGTGTCTAAGAACACAACAGGCAAGATCTCTGTTCTCATAAAGCTTAAACTCTATTGGGAAAGGAAGACTGAGAGGTAGTTGTAAGTAGATAAAATAATTTTAGTTAGTAATGATACTATGAAGAAAATGAGATAGGATCCTATTCTAGAGAAGGACTAAGAGGTCTGGGGACAACATTACAGAGGTGAGCTAGGAACAACTGTCTGAGATGTTGACATAGGAGCTGAGACCTGAAGACAGAGAAGAATCCAGATTTCCAAAATTTGAGGGTCAGGCATTCTAGATGGATGTTATAACAAGTGGCAAAAAAAAGTAGGTAGGGAATAGGATAGACTTATTTGAGGAGCTTGGAGAAGCAAGTGTGTCTGGGATGGAGAAATAAGTGGAAGCATGACAAGATCTACAGTAAGCTAGGTCACATTGATCCTCATAGGCCGTAGTTAAAAGTTTGAATTTTATTTAAAGTGCAATGATCAGCAATTGGAGGATATCAAGCCAGAGAAGGACATGATCTAATTTATTATTTTAAAATACCACTTTGGTAATTCTATTGAGACTTGATTGCAGATGGCCGAATGGAAGCAGAAAGACCAATCGATTTCAGAGATTATTGTAAGATAAAACACAATGGTAACTTGAGCTAAAATGATGTAAGTGGAGAAGGAGATTTATTGGTCTAAATACTTGTATTTAAATAGCTTCAGTGTTAATGTGATACTTCAGAAACTGAGTCAGATTAGCTTTCAAGTTGCATAACTTTGATTCAGTGAGAAATGAAGGAGGTCAGCTAGGAAAAGGGTAATGCCAAATAAATGTCATTTGCTCTAAAAATACTGTACTGCTTTGGCGCCATACATATTTAGGGATTTTGATTCACGATTGCAAATAAGTTAAGGATAAATAGTAGTCTACTTAGAGAAATCAAATATCTTTAGGACAGCTTGATGAAAGGTAAGGGTTCCCAGTAGATATTGCTGTACAATTCTGTAAAATCTGTTCTGTTACCTAGTACTGCTCTGACAAGAAATATACCACAAATGGATCGCCTTAACAAACAGGAGTTTATTCTCTCACAATTTAAGTCCAAGTTCAAAGTGTCAGGCTCTAGGGGCTGAGTAAAAGCCCCTCAACCTTGAGGACCATCTCTGCCTCCTGCTCCTGGCCCACTAGAGCTAGAGGCTTTTCTTCACTCAGATAGCTGCTGGCTACTGAGGCTGAGAAACCCCAAGGTTGACAAGTAAAAAGGCACAGTCCCAATGTTACTACATGGCAGGCTGTTGACTTAAGTCCACTGTAAGTCCCAAGGTTGGCAGAGCATAGCAGGCTGCTGAGCAACGACACTGCTACATGCAGGGTTCAAGCGTGCCATAGGCTACAGACCATTCTCAAAGCTTCTCCTTATATACAGGAAGCAGACCACATACCCAAAGACAGCTACTCAGCTGCTCCCAGTAGATTCCACCATGGAGTTGATTACCAGTCTCATCATGGGGAATACTACATCTGGCTGCCCAGCCACTCAACCAGGCCTAGCCAAATTGACATACAAACATAGCCATCACAAATCTACATGAATTTAATCAGTCATCTATTTTGCAAAACTTTAAGTAGATATTTTCAGGGGATGGATTCTGTCTTTGAGCAATTTCTGTAAACCAGTTTGGTGCAACTAAACAAATGGAACTATCTTTGAAAAATGCTAAACACGTGTGCAGTGTAGTAAATTATCTGGTATGGCTTTTCTAGCCATAAGTCTTTGTCAACTCCATGGTGGATTTGCTGTGAGCAACTGAGGAGCTCCTGATTGTAATACCTGGGGTATTTCTGTTGAGAGTAGCACAAAGTAATGTCCTGGGAAGTTCGCTGTCTCTCAGGTGCTTAGAATTCTGATGTTATGATTGGCTAGTTTGGCCACTCTGCCAGGCTCAAAAGGAGGCCTCCTAGAGGCAGAAGAAGTCTCTCTGACTGCTGGCTGAGAAGGACATGCTGCTGAAAGAGACACGCGCTCCTGAGAGACATGCACTGCTGGAAAAGAGACCCAAGAGACACACATTGCTGAGTGAGACACCAAGGGACACACACTGCTGGGAGAGAGACTGTGAGAGACTGTTGGCCGAGAGACAACGGGCTGAGAGAGACTGAGTGTTTTTCATGAACTTGAATTGTAGCCTGGTGCTTCCCTAATAAACCCCATAATCTGTGAGTTCTGTGTGGCCACTGCAGTGAATTATCAAACCCAGGAGAGAGGTGGTGGGTACTTTGGGAGGAACGGTTGGTGAAACAGCATGTCTGGCCTTGCAGGAACAGGCCTTGGGTTACTGATGGTGATCCTGTCTTCCTCTTGTAGTGTTAGAGGAGGTCGGGAGATGTGGCCTCCTTGCCCCTTTAGCAACATGCTTTATCATTAAATATTTAAAGTGATACAGAAAAATCTACTGACCAATAAAAGTAGAAAATCCAAGATATGAATTCTGTTTTGGGGATACTAATGAGTGAAGGTTGTTATGACTGCCTGTTTCTAATTTAATGACATAGTAGGTACATCAGCAGGTGTAACATAAGCATAGGCACTTTCTAAGTTTTAAAAGATTGTATTTGTAGGCTGATTATTTAAAACTCAGAAATCCTTTTCCCATAGAAACAATATCATCTCTAAGGCCAGCTCACAAATATCTGTTTAACCATCACACAGTCAAATAATAGAGAGTGCAAACAATAGTGGCATAATGATTTGGGACTCAACTGCTAACCTAAAGGTTGATAGTGGTTTGAACTCACCCAGCAGCTCCATAAGAAAAAGACCTGGCAATCTGCTCCTTAAAAGACTGCTGCCTATGGGGATGGAAGGGAAATGGGACTGCACCCACGAATTTATATAGGTTTGACAGAGGGTGTTTCTACCTATGTATTTATATGTGCTACAAATATATCCATGAATATAATAGAGCATACTAGGGGCAAAGTTATGAAAACTTATTATCCATAACCAAACATTTTTAGGGAATGAGTCACTGAGCCTGGGGGTTCAGTATCATAGTCTCCGGGAACACAGAGGTCAATTGGCTTATCATAGTCTACAAAAACAATATTCTACATCCTGCTTTAGTGAGTAATGACTGGGTCTTAAAAGCTTATGAGAGTCCATCTAAGGTATAACTTGGTTTCTCCCTGTCCAGAGCAAAAATGAGTGAAGAAAATCAAAGACACAAGAAAATAATTATTGTAAAAGACTAATGCACCACATGAATCCTAACCTCCAAAAGCCTGAGACCAGAAGAACTAGATGGTACCCAGCTATCACTGCTGACTTCTCTGAAAGGGATCACAATAGAAGACTATGGATAGAGTGGGAGAAAAATGTGGAACAAAATTAAAAATCATAAAAAAGACCAAGCTTACTGGTCTGATAGATATTGATGGAATCCCCAAGATCATGGGCCATATATACTCTTCAGGCCTGGAACTGAACCTACCCTTGTGGCTCAACCTTCAGCTAAACAATAAATAAACAAACAAAGACCAAATTCACTGAGGTCAAATTGATTCCAACTCATAGTGATCCCCATTGGGTTTCCAAGGCAGTAAATCTTTACGTAAGTAGACTTCTCCATCTTCTTTCAGATAGGCCTATAAGATGAATAGTAATACTAAGGAGGTGCACATTCCTTAGAACAGTCAATCACATGAGATCAAAAGGGCAGCATTTGCCCAGGGATAAAGCTCAGAAAGCAGAAAGAGATAAGAAAGAAGGTTGGAAAGAAATGGTAAACATAGGCAGGAAGTGGGAAGAGTGCTATTATGTTGTGAGGATTGAATCAATGTCACAAAACAGAATGTATATGAATTGTTGAATGGAAAGCCAATTTGTTCTGTAAACTTTCACCCAAAATCACAATATATAAATAAATTTTTTAAAAAAGATTGCAGCCTAGAAATTACTGTAGGGCTGTTATGGTTACCTAGTGCGACTCTGACAGGAATGTACCACAAATGGGATGACTTTAACAAACAGGAATTTTTATTCTCTTATAGTTTGGAGGCTTTAAGTCTGAGTTCAGAGTGCCAGGCTCTAGGGGCTGGGTGAAAGCCCCTCAACCTTGGCCTTCAGCTTTGCCTCCTGCTCCCTGCCCACTGAAGCTGGAGGCTTTTCTTCACTCAGACAGCTGCTAACTGCTGAGGCTGAAAAGCCCACGGTTGATGAGTAAAAAGGCACAGTCCCAATGTTACCAAACCACATGGCAGTCCATTCATTCAAGTCCATTGAAAGTCCCAAGGTTGACAAAGCATGGTAGGCTGCTGAACAATGACTTGGCCACATGCAGGGTTCAAGTGTGCCATAAGCTAGAAACCATTCCCCAAGGCTTCTCCCTATATACAGGAAGCAGACCGCATCCCTAAGGCAGCTACTCAGCTGCTTATAGTAGATTCCACCATGGAGCTGATTACCAGTCTCATCATGGGGAATACTACATCCAGCAGTCCAGCCACTCAACCAGGCCCAGCCAAGTTGACACGCAAAGTTAACTACCACAGGGCAGTTGCACTCTGTCACGTGTCTTCAAAACGAATCAAAATTGACTCAACAACACCTAACGATATCAATAGTTAAAGCTACAGGAAAAATTAGAAGCACTTTTGTAAGAGAAAGGAAGATGAAGAAGAAAACTATTTCCATACTTTCTCTAACATACAGACATAACTATGGAACATTATTTTGTCACCAGTAATTATGATGGATACTGCATGGTTTAAAATCCGGAATGGTGTGCATCAGGGTTGTATCATTTCACCATACTTATTCAATCTGTAACAACCTGCAATATGCAAATGATACAACCTTGCTTCCTCAAAGTGAAGATGACTTAAGTACTTACTAATGAAGATTAGAGACTATAGTCTGTAGTATGGATTATATCTCAATATAAAGAAAATAAAAATCCTCACAACTGGACCAATAAGCAGCATCACTATAAATGGAGAAAAGATTTAAGTTGTCAAAGATTTCATATTACTTGGATCCACAATCAACACCCATGAGAGCAGCAGTCAAGAAATCAGATGTCATATTACATTGGATAAATCTGCTACAAAAGACCTCTTTAAAGTGCTGAAGAGCAAAGATGTCACTTTGAAGACTAAGGTGTGTCTAACCCAACCCTTGGAATTTTTAATCACCTCATATACATGTGAAAGTTGGGCAATGAATAAGGAAGACTGAAGAAGAGTTGATGCTTTTGAGTTGTGGCAAAGAATAATAAAAGTATGCAGCCTGGTAAAAGGACTAACAAGTCTGTCCTGGAAGAAGTGCAGCCAGAATGCTCCTTGGAAGCAAGAATGGCCAGACTTTGTCTCACCTACTTTGGTCATGTTCTCAGAAGGGATCATTCCCTCAAGAAGGATATCATGCTTCGTAAAGTAGAGGGCCAATGCTAAAGGGGAGAAGCCTCAATGAGATGGACTGACACAGTGGCTGCAACGATGGGGTCAAATATAGCAAGCATTGTGAAGATGACACATGACTGGGCAGTGTTTTGTTCTGTTGTACATAGGGTCACCATGAGTCGGAGAAAACTTGATGACACCTAACAACAGTGATAGAACAATTATGGTACTCTGTATCTCCTTCTCTATAACTCCCTGCCATGAAAGGCCTCTGCTGTCAGATTACTTGGATACTTCGTGCTCGATTGAACCCAGTGTTGCCTAATTCACAAATTTCTCTTTACGTCCAAAGTATTTCATTTCTTGCTGTGTCATTTAAAAATTGGGAAAACAATCTGATTAAACAACATATTTATCTATATATAGCTGGTAGATCAGTAAATTTAAGAAATATTTACATTGTAAAATTGATTCTGTTAACATAAATGAATCTCTAAGTAGTGTGAATCTAGGCAATATAGCAAGGTAAAAGTATTTTTCACAGTTCTGGGGCAGGATATATTGAAAGAGAAAGGAGGTGCATTATTTTTCTTATTTTCTTTACTTCCAAAGTCACAGATTCTGTAATAGCTCAACATACAAACTTCTTTATGAATTTTACCCCAGTTAATAATTATTACAACTCTCAGAATGGATAACATCCTCATTTATAAAAGAAACTGAGCTGTCTCAACTCTTTCTAGGTATATTTGATTAAACACTGAGGCTCATGATCTGCCTCAGGTAAACTTTTCCTCATGCTGTGCTTCTTGTTGTTGTGTGTCCTTGAGTCCATTCCAACTCACGAGACCCTATAGGACAGAGTAGAATAGCCCCATAGAGTTTCCAAGGCTCTAATTTCTATAGAAGCAGACTGCCACATCTTTCTCATGCAAACTGGCTAGTGGGTTTGAACCTCCAAGATTTTATTTAGCAGCTGAGCACATAACCATTGCACCACCAGGGCTCCTCATGTGGGGCCAAATAGCAATTATTCCCCTCATCTAAAAAGTCACCTTTTCCCCATCACTCAAATAGCCCTTAAAATTTTTCATGCTTTCCTAGGCTGGCCAGAAAACAGTTATAGCTTATCTGATGTCACGGTATCTGGGAACCTGGAAACGCTTATGGCTCTGCCTATGACTCAGTAAAACAGAGCAGAAAGAGTTATAAACTAAGTTTTCAAATGGACCCTGAACAAGTTACCTTGAATAAGTTATTTTAGTTTTCTGTGTCTTATCTAACTGGAAGGAGGATGTATGTGTGGGGCTGTGGGGAGCAGGTGTATATCTCCCTCATCTTCTTCACAGAATTATTTTCCAAATCTAATAAGATGATTCATCTGAAAACATTTCTAATAAATACAAAGCAGCGTAATTCTAAAGTACAACTGTTTGTTTAGCTCTATGTCCAGGTGCTGTGGTAGAACAGTGGTTAAACAGATGGCTGCCAACCAAAAGGTTGGTGGTTCAAAACCATCAGCTGCTCTGAGAAGGAAATATGAGGCAGTCTGCTTCTATAAAGATTTATAGCCTCAGACACCCTATGAGACATCTCTATTCTGTACTAAAGGGTCACAAGAGTCGGAATTAATTTGATGGCAGTGGGTTTTATGTCCAGGCACTGTTCTTAGTGCTTTTATGTCATTTAATCACTTTCACAGTGTTACTAATCCCATTTTACAGATGAGGAATCTGAGGCTTAGATCAGTTAAATAAATGCCCAAGGTCCAAAGGCCATGGTCACGTAACTAGTTGCATGATGAGTAAATAGTGGAGTGGGGAGAAGAGTTGAGGCCTATCTGGCTTCAGTGCCCATGGTCTTTACTAATGGACTATGTAATTCTACTTATTCTAAATATGGAAGTCAGGACTTATCTGCCTCATATATGTTCATTATCCCTAAATCTACTTATCCCTAATATAAACCCAAACCCAAACCCACTGCCATCCAGTTGATTCCAACTTACAGCAACCCTGTAGGACTGAATAGAACTGCCTCATAGTTTCCAAGGGTGTAAATCTTTGTGGAGGCAGACTGCCTCATCTTTCTTCTGCAGAGCAGCTGGTGGGTTCAAACAGCTGACCTCTTAGTTAGCAGCCAAGCATTGCACCACCAGTCATTTACTTAATATTAAAAAAAAAAAAAAGAAAGAAACTCACTGCCCTTGAGTGGATTCCAACTCATAGTGACCCCCTTTGGGTTTCCAAGGTGGTAAATCTTTATGGAAGTAGATTGCCCTGTCTTCCTTCTGCCGAGTGGCTGGTGTGTTTGAACCTCCAGCCTTCTGGTTAGCAGTCAAATGCCTTAGGCACTACACCACCAGAGCTCCTATCCTTAATATATAGACATTGCAAATTTTATAGTTACTGACTCTTATTTTGCTGTTTGGATATTACATATCAAGGTATTCTGAAAAATTGTAAACATCTGGAAGATAGGCCCACTTCCTTCTAGTGTTCTCTCTTAGGGTTCTCACACAGATGTACAAATAGTTTAACTATTTTATAATAATGATGAGGAAGAATCAAGAATTCAGGCGGGGGACTGAATAAATGTATTGAAAAGAGCCTACAAAACCAATGATTCTCACTGGAACAACCATGAGTTTTATTTAATCTTTCTAGTAGTATACTTAAACACCAGAACATGCTAATATTATATAAAGATTATTTTAAAGTGGTATGTGGGTAGAAAAAAGTTGTGAGTCATATACTGAAAGGGGCTTAGCTTGTTTTTTGGATTATATAAATAAAAAACTAGAATCACATTTCAGAAATGTGCCAAGAACTCTGCAGCCAAGATTACAAACCTTAAAAAAAAAAGAAAAAAAAAAAAAAACTGAATAATTTCTTTTTTCTTAGGAGCTAAAATTGGTTCATATCTGTATTAAGACCAAGTATTTTATCCCTATTATACAGGTGTGAAAGATAATTCAGATAATGCACAATAGATGCCTTTCAAGGCTCTGAGGAATCATGACCATGCTTGAACAAGAAGTCAAATATCCCAAAAGTGGAATAAAGAAAAAGAGGTCAACTCCTGACTAGTGCAGAGAATACCTATATGTTCACTTCCTTCTGAGCCACCTTAACCATGGAAAAACACCAGGGGAGAAGTTGTGAACAGAAAGTCTCACTTTCCAGCCTCTTACTGTGAGTAATTTTTCTACCTAATATAACATTGTGAAGGTGAATACTCATCTTCAATTTTTTGAATGAAAGCAAAAAAGGAAGTGTTTTGAAAGGTCAGTCTGAGAAATTCAGCTTATCTTATCATGTTTTATTAGACCTCTTCCCTAAAAAAATAAAAAATACCTTGGGACAGTGGTTGTCAAGACCAACATGTGTCAAGTATAGTCAGTATCTAGGGAACTACTGTCAGGTAGTTCCAGAATATCATTCTATGCTAAGAATAAAAATATGGAGGATGAGAGTTGTCTTCTATAGATAGGACAGGCTGTAATTGGATGCCTGAGAAAATTGCAGCCATCCAAATATAATCAACATGACTGCTTTATTCCCTGATTCACCTATCAGACGATCAAAAAGTGAAACGTTTATAAGGCATACCTAAATTATGAGTTAAATAATAAAATGCAATTGAAGTTGCTACTTTATTTAAATGTTAGACTTACAATAAAGATCTGACTTGAGATTTTGCATGAGAAAAGTCCAGTAGATAGTAAACTTCATGAAGATAGCAATATGTCTGTAGCTCAATAAATAGATTTTAAAAAACTAAAAATGGTTCCCCCCCCCCAAAAAAAAAAAACCCAGTGAAAATCATAATTGGGATAACTAGGCCAACCCAAGGCAAAGACCAAGTAATAAGTAATGAAAGTGGTTGGGCAAGTCATCAGTGAGAGGGAGTGAGTTCTGAGGTCACTGTTGGATTACATCCTGTTTGAATTAAAAAAAAAAAAAAAGAAGAAGAAGAAAAAATTGTTAGTAGAAGCCAAGAATCTAGACAATGAGAATAGAGAATAGTCAAACCTATCTCTCAAAAAGAAATTTGGTAGCATTTCTGCATTGTCCAGATGTAGTGTGTCCAGGAGAATAAGTGTAATCTGTCATCTGAGGACAGGGATAGATCATCAGACACTTTTGTGGCCAGCAAGAAATGTCATAAAACTAGCATTTTCCATTTGTTCTGAGTTCATAATCAACAAATAAACTTCTGAATTCTAGTTTTACTGCTTACCAGATAATACCAAACCCACTACCATTGAGTCAATTCTGACTCCTAATGTTCCCTACAGTGTTTCCAAGGCTGTAAATCTTTGTAGAAGCAGACTGCCTCCTGTTTCTCCCATGAAGTGGCCATCAGGTTCAAACATACCACCTTTTGATTAGCAGCCAAATGCCTTAACCACTGTGTCACCATAGCGAGGGTGGGTGACTGCTTAGGCAGGCATAGATAGGAATAGTAAGGTCATTGAACAGGTATATGTCTTATTATTAATCAATACCTTGGCATTTGTTTTGTACCTCAAACTCTAATTTGACTGTTGAGGTGAATAGATATGCCTAATAATCTGATCAGTTTAGACAGCCACATATTCAGAATCAAATTTCTTGGACACACCTAGGCGTATCTGAACTAGATCCTTAAAATATGTGATCAGGGCAAAATGAGGTGGCCAATTGGCTTCTCTTTAGGATTTCTTTATGCCATACTGATGTATCTTTAACAAAATGAAGAAGATTTTATGCTAGTCAAAACAATTAATATTCTTACTCCATGAATAAAAACAAAGAGTCAGCAAATGCTAGAGGAGCAGAAACAGTAAAGCTATATATCATTCAACTTCAATCATCTGGCTTTTGAAAACATTTATATGAGAGAAAAAATTTTCACATGGTATTCATGCCTACCATTGTTTAACATAGAAAAAGACTATTTTACAATATTGATGAATACAATCATTTCTTAAATTATGAGTGCCTATTTTTTGTCAGGTATTGTGTGGAACAAATTGAACCAAGTATTTAAATAAATGACTAAAATAATTGCATGATGAATTGTAAGACATGTACAGGGCAGTGATGGCAAAGGAGAGAGAAAACCCTTCCTGGTGGGGTTCTGAAGTCTGGCCATAGAGATAACCTCTGAGCTAGGGTTTGAAAGATGCATCAATTATTTCTCACTTGTACTAAGAAGAGAAAGGGCATTCCAGGCAGAGGAAATGGCTGGAAAGCAATGTCTGGTAGTATGAAATATATTTGTACAGCAGATTTGTACAGCAGATTGGTAGAATATTGATTGAGCAACAACAAGAGGATGGAGGTATGCCTGCTATGGACTTAATCAGGTAGGTGATGGGGGAAGCGTGGGAGACCTTTGAAATAGGGAAGCAATATGGTATTAAGAAAAGTCCTTATAGTTATTTTGACGAGGCAAATGAGATCAGCAGAAAGGAAGATCGATTAAGGGTCTAGGTCCTAAATGAAGACAGTTGTAGTGAGAAAGGTTTCGTAGTTAGAATCTGTAGGACTTGGTAGCAGATTGTGTTTGAGGGCGGGAGAGGGAGGAACTAGCATAACTCCTAAATTACTGGTTTGGAACACAGGAATCTTTTACTCTATCTTTTTCTAAACCATTATACATTATTCATTGTGAGATTAAAGCTGTGCCTGCATTAAGAAACAACACGAGCTTCCTACTAAGGGAATCCCTAGATTAGAAATCAATCCCCACCCACACCCAGCCGCTTTTCCTGTCCATTTTGTGCTTTTCACAGGAAGTTGTGAGATCTGGCTCCAGGCAAGGAAAAAAAAAAAAAAAAAATCTGAAACAGACCTATTGTCCTAGGGGAAAAAATATATAAAAGCCAGAAGATACAATTAAACATATTTGCAATCCTTAGAACTAGGTGTCCAGCACCTTATCGCAGAATGTCGCTACAGTCTGCTCATGCAGCTCTTCCTGGTTTTCATTAAGAAAAGAAAAAGGCTTTCACAGCAAAATGTGGAAACTGATTTAGTTATGAGTAATGTGGAACTTCTGCTTGACAATTTAGATGTAAATTAGCAAAATTACATCTTGACATTTTCTACTGAATAAAAATAAGGTAAATATGTATTATTATAAATAGATAATTGCTTGCTGAAAGTGAAGATGACTTGAAGCACTTACTGATGACCATCAAAGACTATAGTCTTCAGTATGGATTACACTTCAACAAAAAGAAAACAAAATCCTCACAACTGGACCAATAAGGAACATCCTGATAAATGGAGAAAAGATTGAAGGTGTAAAAGATTTCATTTTACTTGGATTCACAATCAATGTGCATGGAAGCAGCAGTCAGGAAATGAAAGGAAGAATTACATTGGGCAAATCTGCTGCAAAAGACCTCTTTAAGTGTTTAAAAATCAGGATTTCCCTTTGAGGACTAAGGTGCACCTGACCCAAGTCATGGTATATTTAGTCACCTCATACACATGTGAAAGCCGGTCTGTGAGTAAGGAAGAGTGAAGAAGAAATGATTCCTTTGAATCATGATATTGGTGACAGCAGAAGGAACAAATCTGTCTTGCACAAAGTACAGCGAGAATACTCCTTAGAAGTGAGGATGGTGAGACTTCATTTTATATACTTGGGACATGTTATTGGGAGGGACAAGTCCCTGGAAGACATTATGCTTGTTAAAGTAGGTCAGTGAAAACGAGGAAGACCTTCAGTGAGATGAGATGGATTTACAATGTGGCTGCAACAGTGGGCTCAAACATCGCAACAATTGTGAAAATGGCACAGGATGGGGCAATGTTCTGTTCTGTTGTATGTAGGATAACTATGAGTCAGAACTGACTTGACAGCACCTAACAACAACATGCTTGAACTGGAACCAAACCAAACCATGAACCAATCAACTGGGGTACACTAGGCTAATTTGTGGAACTCCAAAACTAAGCCAAATCTCAAATATACTTTGAGATATACTGGTTCATACTTTCCCTGACGTATGAACCAAATGAAAAGATTTGTTTGTTTTTAAGAAGAGCAAACTAATTGAAATTAGAAACAAACCTTTTGGGTTTTTTAAAACTATTGATATGCAAGCTCATATTTCATAAATTACAAATTTATTAAAAATTTTCATGTTTAAGATATACCATTATTTTAAGTAAAAGTAGTAGACTGAGATGCTGGAATAGTAAATCCCTATAAGAGCCAGTGTCCCAGCAGAAAAAAATGTACCGCTCATATGGTTCAAATCAAGATACTTTAATGAAGGAACTACTACCAGAGATGCAGTAAGGGAATTAAAGGAACCAGATGAGGATGGTGAGGTACCAAGAGCTAGCAACAGCAAGAAGTCATTATCATTCTGGGCCTGAAGAGGCAAATGGAAGACAAAGTATTCCCGAAGCCTGATGAGAAGAGGCACCGTGGAGAAGGGGCATGAACTTTAGTCTTGAGAAACCACCTCCCACAGCCAGCCCCCTACCCCAATTCAGAATAGGGTGCTAAGTCAAGGAGGAAGCAGGGAAGAAATACACAAGCCTCTTTCTCCTCCTATCCTCTATTCTTTTATTGGTGGCTCCCTCTATCTGAGCCAAACTGAAAGTCATCTGACAAGGGAGCCAAGTGACTGATCTATGGGGGTCAGTTTCGTGGTAGAAAAGTGTTGGTGAAGGACAAATGGAGACTTACAAGCACCCTTTTCTACTAAATTAATGTGAGACTTTATAAGAAGTATTAGAACTTGTGTTAATAAGTATAAATTCTTAGAAAGGTCCCTGGCACACAGGAAACATTATATTTTAAGTGTTAGCTATTATTATTGCTACTATGTTTAGTCCTATTTTGCAGATAAGGAAACTAAGGCTCATGGGCTTTGTGCAACTTTTCCTTGGTGATACAGTTAGTAAAGAGCCTACATGCAAATCTAGGTTTTTAGATTTTGTACAAATTTTATACAAATTCTACTTAAAATAGTACCATATAAGGTGTTACATGTATAATTAATTGCATAGTGCCTAAGGCACTTGACTGCTAACCAGAAGGCTGGCGGTTCAAACCCACCAGCCACTCCTCGGAAGGAAGGTTGGTCAATCTACTTCCATAGTGATACTGCTTTGGAAACCCAAGGAGGGGTCGCTGTGAGTTAGGTCTGACTCAATGGCACATAAAAACAACACAACACTTTGGACCTGACTAAAGAAATATATAACCAAATTGAGGCCTTTTGAATGTAAATAAAAATAAGCTAAACTCTTCTAAGATAATTCTACATATTCAACAATAACATTAATAATACTGATGGTGGTTGTAGTAAGCAGAATACTAGTACACCCACTCCTTACTTATCAACATGGTTAGATTCCAAAATCCAGGTTATTATGTGAAAATTGGCACTATGAAAAAAATGGAGGATGACCACATCAGATCACAAAATGGAAGATGACTATCATTACATAACTGCCAACTCACTGAGAATCATGACCTAGACAAGGTGACATATAACCTTTACCATCACAGCCAGCATTACTCCTGCCTTGTATCTTAGCATTCATTACTGTCAGATGTATGCCATTAATGCACAAAATAGTTGAATAGTAGATTTTTTTTTACTATTATCTTAAATTTGAAACATCTGATAATGAGATAGTTGACGAGTGAGGAGTAAGTAAGAGTAGTAACTGGTAAAATGTTTTCAATATTTATTGTACGTCTAGCTCTCTGCTAGTTTGCAAGCATTGCTCTAATATAACCACTAATTCATAACACCAATTTTTAATATCCAGCTCATTGGTTTTTTTTTTTTACACTTTAAATAACCACTTGGAGAATTTTGTCACTAGTGACTACGTAAATTTTACCTAACTCTTCTGGCCTTTGTATGACCATTTAAGCTTTCATAAAATTATTTAAATTGTAATATATATGTTTCCTCCTAAAAAATTCCCAGACATTTTTTTTCCTATAATTGTTGGAGAATTTATTCATCCCATTATCCTGTCATGATGCAAAATTAGTCCTCAGGTCAGGGGCAGAAATTGGAATGCATACAAATTTGGTTAAGACAAAACATGAAATAAGACATTTGGAAAATAAATATATTTTGTTCCTTATTCGTGTCAGGTCGCCTTTTTTTGACAACTGACTTTAAACAGTGAGATAGTCATTTTCCCTTAGGTGTTTGCATTTTAGGTTTTTCGAGTTTCAAAGGAAGTATAATCAGTAAGCTGAAACATCACATCTATATTTCCACTCAGCTGAACAAACAAAAATTGTTTTTTTTCTGTGAAGTTGATTTCCATCCAATCACACTATCAGTCAACTTTTCTCTGATAACTGGAGCAATAATCACACAAGGATACTCTAACCAGTGACTTATCGTGAAATTTAGGTACTGTGGTGGTTATGTTTTTGTGTCAACTTGGCTGGGCCTGGTTGAGTGGCTGGGAAGCTGGTGGTAGTTATTCCCCATGAGGAGACTGTCAATCAACTCCATGGTGGGATCTACCACAAGCAGCTGAGTAGCTGACTTTGGGATGTGGTCTGCTTCCTGTATATAAGGAGAAGCCTTGGGAATGGTCTCTAGCCTATGGCACACTTGGACCCTGCATGTAGCCATGTCATTGCTCAGCGGCCTGCTATGCTCTGCTGACCTTGGGACTTACAATGGACTTAAGTTAATGGCCTGCCACGTGGTTTGCTAACATAGGGACTGTGCCTTTTTACTTGTCAACCTTGGGCTTGGCAGCCTCAGCAGCCAGCAGCTGTCTGAGTGAAGAAATGCCTCTAGCTCCAGTGGGCCAGGAGCAGGAGGCACAGCTGGACCCCAAGGTTGAGGGGCTTTCACCTAGCCCCTAGAGCCTGGCACTTGAACTTGGGCTTAAAGCCTCCAAATTGTGACAGAATAAACTCCTGTTTGTTAAGGCCATCCCATTTGTGGTATATTTCTTGTCAGAGTGGCACTAGGTAACTAGAACAGGTACCTTCTTGGCAGTCAAGTTAGAGTTGTCATTAAGAAAGTCAGTGTGGCAATGGTATTAAAAAGATAGCTCTACTTTGAAAACCAACCTTGTCAGAGAACAAAATCTTACATGCATTTCCTTAACTTTACTTTCTACATTATTATCTAGTTCCAGTGCAGGTTGACCCCATAAGATATTGTCCAATTACAGTATAAGCTGAACTACATGAAATGGACAATATTTGATTAATAGTCAACCAGTTTGACCTGCAAAAGTGGCAAATTTCATATTGTTCAACCTAAAACCTCTGATACCGATTTAAACAGTATTATGGAGCATTTATAGACTCTAAAACCAAAATTACTGGTAAACATTGCCTTTGCACATTCTACAAATGAAAATCACTTCTGCTTTCTTCCCTCTTATTGAGAATTTCAATGTCCCTAAGTGTTCCAACTGATCTGTGCCCAGCTACTAACCAAAAAGGTTGGCAGTTGGAACCCACCCAGTGGCACCATAGAGGAAAGGCCTGGTGAACTGCTTCTATGAAGATTATAGCCAAGAAAACCTGATGGAGCACAGTTCTGTTTTGTAACACATGGAGACATGGTGAATCAGAATCAAGTCAATGGCAGTGGTTTGGTTTTATGGTTTTATTGAGGATTTCAAGTAAATTTGAACATATGAAGAAATCTATGAAATTGAGATTTTAGGATGCTTATAAAGAGGATAGGAACCCTAATAGCACAATGGTTAAATACTCAACTGCTAACTGAAAGGTCACCTGTTCAAACCCACCAGTGACTCCACAGGAGAAGAAACTTGTTGATCTGCTCCTGTAAAGATTACAACCTGAAAAAGACAGATCTACTCTGTCACGTGGGATCCTATGAGTCAAAATCAACTTGATGGCAGTGGGTGGGATTGCATTATTAAAGAGCTCTGGTGGCACAGTGGTTAAGCACTTGGGTGCTAACCAAAGGTCAACAGGAAAGGTCGACATTTTGAACCCACCAGCTGCTCCAAGGGGGAAAGATGTGGGAGTCTGCTTCCTTAAAGATTACAGCCTTGAAAACCCTATGAAGCAGTTCTACTCTGTCCTATAGAATTTTTATGAGTTGTAATTGGCTCGACAGCAATAGGTTGTGGGTGGTTTTTTTATTATTATTATTATTGCATTATTACATACACATTAGGAGCTCTGGTAGCATGGTGGCTAAGACACTTGACTGCTAACCAGAAGGCTGGCGGTTCAAACCCACCAGCAACTCCTCGGAGGGAAGATGGGGCAATCTACTTCCATAGTGATACTCCCTCGGAAACCCAAGAAGGGGTCGCTATGAGTTGGGTCTGACTTGACAGCACATAACAACAACAACAACAACACATACATATTATTCTAACATTTAACCAACAAGTTGAAGAACAAAGTCAAGAAAGAGATTTTTCTATACTTTTGTATATACTATATATCAGAGACGCTATGTTGTTGTTATGTGCCGTCGAGTCGAACCCGACTCATAGCAACTCATAACCCCTCTTTGGGTTGCCGAGGCAGTATCACTACGGAAGTAGATTGATCAACCTTCCATCTGAGTAGTGGCTGGTGGGTTTGAACCGCCAGCCTTCTGTTTAGCAGTCAAGTGCCTTAGGCACTATGCTACCAGAGCTCCTTCAGAAATGCCATAGGTAGGATTATTTTTTTCTATTGAGATTGGGCAATGATTTCCTGTGTGCAGATGTTTGTCTTGTGGTAAACTTGAGGAACTGACTTACATGATTAATAAGAAACCATCAGTATTTATAAGCATGGAGAGTTTTCAAGAATGAGATACTAATACTATCATTAGGATGTTATAAACAAATTCTCACTTATTATGTATCCCTAAATATTTACAGTTCAACAAGTTCATTAGAACTAATTTTCTCTTTGATATTGTTATCACTGTTCTTAAATACAGAAAAATTTGTGATGCAACTGACTGATGGAAAGATGAGTCAGTTGGCTGTGACTTAACTGTCCACATGGCCCACAGGTGTCTCTGTGGCTTGACAGATTTTTTAATCTGTCAAGAGTTATACAAATCTTTTTTTATGTAGCTCTTTTGCACTAACAACATCTTCAGAACAGGCCATCAAAATCCTAGAAGTTTTAACCTCCAGAGATACGAGATTTGGTGATTGTCTTAGCAGGTTAGAGCTAAGTTATTAACCAAGGTTTACAAACATATCTCAAACATCTCTTTACCCAAGCCCACCCCCAAAGAGCACTCCGTCTACATAAGCAAAGGAATGTATTTTCTCTTAAGAAATGTATTCAGGGTGGATAGATGGGTGGACAGGCTGAATGATTAGGTATGTCTATGAAATGGGGGGTGTATCCAAGAACATATATAGGGTTGGCAGACAATGGTCCTATAAGTTTATGTGAATGATCTGAATTCCCAGGTGTATAGTAGAGCTGACAAGGGGCAAGGTTGTGGTCACTGCTTGGTCACAGCCAGCTACCCAGAGGGACAAGTAGTTGAACTGCAGGCTTGGGACCATAGTCACAGGGGACATCAAGCTTAATTGGCATAACACACTATACAAAACATTGTTCCACCTCCTACTTTGGCGAGTAGCGACTGGGATCTTAAAAGCTAGCAAGTTGCCATCTAGATGCAATGATGGGTCTCTCCTCATCCAGAGCAAAGAAGAATGAAGAAAACCACAATTCATGGAAACAATTAGTCCTAGCGACTGGTACACCATCCGATCTGCAGCCTATATGACTGTGAGACCAGAAGAACTAGATGGTGCCCAGCTACCACTGTCATCCACTTGGAAGGGGATCTATGTAGGAGATCCTTGATAGAGAGGGAGAACAATGTGGAACAAAACTCAAAATCATTTGGAGAAAAAAAAAGGGGGGGTGGACCAGGTTTGCTGGTCCAATAGAGCCTTGTGGAACCACTGAGACTATGGCCCTTAGCTGCCCATCAGGTCTGGAATTGAATTCACACCTGTGGTTTCCAGCCAAACAAAAGACAGGCATATGTGTTGAATATTTACCTCAAGTAGATACACTCCTTGGAGAGAACAATCATGGGAGAAAGAAGGGCTGCTTATGCACAGGGAGACAGCTCAGGGGCAAGAGTGCATGGAGGGATGGACACAGGGAAGAGGTAACTATGGGGAGGAAGTGAGAGGGGAGCTGTTGCATTGTGGTAAATTATAGTCAATGTCAGGAGATAAGGCGTATGTGAACTGCTGTATGGAAAGTGAATTTGCTCTGTAAACTTTCACCCAATGACAATTAAAAAACAAAAGTAGAAATAAAAATTAAAAAGAGAGAAAAGATACATTGTCTACAAAGAATGACTATTTGACTGATAAAAAACTTCTCATTAGCAAAAGCAGGTGCCAGAATGCTAAAGATTAGTACCTTTAAAAGGCTGAGGAAAAATAATTGATGTTCTAGAATTCTATAGCAAACCACATTATTGCCACATGACTAAAATTGTATAGTATTTAATCATTCTTGCTCTTTCTTTTCCATTACCTTCCAGAATTATTTAGTCCAAAAGTAATTAGGTAAGATAGAACAAGGTTGTGCATGTGCCGGGAGGAAGGGTAGATCTTCAGTGGCATTGGATGGAGGGTGAGGGCTGAGTGTTACAAATTATGTAGAGTGAGGTGGGTGTTTGTGTGGAGGGGTCTCCTGGCAATGGAGGAAGGGATGGTTAAGAGGACATCCACACAGAATGGAGGTGGCTGTGTCCGCTATGGGAAAATTGTTACATACAGAGGGATTGATCAAGTAAGAAAATTGTAAAGATAATGGTGTTGAACTAGAACTGGATATAGTGGCATCACTGTATAGGTTAAGATAGATAAATAGATAGACATATAGATTAATAGATAGATAGACAGACAGACTGATCAATCGGTTGTTGTCATTGTTGTTATGTGCCGTTGAGTCGGACCGACTCGTAGCCACCCCTCCTTGGGTTTCCGAGGCAGTATCACTACGGAAGTAGATTGCCCCATCTTTCTTCCGAGGATCAACTGGTAGAAATATCGGTAGAAATAAATATATTCTTAACTGCCCACTGAGAGGGACTGGGAGCAGTAGTACTGCAATAGCCTTGAACACACTCTAACTCATGCTTGAACAAAGCTTATATAACATACATATTTTCTTCATAAGGTACATCATAGCCTTCTTGCACTTAGGAATACAAGACAGCACTTCAGCACTATGCTGGAGGGGATTTTAAAATGTTCTGTCTTGTGTTTTCAGGTGCGTAATACAATTTTTGGAAGGAAGATTGTACATACCTCCGTAGAGATACTGCCTTGGAAACCCAAGGAAGGATCGCTATGAGTTGGAAACAACTTGACAGCAATGAGTTAATATAATTTTGTATTTCTTTAGTTTTAGCTCTAATCTTTACCACCCAGGATTCTCAATCCTGGTAGCTCCATAACCTCCCACTCCATTTCAAATGGTATATTCCAACCTACTCTGAAGAATATGGATACTTGACCAATTTTTGAACTTCCTTTTCAGTTTCAAGTCTTTGCCTAGTCCTAGGTCACTAAGATTATTCTCCTGTTTTTCACAGATCTGTTAAAAATATGAATTGGATCAGAAGGAAGCCATTAGGTGGCTTCTCATTGTATTTTGAATTGAACCCTAACTTTTCATAAGGTAGTCAGCTTCTGGGTACAGCTCCTGCCTTCTTTTGGCTCTACCTTCACATTCCGAATGATAGCCACATAGCACTCTTTCTATTTCTCCAAGGTTGTTTTTTCTCCCCACCTTTGGACCTTGTACATGTCCTTTGTGCTACCTAGAATGCATTTTACATGGCTCGTTTCTTACACTTGAGAGCTTAGTTGATATACCACCGTGTCTGTGAGGACATCTCAGACTATACCATCTCTGCAGGTCCCATGGTTATTTTCTGTATCAACACCCAGTCTTGAGTGACACTTTATATTTTAGCATTTTGTCATCGTTTTTTCACTTGTTTGGCATCTGGTCCCTTCCCAGACTCTACATTCCATGAGGACAAGAACTTATTAGTCTCTTCCCCTCACCCTGTCAGCCTCTGCTTATTTCACTTCTCAGCAAACAGTGTGCCCTCAGTAAGTATTGGTTGAGGAAACAAAGTAATTAGGACAATTTAAGAAAACTTGCTCTCAGAGTACACTATTTTCTGAGAAATTTCAAGAAGATTATAGTTTTACTTGGGATCATAACTGCTTTGGGCATAATTCTTTTTAGATGAACTGTTACTGTCCAGACTATCTTTGGTTTATATATTTTGTCTCACGAGTTTAAAAAGAGATACAACATTTAAAAAATAATAATTCTGCTATAGAAAAAAAATCTAGGCTACAAAATTGTGTTTATGTATTCTGCTCTCACTGAATTCCTACTGCCCTAGGGTCAAAGATACCACCCCTGCACTGGAGAACCTTACAGCCTGTTCTTTTACCTAGTGCCACTCTGACAGGTATATACCACAAATGGGATGGCTTAAACAAACAAGAGTTTATTCTTACAATTTAGAGGCTTTAAGTCCAAGTTCAAAGTGCCAAGCTCTAGGGGCTGGGTGAAAGCCCCTCAGCCTTGGGCTTCAACTCTGCCTCCAGCTCCCAGCCCACTGGAGCTAGAGGTTTTTCTTTACTCAGACAGCTGCTGGCTGCTGAGGCTGCCAAGCCCAAGGTTGACAAATAATAAGGCACAGTTCCCATGTTACCAAACCACACGGCAGGCCATTAATTCAAGTCCATTGTAAGTCCCAAGGTCAGCAGAGCATGGCAGGCTACTGAACAATGACACAGCTACATGCAGGGTCCAAGCGTGCCATAAGCTAGAGACCATTCCCCAAGGCTTCTGCTTATATACAGGAAGCAGACCACATTCCCTAAGGCTGCTCACAGTAGATTCCGCTATGGAGTTGATTACCAGTCTCTTTATGGGGAATACTACATCCAGCTGCCCAGCCATTCAACCAGGTCCAACCAAGCTGACACAAAAACCGAACTACCACAACAGCCCAATGAGGGGGACTCACTCTGCCATTATAAAACGTTGAATACAATGACATTGGAATACCTAGAAGATACACTGCAGACAAAATGAGGGTGGAGTGGAAAGGGGTGGGGGAGTGGGGTACCAAAATTTTCCAAATGAGGCAATGCCTGGGCTGATTCTCAAAAGGTATAGTCATGTTAGCTAGGCAGAGACATGAAGGAAAGAGAGGGCAGCACTGGGTGTGGGAAACAGGAAGACATGAGATTGCAGGTTGGTAAGCTCTGCATGCTAAGCTGAGGAGGGTGACCATGGGGAGTTTTGAAAAAGAATGGGACCCTCATGACTGGATTAGCATTTTGAATCATTTCTCTGGCAGCTCTTTGGAGGATGGACAGAAGGATAGAGAGACTGGAGTAGGCAGAGACTGTTCCAAAGAAAGGCCTGAACTTAGGCACTGGCAGAGGAGGGAGGAAGAGTAGGCAGTTTGACTGATATAGGGCAATTTGTATCAACAGTCTTGTTGACCAAAGGCACAGGGACAGAGAGCAGGATGAGCAAGAGGCTAGAGCATGGGGAAAAGGAGGGAAGACATCACCTTCAACTGTCTGGTAGTCCTGCTCACTAAGATGGAAAATCAGAAAGTAGAGTCATTTTGTGTGGAAATATGTTAAACCTAAGGTGGCTATGGAGCAGCCATGGGGAATTCCAATGAGAAGCATCTAAGTCTGGATCAAATTGTATATCACTTTTAAAATAATTTACCATATGCAAATAACTTATAGAAGTGTTCATTTTACCCCAGAAAATGGAAAATATCAAGGCACTCAAGATAACTTTACTGTAGAGACTTCCAGTAAGATAGAGGAATAGGCAGACAAGCAACACAGACCCTCTTCAACAAAGAAAAGAAAAACCAATTCACAGACATACAGAAGATAATCCTGGAGTCCTGAGCTTTGAAAGGAACTATGCAGAAGTGGATTAGGCACCAACTAGTGGACAAACCTGAACGAAAACAGTGAGTACAGAGACTATCAGAGTTGCAGACTGTCAGCTACTTTGACGGGACCACTAGCTTGGATATTTCCAAGTAGTGTTGAGACCTGAGAATTAACTGAAAAATCAGCCCTGGTCACCAGGGCTGCAGGACGGCTGTGCTGGCGGCCTATGACTAGGAAGGGAAACAGCAAGGAGGGAGTCAGCCTATGCTCTTGATTTTCTGCTGTCCAGAGGGCACAGCCATTTTGATTGTTTACATGCAGCAGGCATTTTGGATATTTAAAGTGACCGAGGGAGCAGCAATTTTGAATGTTTACAAGTGGCAGCCATTTTGGATTTTTAAAGTGACCAAGGGTGCAGCCATTTGGAATGTTTACAAGCAGTGGCCATTTGGGATATTTAAAGGGACCGAGGGTGCAACCATTTTGAATGTTTACAAGTGGCAACCATTTTGGATTTAAAGTGATAGCTTTCTCATTCAGATTCCAGGGACCTAAGAATAGGCTCTGTTTACAAGGTTGGCAGGGATATATGAGAGGCTGACAACAGGAAAGGAGACAGGTGGTGAGTGTATAAATGCTGTCAACTAGTGAATAGAGAAGGACAACACAGTACCCTGCTTGTGTAGATAACATAACAAAACAAAGAAAACAAAAATTGTGGGCAAGTCACTCCAACATACAATCACCAATTAAATATAAACACAAAAATGTCACAATGCCTTGGAAAGAACAGAGCATCACAATCCACACAAAGAAGCAAGATAAAGCAGGAGAAAGAAGGGACCTGGATACAGACCCAAAACAAACCCTGAGGAAGATGCAGCATTGGAACTCCCTGATAAGGAATTCAAAAGAATTATATTTAGGTATCTGCAACGAATTGAGAGACAGATCAAGGAAAACACTGACAAAACTGAGGAAAACACAGAGAAAAACCTACAACAATTTTGAAAGACAATACAAGAACAAAATGACAAAATAAATGAAAAATTAGAAATGACATGGAATCTACACTCAGAAGTCCAGAAGATTAATACCAAATTTTCAGAAA
>NW_006921716.1:6696673-6711891 GCF_000298275.1 Orycteropus afer afer | reverse complement strand
GAATGGACTGTTCTAAACTTGGGAAGAAAACTATAAATCACAGGGTAACCTCAAAGAAAAATGATAAACCTTCACATCAAAATAAAAGAGGACCAGCACAAATATTTAGCAAATACTAAAATAGTAGCAATGAAGGAAGTGATAACACGATTCATAAACAAAATGAACTCAGCATAGAGAATTATATGGAACAAAGAAATCAACACCATGAAAAAGCACATAACAAAAATGACAGCAACAAATTTATACTTGCCAATGATTACATATCTGGCAAGGGAGTTATTTCTAAGATTTATAGAAAACTCCAATGCCTCAACAGCAAAGGAATTAACAATCCAGTTGAAAAATGGGCACAAGACATGAATAGACACTTCACCAAGGAGGATATTCAAGTGTCCAGCTAATACATGAAGAGATGCTCACAATCACTGGCCATCAGAGAGATGCAAATCAAAACAACAATGAGATACTCTTTCACCCCAGCACTGATGGCAAGGTTCAACAAGGCAGAAAATAACAATTCTGGTGGAGATGTGGAGAGATTGGGACTGCCATATACTGCTGGTGGGACTGCGAAGTGATACAACCACTGTGGAAAGCAATATGGCGATTCCTTAGAAAGCTGGAATTGCAGATACCATTTGACCCAGTAATCCCATTACTAGGTATATATTCTAGAGAGGTGAGAGCCAGGACAGGAATAAATATATGCACACTCATGTTCATTGCAGCACTATTTACAATAGCAAAAAGATCGAAACAACCTACGTGCCCATCAGCAGAAGAGTAGAAGACCAAACTATTGTACATACACATAATGGAATGCTATGCACCACTAAAGAATAATGGAATAATGTAGAGTCTGCAAAACACCACATAATATGGGTCAACTTGGAGGATATTATGTTGAGTGCAATAAGTCAATCACAGAAGGATAAATATAGTATTAGTTAGTTCATTGTTGTGGAGGGTCAAGGGAAGGTTTATATATGGAGGGAAACTTTCTTTGTTGGTTGCCAGGGGTGGGAAGGGAGGGGAGGGAACACTGCCAAAAGAAAAAAAAAAGAAAAGAAAAAATGCATTGACCTATGTGTATTTCACTGTCCATAAATTATATTCCAATAAAATGCATTAAAAAGAAAAAAGATAACTTTGCTATAGATTTGTGTTGGAAATCATGATCATCATGGAGCATTTTGCATCTTTGGTACAATGCTGTAGATGAACACTAAAGCTGGAAAATATCTAGACTGTGGACCCATAAGATCTAAGGAGGCTCTATCACAAAACTAGTGTTTCAATGTAAACAGAGGACTAAAATGAACTACAGAAGTCTTCTTCTTAGGCAACCTGTAGCCAGAAAAGTTCATTAATTTGTCTAAGATAACCCAATTAGACAGAAGGTTAAACCTATAAGCATTATATCTTCGCAAAATGAAGGCAGTAAATATGTGTTTCGAAACCACAGATGTAATGCTGAGTCAGGATTTGAGTGAGGGGATAAGCCTCTACACATTCTCTTGCACCTTCTCCAATAAGCCTAATGCACAGGCATGGCAAACAATATTGTAACCTGGACCACAGATAATTCATTGGCACAGACATGTACAGCTCTACTAGGCAAATCACTTGTGAAGAGAGGCCCACAGCAGGACACGTGTCAGCTGCTGTCTGGGATTCACAAGGAGGAGGAACAAAACAAGGATTCACTGAAGCCTCGAGCACCATGGCATGCCTGCAGCTCACTAGGAACTTGCAGCTGCTCCCAGACCAGCCGGGCACAGAGCTATGAGGAATGGGGCTGTTCTTTTTGGCAAAGAATATACTGTATCTTGCAAAGTCTCTCAGACTCAGGGATGCAAAGAGCAACTGGATTTTCCAATAGTTGCATGCAGACACACAAAATCCAAAAAGTTCTCTGTAGGCTTGGATGATACGCTGAACTTACTATATTAGAACTGAGTAAGGACAAATAACAAAGAACCACAGTAACAGTAACAGTAGCAAAACAAACAAGCAAACATAAACTGCACAATATAGGTAGGAAAGACATGACTAGATGTGACTAACCAAAAACATGTAAAATAAACTTACAGATTTTGATTATTTCATTATGCAGTATACAGTGAAGGTGCTGAAAAGGCTAATATGGTTTTAAGTTACATTAATAGTAGTCTGGTATTCAGGTTTAGGAAGGAAACAGTTCTTTCTAACCCTGTGCTGGTAAAAGTGGGGTTCTATGTTTAAACTATATACATAGCTAACATTTACTAAATGCTTAGCACATGTCAGGTGATGGGCTAAATACTTCACATGATCTCACTGAATTCACAAACAAGGCTTGGGCATATTTCATTAGAGTCTCACTTCCATGGACATGGACAATCACAACTCAAAGAGGCTGTACCAGTACATGTTCAGGCTAGGGCAGATCCAGTCCTATCTGACCAAAATGGTAACTGGGGTCAGGAGTCCTAAAAGTACACTCTTAAAAAACTGAGGTTCTAAAGATTAGAGGAAAGTGAGTAAGAAGAATTGACACACACAATACATGAGGAACCACAGGAAGAACAAAAACTGTTCAGTAAGGAAAAGAAAGGAATACTTGGAGCACTTGGAGTCACAGAGAAAAGGATTAGATTATGCAACATAACGCAAGAAAGCAGAATAGAACCAATCAGTTATAGGAACAGGGAGGTAGGTGTGAGTCTATTTAAAGATGAATTTTCTATATAAAACAATTCTGTTGCTGTTGTTAGCTGCCATGGTTTTGGCCCTGTTCATTGCCTGGTAGCCGTCCCTATCATTGGCTGGGGACGAGATCATTGTGAGCCATAGGGTTTTCATTGGCTGATTTTCTGAAGCAAATTTCCAGGCTTTTCTTCCTAGTCTGTCTTAGTCTGGAAGCCCCACTGTCATAGTGAACATAGAAGCCTCCACTGGTAGGGAGGTGGGTGACTGTGCATGGAATGCATTGGCCAGGAAGGTGAGAATTCTACCACTGAACCATCAGTGGAAGTGGTTATCTTCTGAGGCATTGAGTATCCCATCTCTGTAGTCATCCCAGCAGGGAATAAATGATCCCTAACAGGAAAAGGTCTATGGACCCTCCATGAAGAAGCAGTTGCTGGCTAGAATTACTTTTTTGTTGTTGTCCTCAGTGAACATCATTTTTTGAACAACGAAAATATATCCAGAGGTTACTATTCTATAATTTGAACTTTAGTGAAAAGAAAACTCAGGTCAGGTCTTAAGTAGTCATAAGTACTAAGGGATAAGTTGTGTATAAGAAAATGCAGTGAATAGTGGAGAGAAATCAGGAAGTTAATAACACCTAAGACTTATAGCATATAAATGAAGACCTTGTACCTCCATTGCTGCCTTGATACCAAAAAAAAAAAAAAAAGACAAATTTATTTTATGACATTGTAAAATAGTTTCTTGAAAGCAAAGTTAAATAAGGAACTTGTATCAGCTTCTTTTTCAAAGATTTAGCAGAACTTTCATCTAATCATATATTAGGACTACATATAATATTACACATAATATAGGAGCTCTGGTAGCATAGTGCCTAAGGCACTTGACTGCTAACCAGAAGGCTGGCGGTTCAAACCTACCAGCCACTCCTCGGAAGGAAGATAGGGCAATCTACTTCCGTAGTGATACTGCCTTGGCAACCCAAGGAGGGGTCGCTATGAGTCGGGTCTGACTCGATGGCACATAACAACAGCAACATAATATTACACAGATTCTACAACTGGCCTTTGGTTCTCTTTACTTTACTAATTCCAGAACAAACAAAAACCTCATGACTAGCATTAGTATTTTCACTTCTCAGCAAACCTTCATGAAAGAACAGATATTGATAAGAGCAGCAATTAACCACTTTACTGCCCATTGTAAATTAACAAAACTAAATTAGCAATTAAAACCCAGAATTATTCATCTTAGATTGGCAAGCACTTTTTTATAACTTTTTTCCTCTCCCAGAAGTCTGGGGCAGAAACATCATGTATCCTGGCTATCAGTTTAAACTGATAACTAAGTTAATTAATTTTGAATACTCTTTCATCCAGTTTATTTAGAAGTAAGAACAATGACTTTAGGACCAAGAACAGTCCTGTTAGTCATAAAGTTTTTGGTGAATCAGAGTTTGGTCTCAAAGCAAGGATAAGCCGACAATCAAATCTGAAAAGAGTGAGAATTTGGTTTACAACTAAATCATCTAAAAATTTTATAATAAGCATGAAATTTCATGTTTCACCTTGTATACAGATTGATTTTAAAAGCTCCAAAGGAAAATCTAAGAATATTTAGCCAAATGTGGTTTTAAAAACATGTCCACAAATTCTTTGAAACTCTTCCACTTAAGAGGCAGAGCTAATTCCTCTCCTTTGAGTATAAACTGAACTTAATGAGTTATTTATAGGAAATAGAATCTGACAGAAATGATGGATTATCAGTTCTGCTATTTGGTTATAAAAAGGTTGGATCATCTTGGATCTACTCTTGCTGGCTGTTTCTCTCTCTCTCTCTCTCTCTCCTCCTATCTCCCTTGCACAGGTCACTTGTTCTGTGGGAAATCAAGTTGTGAGTAGCCTATTAAAGAGGCCCACGTAGAAAGGATCGAAAGCCTCTTGCAACAGCCACTTAATTGAGCTTGGAAGCTGAGCCTGCTGTCAAAGGCAAGTCTTAAGAGACTATAATTCCAGTTGATAGCTTGAGAAATCCTGAGCCGCAAACACCTAGCTAAACTATTCCAAGATTCCTCTCAGAAATTGTGTGAGACGAAACATTATTCTACATCCTACATTGGTGAGTAGCAACTGGAGTCTTAAAAGCTTGCAAGCAGCCATCTAGATGTAACAATGGCTGTCCTTGTCCAGAGGAAAAAAGAATGAAGAAAACCAAAGACACATGGAAACAATTAGTTCAAGGGACCATATGGACCTCAGCCTATATGACCATGAAACCAGAAGAACTAGATGGTACCCGGCTACCACTCTCAACCACTCAGAAAGGGATCAGTACAGGAGATTTTGGATAGAGGGAGAGAACAATGTGGAACAAAACTCAAAATCATAAATAAGGAGCAGGTTTATTGGTCTGCTAGAATCTGGTGAGACCCCTGAGACTATGGCCCCTAATTACCCTTCAGGTCTAGAATTGAACTCACTAACTCCTATGGCTTCCAGCCAAACAATAGGCATATAGGGTGAACATTTACATCAGGTAGATAAACTCCTTAAAATGATCAATCATGGGAGAGCAGAAGGGCAATATTTGCGCAGGGAGACAACACAGAGACCAGGAATGCATAGAAAAGAAGGATACCCCTGTGGTAACTGAAGAGGTAACTACAGGGAGGAAGTGGGAAGAGAGCTATTATATTGTGGAGAATTGCTGTCAATGTCATGAAACAAAATGTGTATGAACTGTTGTATTGAAAATAAATTTGCTCTGTAAACTTTCACCCAAATCACAATAAAAATTTTTTTAAAAAGAAACTATATGAGATAATTCACACTTACTCTTTATTTTTTTAAAGAAAAAATCATTTTTTATTTCTGAAATTTAGAAGCAATAATCTCTCTTCCTCATGTTTATAGTTTTAAACTATTCAGTTTTGGGGGTAATTTGTTATGCAGCAATAAATAACAAATACACCAAAGAAAGAAGACAATTTCTTCTTTACTGAAAAGAAAAAAAAATTCCCACATGGCTAGGTTAGGAGGTTGGCAAGGAGAAATTCTATTTTTAATTTGCTTTTATTGACTATATTATTACAATAATGACTGGAAGCTTTGTCATTAATGAACCAATTACTAGAAATATCAGAAATTTTTTAATGAGAAAAAAACTTTTGTTCATGCCTTTTAAAAGGGGAAGACCAAAGTTTATTTGACCTAAAACTACACAGTTTATCATCCACAAAACTGATACTAAAACTTTACTCTCTGGACTCTTGCGATGATATTATTGCCACTTCTTCATAATCAAAAGGAGCTCTGGTGGCGTAGTGCCTAAGGCATTTGACTGCTAACCAGAAAGCTGGCAGTTCAAACCCACAAGCCACTCCTTGGAAGGAAGGTTGGGCAATCTACTTTCGTAGTGATACCACCTCAGAAACCCAAGGAGGGGTCACTATGAGTTGGATCCGATTTGACGGCAGTGTGTTGCATTGCGTTGCATTGCGTTGTAATTAAAACATCATAGAAAACCACAGTACTCACCAAATTAGATGAGACTGACAGCTGGGGAAAGGCTGACAAGTAGGAAATCTTTCAACACAAGGAGAACTCATCTCCATTCTGGAAATTTGTCAGGAAACTTCTCTCCAGCCAGTTTCGAGGCACACAGAATTTCAAGGAATCATTCCTAAATTCTCACTTTTTAAATAGAATAAAGTTTAGTTTTCTTAAATAAAATGTTTACCATTTGGCACTTGGAGCCATGCCAGCCCAAGTCCCTTACAACCTCTCCCTCACACACAGCTGGGCCAGAAATGCAGAAGGGACGTGTAGCCCCAGCAACATGGAAGTGGCATGCAAAGCACCTATTCTGGGAATAGCCTGGGTAGTATTGAATAAATGTGCTTAGATACTTGTGCATCCATCCAAGTAGGCTGAACACAATTGTAAATAAGGTAAAGTTTCTCTCTTTCTTTTTTGGGTGGGCAGCATACATATGCCAGATTGGGGGTTCACTAGTAAATAGATACCCACCACTGACCTCATGGAGCTCACTATTTGGGGGAAGACAGAAACTAGTAGTGGAACAACTTCAGTTCAGTGATGGACGTAATGCAGGGTACCTTAATGGATATACACACTCACTCACTCACTCACTCACTGCCATTGAGTTGATTCTGACTTGTAACAACCCCCATTGGATTTCCCAGGTTGTAAATCTTTATGGAAGCAGACTGCCTCATGTTTCTTCTGTGGAGTGACTGGTGGATTCAAACCACTGACATTTTGGTTAATAGCCAAATGCCTTATAACACCAAACCAAAAAAACCCCAAACTCACTGCCATCAAGTTGATTCCAACTCATGGCAATCTTCTTTAGGTTTCCGAAACCATAAATCTTTCTTCTGCAGAGCGGCTGGTGGGTTTGAACTGCTGGCCTTCTGATTAGCAGCCTTATCCACTATGTCACCAGAGCTCCTTAACCAAACCAAACTCTGCCATTGAGTCAATTCTTACTAATAGCAACCTCCATTGGGTTTCTGAGGTGGTAAATCTTTACAGAAGTAGATTGCCCTATCTTCCTTTTGTGGAACGGCTGGCTGGTGCATTTGAACCTCTGAGCCTTTGGTTAGCAGTCAAATGCCTTAGGCACTATGTCATCAGAGTTCCTTAATGGATACAATGGGATACTAAACCAGACCTGGAAGTCAAGATAACTTTCTGGGGGGTATCTAAATGTGCTATCCATGTATGCAGGGGACAGTTGTGCTTCAGTGGTAAGTAGATTGCCCAGTCTTCCTTCCAAGGAGTGGCTGGTGGGTTTGAACTGCCAGTCTTTTCAGTATTCTTTACCAACACTCCAACACTACAATTGAAAGGCATTAATTCTTTGTTCTTCCTTATTCATTGTCCAGCTTTCACAAACGTATGAGGTGATTGGAAACCCCATGGTGCTGCAGCTCTACCCTATCTTATAGGGTCACTATGAGTCAGAATCATCTTGATGGATGTTGGTTTGGTTTGATTCAATCCTTTTTTGTTTTTAACTTTCACATTCCAATCAACAGTAATTATCAATGCACCTTGATTACATTTTTGATCAATTTTGGACTGCAGAAGTTGGTAAAAATCTTCAATGTCTTCATCTTTGTACTTGTAATTGGTGCATAAATTTGAATAATTGTCATATTAGTTGGTCTTCCTTGTTGAAGTATGGATGTTATCCTATTACTGACAGCACTGTACTTCAAGATAGATCTTGAAATGTCCTTTTGGCAATGAATGCAACATCATTCGTCTTTAATTTGTCTTTCCGGGCATAGTAGCATAGTAGACCATATGATTATCCAATTCAAAATGGCCAATACCAGTCCATTTCAGCTCACTAATGCCTAGGATATTGATCAGTATGCATTCTACTTCATTTTTGACAACTATTAATTTTCCTAGATCCACACTTTGTAAATTCCACATCCCATAGTGCCTAAGGAATTTGACTGCTAACCAGAAGGCTCGCATCTCAAATCCACCAGCCACTCCTCAGAAGGAAGGCTGGGCAATCTACTAGTTTAATGCCTTGGAAACCCAAGGAGGGGTAGCTGTGAGTTGGGTTCGACTCTACGACAGTGAGTTTAATTATTAATGGATATCTGCAGTTGTTTCTTCTCTCTCTCTCTCTCTCTCTCTCTCTCTCTCTCTCTCTCTCTCGTTTTATTGTGCTTTGGGTGCAAAGTTACAAAGCAAACTTGTTTTACATTCAACAGTTCAAGCACATCTGATTTCACAGCCCCGTTACCATCCCCAAACATAAAAAACTCTCCTCCCTTCTCCTGCCTGTGACTACCCCTTCCCTGTGCCTTTCTTATCTGCATTCCTATCTGTCCAGCCTTCCCTCTATGTGAGTGCTACCCCTCTGGTGTCTCATGGCTGATTGATCTAATAGGTGCATCTCCCTAGAGTAAGTGGGTACATCACCCTGGGGTATGTGTTCTGTATGTAGGTCTTTCTACTGTTGGGCTGAAAGCCAATCCATGGAAGTGAATCCATTTCTAGGCCCAAAGAGTAACCTGGGGCCATAGTCTTGGGGCTTCCACCAGTCTCTTTCCGACCAGTAATTCTGGTCATTTTTTTGTTTGTTTGTTTCTCTGTTTCTTCTCATTTTGAATCATGTCACATCAGCAAATGTTGCTTCTCCCCCCCCCCTTGTGGCGTAGTGCCTAAGGCATTTGACTGCTAACTAAAGGCTGGTGGTTCAAACCCACCAGCCACTCCTCAGAAGGAAGACTGAGCAATCTACTTCCGTAGAGCTATCGCCTCAAAAACCCAAGGAGGGGTCACTATGAGTCAGAACTAACTCAATGACAGTGAGTTTGGTTTTTGGTTTATCCCCTACTAGAGAAGTAAGCAGGACTCAGATTATGACAAGGCTATGTTAAGGAGAAGAAACTATACCCCCAAGAGAAATACAGAGCCAGTGAAAAGTTTTAAATTGAGGAGAGAGAGAAATGAAATTACATTTGGAATATTTCTATGCAGGTGGAAATTGCTGAAGAGTTTGCAATCTGAAAGTGAAGAACAATTTGGAGAGTGGCAAGAGAGAGAAATTGATTAGGAGGCTGCTGCAGCCAAGCGAGTATGCAATGGTGCTGATGTGAGCTAGGGGAAGGGTGCAAGGAGTAAAGAGAAGGGAGACATTTAGGGTTCTATCAAGAGTCTTTCCACATGGAAAAAGGGGAAGATGGAAAAATCTGGATGGCACCCAGGTTTCTGTCTTGGGGAACAGAGCAGATGGATGATATTGAATCTGCTACCCTGGCTGCTCAGCAGTTAAACACTCAGCTATTAACCAAAAGGTTGGCAGTTCAAACCCATCAGCCACTCCCTGGGAGAAAAAAACCTGGTGATCTGCTTCAGATAAAGATTTCAGCCTAGGAAACTATGGGGCATTTCCACTCTGTCATATAGGGACATTAGGAGTTGGAATCAACTCAAAAGCATATAACCTCAACTAAAGGGACACAAGATTATTAATACTCTTGAAGGACAGTACAAAGTCCTCTTGAGTGATATTGAATTTGAGGTGGGAGTGCATAGTTCACCATGAGTTAGGGGCCAACTCATGACAGCTAACAACAACAATAAAAATAGGAGTGGGGACGGCCAGTTGAGAGTCAGAAGCACAAGAGATAGATCTGGCTTAGAGATACAGATATTGATTCTATACATGTCTGAAAAAAGAATATGAACTAATAACATTTATATTAATTTTACTATGAACTGTTGCTTTAAGTATCATTACATAGGCCAAATATATGAATACTTAATTTATCTAGGTTAATTGGAGAGACAGAAGGACACAGCAGTTAAGAAATGTGTTCTCTGTCAAAGTCACAAAGAGTCCTGGCTTTGCACTACTTAGCTGTGTGTCCTTGAACAAGTAGCATAGCCTTTTGGAACATCAGTTTCTTTATCTGAAAAGTAGGCTAATTCTATCTACTTGTGGTGGTGTGCAGAATATGGGCAGTGATATTTAAGGTGCTTGGGACATGCACTGTCACATCATTCTTCATCTTCTAAAGCATCTTCCTATACTTTATCTGGGAGAATAAAACTGCTAGCCCACTCCATTAGCTAATGATTATTATTGCCTTGTAAAGGGAACTGCAGCTCAGATATACGTAATTTTGTCAGAGAAGGCTGATTTAATTCAATTATATTTGTTCTGACAAAATGTTTTGATAAAACTTTATTTGGTATTAGAACTGTAGTCAATTACTAAATTTACACAGATTTACACAAAAGACTACAATCATTTCACAAATGAAAATCTCCCCCCAAGTAAAGGAGGTATTTAGAGGAACTGCTGTAGTTAAATTTAAGTACGCAAACTTCAGTAACAGCTGAGACACAATCTAGGGCCAGAAAATGCAGTATGAGAAAGATTAGACACCTGTTTGATTATGACACTGATCAAAGGCTTCTTTCTAATGGGTTTGTGGTACTAAATGAATGGAAGAAGATGACATGCAATAGTAGGTCTCATAGCCTACCCAAAATGGAATATTCTGCACTAAAGCAAATAAACTGTACAAACATTTGTGGAGGCAACAGATGCTGCTTGTTCTGAGGAAAGCTTCCCATTTTGTAGCTTTCTGCTATTTGAACACTCTGTGAATTAGAGTTATCTAATGTTCTACTTAGTTCCTTAATCACTCCTTGTGATACTTTACCTCTCTTCCCGTTTTTCTCAGAAATTCTGTTTTAGGTTTTTGTCTCTGGACACAAGCTATCCTTTCCTTCTTCTGGGCAGAAAATAAAAACCGATCAAATCGAATAAATGGCAGGGTAACATGGAAAACAAAATATATTTTATTAGGGAGACATGTAACAGATTTGGGAAATCATTTCCTTATCAATTTTGTCTCTAATATTCTTCTGACTCTTACAGAAATTTGAAAGCTCATGAAGATGACTGCTAAGAAGTAGTTAAGAAATTATTCTCCATTTATTCAGACGACAAGAGTGGTTATCCAGTAAGTGGCAGCAAACATCTTACAGATTAATCTTCTTCTGATTTCCTAAGTCTGATTCTTACAAATGAAGCAGAAGCATTGATTAGGCAACTGGAAATGAATATGGAAGTAGAGGGTGCATGTTAGGAATCTCCTAAGAGGCAAACGTGAATCCATTACTTCCTCTTTTGTAACAAGTTTCTCAAAGGCACCAGAGTGTACTGACACATGAGTACTCAAGAGGTATCACAAAGTATTTTTTGCAGGAGTCAATTCTTTTTCAGACACAAAGAACAGATTCTGGTGATTTACTATGATCACTTTAAGTTCATAATGATGCATTGCCAGCATTTAGGAATTACAGACTACTTGTTTAAAGGAAAATGGGAAGTGAAAATTATTAAATTATTGTCATGGTCATCGTATTATGAAAATGTCTGGGACAGTCCCACTTTCAAAGATTTCACCTTTTATATTTGTTTAAATACACTCTAACTTATCAAATTACACATTTGGAAAATATGGTTAAGCTCCACTGTTGTTCTTGTTGTTAGGTGGTTAACTGGTTCCAAGTATAGCGACCCTTTGTACAACATAATGAAACACTGTACAATTCTGCACCCTCCCCACAGTTGGTGATACGTTCCAGCCATTGTGTCAGTCCATCTCATTGAGGGTCTTAGGTGTATGTTATATAGAGAGAAATTTTGAACACCCATGGAAGCAGCAGTAAAGAAATCAAATGACATATTGCATTGGACAAATCCTCTACAAATGTTAAAAAACAAAGATTGAGTTTGAGGACTAAGATGTACCTGACACAAGCCGTGGTATTTTCAGTTGCCTCATATGCATGAAAAAGCTGGACAATGAGTAGGGAAAACCAAAGAAGAATTTATGCACTTAAATTATGGTGTTGGTGAAGAATATTGAATATTCCATCCACTGCCAGAAGAAGGAACAAATCTCTCTTGGAAGAAGTACGGCCAGAATGCTCCTTAGAAGCAAGAATGGCAAGACTTCATCTTACATGCTTTGGACATGTTATCAGGATGGAGCAGTCCCTGGAGAAGGACATCATATTTGATAAAGTAGAGGGTCAGTAAAGGGGAAGAACCTCAATGATAAGGATCGACAGAGTGGCTGCAACAATGGGTTCAAACATAGCAACAATTGTGAGGATAGCGCAGAACCACGCAGTGTTTCCTTCTGTTGTACGTGGGGTTGCTATGAGACAGAACCAACTTGACAGCACCTAACAACAACAATATAACACATATTGTTCTGAGGTCTGACAGTTAATACTGTCCACAATCAAAGAAATTGTTTTTATAATATTATGTAATTTTTTTCATAGTTATCCCAGTATCTTAGCTTTTTAGTACTGCTATAACAGAAACACCATAAGTGAGTAGCATTAACAAACAGGAATTTATTTGCTCACAGTTTAGGAGCCTAGAAGTCCGAATTCAAGGTGACAGCTCTAGGTGAAGGCTTTCTCTCTGTGTCAGCTCTAGAGGGAGATCTCTGTCTCTTTGAGCTGCTGCTCCTGGACAATCTTCAAAGTGGATTGGCATCTCTCTTCCCCAACTCTGCCTCTCGAATCTCTTCCTTTTATATTTTGTAAGGGGCTGACTTAAGACACACCCTATACTAATCCTGCCTAATTAGAATAACAAAGAGAACCCATTCCCAAATGGAATTATAACCATAGGCATAAACCCAAACCAAACCAAACTCACAGCCATCTAGTTGATTCTGACTCATAGTGACCCCATTGGGTTTCCAAGGCATTAAATCTTTACTGAAGCAGACTGCCCCATCTTTCTTCCATGGAGTGGCTGGTGGGTTTGAACCACTGACGTTTTGGATAGCAGCCAAATGCCTTAACAACTATGCCACCAGAGTTCCTTACCTCAGACATAGAGGTTAGAATTTACAACACATATTTTAACCACTGGTGTGCAGTGGTTAAGGCATTTGGCTGCTAACCAGAAGGTCAGCATTTCAAACCCACCAGCTGCTATACAGGAAGAAGATAAGGCGATCTACTTCCTTAAAAATTTACAGCCTTGAAAATGCTATGGGTTTCTGTGAGTCAGAATCAACTCAATGACAGTGGGTTTCGTTTATTTTTGGGGAACACAGTTCAATCCATAACACCCAGGAAAAGTAAATTCCTTTCTAATAAATTATGGAAAAACAGTCTGAGTAGGCTTGCTCTTGGCATAGACTGGTAATTTGTTTTTGTTTTCAGTTGCCATTGACTCAACTCACACTCATGGATACTCCGTTTTTAACAGAAGGAAATGGTGCTCAGGCCTACAGCACCTTTTGATTACTGGTATGTTTGAATCCATTGTTGTGGCTATTGTGTCAGTCCATCTCACTGAAGGCTTCCCTTGCCTTTACTGGCCTCCCACTTTACCAAACATGATATAATCAGTCCACCAATCAGTCCCACTTGAAGACACATCCAAAGTAAGTGAGCTGAAGTCTTGGTCAATATTCTATCATCCATGACTTTTTCATTGATAAATTTTTGGAAGAATAATAACAGGCCTTTCTTTCTAGCCTGTCTTAGTCTGGAAGCTCTACTGAAATTTGTTCATATGGGTGGCCCTGCTGGTATTTGAAACACTGGTGCCATAGATTCCAGCGTCATAGCAACATGCAAACCATGACAGCATGACAAATTGACAGATGAGTGGTAGACATTGATGATTACTTTAGCAATTTTTTTTAACTTTTTATTGGGATTTGGGTGAAAGTTTACAGAACAAATTCATTTTCCCTTCAACAGTTCATACATTTTGTTTTGTGACATTGATTGCAGTTCCCACAATATAACAGTCCTCTTCCCTCTTCCTCCTTGTCACTCATTACCTTTTGCCTTTGTCCTTCTTTGCTATGCATTCCTGCCTTCTGAGAGTTCTCCCTGTGTAAATGCTGCCTTTCTTTTCTCCTATGGTTCATTGGTCTAAGGAGTATACTTCCCTTGTGTAATTGTTCATCCTATAGGCCTGTTGTTTGGCTGAAAGTTAAGCCATGGAAGTGAGTTCAATTCCAAGCCCAAAGGGTGACTAGGGGCCATAGTCTCAGGGGTTTCACTGGTCTCAGACCAGTAAGCCTGGTCTTTTTTATGATTTTGAGTTTTTTCCCACATTTTTCTCCCACTCTGTCCAGGATCTCTAATTTTGATCCCTTTCTGAGTGGTTGGCAGTGGTAGCCAAGTACCATCTTGTTCTTCTGGTCTCAAGGTTGTGTAGGCTGAGGGTCCCAGGGTCTACTAGTATCTAATTTTTTCCCAGCATCTTTGATTTTCTTCAGTGTTCTTTGCTCCCAAGAAGGAAAGACCAATAATTGTATCTTAGATGGCTGCTTACAAGCTTTTAAGGGCAATTTTCTATTATTGCAATGATACTAGTACACTGGGATTTTATGATTGCCAAATAAGCACAACATGCAGACAGACTAAAATATTTTTGAAGGACACCCAAGAAGTAGCATTTTAGTTTAACTCAGTTCCTGTTGCTATTTCCTAGAATCTGAAAGAAAGAAACTGTTAAAGAATTTCCAGAATGTACATAATACAAAGTTGCTAATAAGGAACAATATGGTGTTTAGACTACACTGGATTCTAATGGCCTTGAGATAACCTGAAAAAATTGCCTTTAAACCAAAGGAGGTCAATATTTTTATAACAGTTTTTTATACGAAATATTTACATTGAGGAAAACTGATGTGGGTTAAAACTGAACCTTTCAGATATCCTCTCTAGAAATGGAAGTCATGGAAATTTTTGAAAATTTCTATCAACTCCAAAATGCTTTTGAGTTAACTTTGAAGAGACAGTTTAACCTACAGAATTCCTATTTCCTTGTTTGTACTGAACTTGCTGAAGAATTCAGAGCTTCTTAGTGCAGTGTAGTAAATTACTTAGTATGGCTTTTCTACCCATAAGTCATTGTAAACTCAGTGGTGGAATGAGCAACTGAGGAGCTGATTGTAAATG
>NW_006921716.1:6682171-6695993 GCF_000298275.1 Orycteropus afer afer | reverse complement strand
AGAACATGTGGCCTCCTTGTCGTTTTAGCACTTAGGTATAGTGTACGTATATATATATGCAATATTTTATTATATGGTATTTTTTGGATAGCATTTTGATTTTCAGTTACTATTGAACACCCATATTTACTTGTCATTAAGTACTTTGCATCATCATTTGTCTAGCGCCTGACAACTTAACTCACTTTTGTATTTATTCTATGTAAACTGACGCATAAAATGTCTCCATTCCCATCCATGATTTCCTACCCTAAGGGATGAGGACTTATTACTATGACATAATTGGTACTTTGAGGGAGTCTAGGGTGTCAGCTAATGGAGTGGAATGTCTTGCCACTGCCAGAACCCTTCCTGCTGTTACAAAGCAGTGACAGGATCCAGAGATACTTGGCTAGATTAGCTGAAGCTTCATCCTTATTGAACTATGCCAAAATATGATTTGCACCATGGTAAAATGAAAAGAACAAGTGTTATATAGGTTTGAATTCCTATTCTGTTGCCTATTGTTTTCAAACAATATTCATGAACTACTCTAAGCCTCAGTCTCGACATCTATAATATGATGGCAATACTTAGCTCATACAGTTTTTTTGAAGATTAATATATCTAAAGCACCCAGCTATATTACCTAGTTCCTAATAGGCTCTGATAAGTGTTCGGTAGTTTGTTGAAAGAACATGTAACTATAAGTGTAAGAAGTACTACTTAAAGAGGATTTAAGTAGGGGACATCAAGCTCAACTGGCATAATACACTAGACAAAAACATTGTTTAAAGTCCTACTTTGGCGAGTAGTGACTTAGGATCTTAAAGCTTGCAAGCAGCCACCTAGATGCAACTATGAGTCTCTCCTCATCCAGAGCAAAGAAAAATGAACCAAAGACGCATGGAAACAATTCGTGTAAGTGACTGATACACGATATGATCCTCAGCCTATACAATTATGAGACCAGAAGAACCAGATGGTGCCCAGCTACCACTGTCAACCGCTTGGAGGGGGATCTAAGTAGGAGATCCTGGATAGAGTGGGAGAACAATGGGGTACAAAACTCAAAATCATTAAAAAAAAAAAAAAAGGGACCAGGTTTGCTGGGCTGATAGAGCCTAGTGGAACCCCTGAGACTATGACCCCCAGCTTCCTTTTAGGTCTGGTGTTGAACCCACTCCTGTGGCTTCCAGCCAAACAAAAGACAGGCATATGAACTTAACATTTACATTAGGTAGATACATACTGTGATGGTTGGAGCTTTGTGTCAACTTGGTTGGGTTTTGGCTTTAGATCATATTTTGGCATAGTTCAACTTTGGTGTGGTTTAAGCAATTGTGATGTGGGTCATTCGGGGCACAGGAGTACATGGGAGGGAAAGACATAGGGAAGAGTTAACTATGGGGAGGAAGTGGGAAGAGAGCTGTTGCATTATGGGAAATTACAGTCAATGTTATGAGACAAAGTATATGTGAGCTGTTGTATGGAAAATGAATTTGCTCTGTAAACTTTCACCCAAACCACAATAAGAAATGGAAGGCGAGGGGGGGGGGCAAGGATTTAAAAGTAAATTTAAAAGGCATCTTTTGTGTCTAGCTAGTATGATAACCTGTTGCCATTCCAACTAATCACAACCCTTTAGGACAGAGTAGAACTGTCCCATAGGGTTTCTAAGGCTGTAAATCTTTATGGAAGCAGACTGCCTCATCTTTCTCCCACAGAGCCTCTGGTGGGTTCAAACCCCTGAACTTTTGGTTAGTGGCCAACTGCTTTAAAGGTAGTATAACACAATGGGAAAAGTATGGGATTTAGTGGCCAGCCATCATTAAGTTTCCTAATCAATTGAACTTTTTTTTTTCTGATCTGTGAAAATGAGCAATTTAATACTGACTCATGGAGTTATTGTAGACAATATAATAGATATTATATTATTATATGAGTATAATAGATCTTAGTTTCCATTTTCTTGCTTCACCTTTCATACTTTGAAAAAAAAAAAAAACTGGAAATCACTGCCTGCTCCATTGTGGCCAGAGATTGATCAATAATTTAATGTTGCTTCCATAATATGGGAACAAGAAGAAAGAGGAAACAAAACTTGAAAGAATCAACTTAGGTTCTTCTTGTATTTCTGGTGGAAGAGCAAGGTAAAACTACTGAAAACAACACTATGCCCAGGTATGCCAGAGAAGGATTCACAGAAGGGAGAAAATCGGAACTGATGATAAGTTCACTAGGAGAACAAAGAAAATTGAGGGTATTTCCAGGAGAAGGAATGAGAATGCATAAATTCCCAATATGAGAATGAGACCAGCACATTCTGGAACTACAGCTCACATTTCTGGTTTGAATGAAGCCATGAATGGTAGGGAGAGTGATGGGGAAAGACAGGCAGTGATCAAATCATTATGAACTCTATTTTAAGGAATTTAACATTTTGCTCTTAGACAGGATGATGATCCAGAGGAGAATTTTAAGGAGAAAGACTGGTACAAATGTTTTTTGTCATCTGGGACAGTAATAGCATGATGATTGCAGTGTGCACCAGACCGGTTGCAAGAAGATCAATTGGGAGATTCTGCCACCATCCAGGTAGGATATAATGATGGTGTGAGGAGATGCGGAAATGGGGTTGGGAGGGTTGTACTCAAGGATATTGATATCAAACTGGCAGGACTTGATAATTGACTGGATGAGGAGATGATAAGTAGGAAGGATTAGGGATCACTGTTCAGTTTTTTGGCTTAATTCATGACCTTAATGAAGATATAACTATGGAAAATAAAAGAGAGATAACTATGGAAGGAAGACTAGATTGTGGAGGAAAAACAGGGACTGCAGTTAAGGAGATAGTGAGTTAAGGTGTCTCTACGACATCCAAGTGGAGGACATTCTATAGTCAAGGGGATATATTAGTCCGGAACTCAGGAGAGCAGTCTAGGCTATGGATGTGGGCTTGGGAGGCAATAACATTGAGTGAATATTGATAATAAAAAGAGTAAGATTGTTAGAGTCAGAGTAAAATGAGAAAATAAGAGTTAGATCTTGCTTACTTTTGCTGTCTAGTTTTCTTATTTTTTCTACAATGAGTATGTAATACTGCTGTGTAGAAATTCAAAGACATCATTTCCAAAGCTCTTAAACAGTAGGAGAAATAACTGTTCCTCTGAGAACTAAGGAAAAGATAGTGGGATGTAGGTTAATTTATAGACAAGGAGGAGAGGTGGACAAGAGATTAAAAATAAAGTTGATACTTAATAGTCTCAAATTTTTTTTCCCCCAGAGGAAAAGTTGAGGATAACTGCTGAGCTAGAGAAGAGGCAGGGATTGAGGAGAAATGTGGAATAGCCCCCAGAGATGGGAAATGGAGAGCAAGTTGGCGAAAGACAAGAAAACAGAAAAAGATTCAAGTGAGACCTATTTGCTTTTTTGAAAAATAGTGCTATGAGCATGAGTGTTCTTAAGCAGACAGTGGGGCAAAGTATTTGACATCTAGACAGCAGAACATAATCATACATGAATTAGGATGATAAGGTGTCTTGATTAACACCCAGTATATCATGTGCCTTTTAAATCTGAAGCATAGCATTGCTTACCAAAGTGCCATGCAACATGTCCCAGAAGTTAACGTTTGTTACACTACCAAAGAGAACACAGCGCTTACTAATTTGTAAATAGATGATAATTACATAACTCTACATTTGTCAAGATGAACTTAGAGCTCTGAAAGATCAGAAATTTGCAAATTTAATAAGGTTAGACACCTCCAGGGAGCCATCACACAGAAACTTATAAGGGCACATGTATTTTCAAATTAATTTTTAGGTCAGAGGGAGAGAAAATAGTCATGGTCTAAAGTGTTGACATGGCAAGAATTTACCCAGTCTGTTTTGAGGACATCTAACTCAGTTAGTAGTGTTTCCAGTAATGAATTGTATTCCTGGAAGAGGCTGAAAATCCCAATGACTGTAGATGGCCTGCAGAAGTTGGTCCACTAGTGAGAGGATTTATTGGAGTTTTAAAATGTTTTCCTTTTTGTGAGTTTTCTTACCCAGAAATATGCTTTTTATTTCAGCAGTTTTCTCAAAACAGCTGGATAAATAACACTTTCCAAACAATCACCGTTAACTGTAAATCAAAATGTTATGTTTCCTCGGTTATGCTATGATTCTTCAGTTTGTTTTCCTTCTATCACCAATGAAGTATAATCTACCACCACTATGATGATTAAAGGCATTCTACCAAAAATATTTACTCCATTCTGCAGCAAACACTTGTCTTCTCTAACTTAAGTTGAACAGCTCTTGCTTAAGTGCCACTGTACTGTTACATGAAATAGAGGCATCTGGAATTTATTCTCTTATTCTCTTTCTAATTATAGCTAAAATTATCAACCACACATTTTTAAGATGGCTATTTTTAGTAGATTTCTCCATGACAAAATGTACGTACTAGAATTATTCATTTCAAAATAATTTGTTTCACTGTTTGGAGGGTAAATATCATACTTGTTTCTATATAATTTTTCCATGTATACTCAAGTGTATAATTTCTAAAGCTCTCGACTTTGGAGTCCCTAGATGGTGCAAATGATTAACATGTACAGCTACTAACCAAAAGGCTATAGGTTCAAGTCAACCCAGAGGATCCTCCCAAGAAAAGTCTCGTGATCTACTTAAGAAAAATCAGTCATTGAAATTACTATTGTTGTTGTAAAATACTATAGACTAAAAAATAAAAGAAAAATAAATAAAGAAAAGAAAATCCTATAGAATGAAGAATAGAAGGAGGATATGGAATATGTGGCTAATTGCCTCCATGAACAACTGCCTGCTTTGTCACGACACCAGAAAAACTGGATGGTGCCTGGCTACCATTACTAAACATTTTGATAAAGATTCTATAGAAGAATCTTGATCAAAAGGTGGGAAAATGCAAAACAGATTTTCAAACTATCATGGACTTCAGACTTTCTTGAGCTGTGGAGAGTGGATGAACCCCTGAAACTATTGCCCTGAAATAATCTTTAAATCTTAAACCAAAAATATCCCCTGAAGTCTTCTTAATACCAAAAAAAAAATAGTTTAGGTTAACTAATGAAAAAAGGCCTGCCTTGAGCATTATGTTCTTTTAAGAACTATCTATGTGGGATCAAATTGAGAACAGCAACTCAGAAGATTAGTTAGCAACCTTAGGGGTCAGTGAATATATATTAATGAGGGAGGAACAAATCAGAAAAAGAGGGTGAGAATTACACAACTCAAAGGATATAATCAGTGCCACGAAATTGTACATGTAGAAACTAAATTGATATATGTTCTGCTGTGTATATTCTCAACACCAAAAAAATAAAGTTTAAAGGGGAAGAAAAGAAAACTCTATGGAGAACAATTCTATTCTGACATATATGGGGTTGCTATGAGTTGGAATTGACTCAATGCCAGCTGGTACTGGCATCCCCAAGACTCCCTGATCAAAATGTAAAATCTCCTTTTCTCCATGATACTCTTCCTGCTACACAACAGACCTTGAAGATAATTTTAGTTCAGTGGTCATCAACATTATAGCACTTAAGATTCTCCTTGATGCCTATTGCAGTGTAATGAATTACATAGTGTGGCTTTTCTAGCCATAAGTCTTTGTAAACTCCTTGGTGGAATTCGCCATGAGCAACTAAGTAGCTCCTGATTGTTAAAGTAAACCACCTGGGGTGTTTCTGTTGGGTGTAGCACCAAGTAATTTTCTGGAAAGTTCTCTCTCTCTCTCTCAGGTGTATAGAATTCTGATGTTGAGATTGGTTAGTTTGGTCACTCTGCCAGGCTCAAAAGGAGTCCTCCTAGAGGCAGAAGAAATCTCTCACTGCCAGCTGGGAGACAGACACGAGAGACATTCACTGCTGAGAGAGAAACTGAGAGACACACACTGCTGGGAAAGAGACATGCACTGCTGGGATAGAGACTGAGAGAGACTGTCGGCTGAGAGACAGGGGCTGAGAGATACTGAGCATGTTCCTGAACTTGAATTGTAGCCTGTTGCTTCCCTAATAAACCCCATAATCTGTGAGTTCTGTGTGGCCACTGCAGCGAATTATTGAACCCAGCAGAGAGGTGGTGGGTGCTGCGGGAGGAACGGTTGGTGTGAGGGTTAGTGAAAGGGCTGGAGGGAGGCGGCATGTCTGGCCTCGCAGGTATAGGCCTTGGGCTACTGATGGTGATTCTGTCTTCCTCTTGTGTGGTTAAAGGAGGTCAGAAGATGCAGCCTTCTTGTCTCTTTGACACTTATTTTAAATACAGATTCAAGTACTTCCATCCTAGATGATCTTATTCATTAGCTCTGAAATAGAACTTGGGAATGTACATTTTTAAAAGCACCCCAAGACCATTCCTCAAAAAGTTAAACATAGAATTACCATATGACCAAGCAATGCCACTCCTATGTTTATACCCAAAAGTGTTGAAAGCAGGAACACAAATACTTGTACCAGTGTTCACTGCAGCATTACTCATAATAGCTGAAAGGTGAAAACAACTAAAATGGCCATTAACAGATGAATGAATAAACAAAATGTGATACATGCATACAAGGAGGTATTACACAGCTGTAAAGAGAAGTGATGTTCTGAGGGCTGCTATGACACAGACAAACCTTGAAAACATTATACCAAGTGATATAAGTCATACACAAAAGGGAAAAATATTGTATGATCCCACTAATATCTAGAATAGGAAAATGCATAGAGACGAAGTTTATTAGTAATTACCAGGAACTGGTGGAGAGTGGCAGGGGAATTCATTGCTGAGGGGGTACTGAGTTTCAGTTTAGAGTGATGAAAACCTTTTGGAAATGAATAGTGGTTGAGTTTGCACAACATGGTGAATGTAATTAATATCACTGACTTACACACTTAACGATGGCTAAAATGACAAACTTTTGTTATATACAGTTTGCCACAATAAAAGAAAAGCACACAAGATATTTGGAGTTCACAGACCATACAGCAAAACACACTGAATTACATCAAACTCCTTTCACTAAGTAAGGAAGTAGAAGGCAGAAGGCGTGACTTATCCATGATTATTGATGACCCAATGAACGTAATTGTCATTAAAATGTTTTCACAGCTATTCTTGACATCTCTCTACTTAATTTTTAAAAGAACATGGATTATAACATAGCTGCCTTCTTATAAAAAGTTGCAACCCTTGCACTAGGGATGTGGGGGTGTCTTAGTTTCCTAGCACACTATAACACAAATACCACAAGTGGGTGGCTTTATAGTACAGAAATTTATTTCTCACAGTTCTGGAGTCTAAAAATCCGAATCATGGTGCATGCTGTGTTGATTCCTTCTTTCCGAGTGTTCCTTCATGCCTTGGTTTATAGAGCATCCTCACATAGTGTCTTTCTCCATGTGTGGCTGTGTCTATTCTGCTTTTTTTATCATTCAGAAGTGCTTAAGATTGGGATCCACCCCAGGTTGGTATGACCTCATTAACATAACAAAAGAAAAATATGTCTGTCAAGCAGCAGGAGGAATTTCATCTTTAGAAGAGGAAAAATTACAAGGGAAGTGAGTATGATTCTATTATTTTTGTAATTTCTTTTCTATTGTTTTATTTATAGCTGAACAGTACTTGCAGATTTCAGTAGTTTCAGTATAGTATTATGTTATAATTCGAATGTTCAGATAAGAGTTTCTCTTCCTTTTCTTTTTTTCTTACCTTCACTTGAAATTGAGAGCTGTTAGCGTGGGAGGTTTTCACTTTCTGCCTGTAACTGGTTGACTTTTGCTGATGGAGAGGTTACTTGGGTGTGTTTGGCTCCTTGAGCTATTATGTTATTCATCTGTAGTTGTGCTTCTAGTCAAAATGGAAAGCAACTGTAGTTTGTCATGCTTTAATGCTGGGAGATGACAGGAAGCTGGGTTTTATTTGTTTTCCTCTTTGAAGTGATACAGCTGAGTGAGCAGACGTAAGAGTTTCATTTTAACCAGAAATTTTGCCTAACCTTATAGAAACAGCTACTCCATTGAGAACTTGTGGCTTGCTGGGCTTGAATTCTATAACATTGTCAGATAACAAGATGAAAAGGTTATGGATCATTCCAGAAATTTCTGGATACACACCAGTGACTCTAGAAATCCACCTTGGTTCCATATTTATCACACACGAGGGCTAGCAGAAATATGCAATGTAAGCCATATGGATTCCATGGCCTTCCTCATATTTTAAATCCTAATTTGGATTCTCTATCACTATAAATGAAAGAGGCTATACTGACCAAAAAAAAAGCCTCTCAGAGACTTTGTGAGGACTGCTACTATAGCTGACATCATTCCATTAAAGGCTACAGACTCAATGCCTACAAGCAGGAACAGTGATGGGTGGAGCAGGGTAGAGGCAGCTGCTGTGAAATGGAAAGCACAGACCAGAGTTCATAGAAATCTCGGTTTAATGGAAAATCTTTATATTTTAATGTTGACTTTTTTTTTGGTTTGTTTTGTTTATCCTCTAAGGCTGGTGGATTGTAGCTAAAATCTTCACCTTTGAAGCTAAAGCCTTTGAATTCTGAAATCTAGAGTCTCTTCCACTCTATAAATAAATGAAATTCTAGGTCTTTTAGCAGATTTCCTTAATAGCCTGTAGAACACATTCATGAAAATGATTCTTCCACAGAGATTGCCACTTTTATTTAATATTCTGTAAAATGAAGTCACAAGAAATAAAAGGGCTCTCTTGATGTGGAGTGGTAGAGAGAGGAAAAGAACAAGTCTTTATTTGTGTGCTGTGTTACATGTACTAGCAAAAAGACTATAAACATTTCATTGACAATATTGACATAAAAATGAAACAAATACTAGTCATGATAACTTTTTTCTTCGTATTAATAATCTCAGTGACCTTTCTAAAATACAAACCTTATGGGACTATCCTACTTGTTGCCGGTCAATAGCCTCCAGTTGTTTATAAAGTCAGTCCAACCTCTTTAGCACAACACTCTTCACAGACCAGCATCACTGGCCCTGCCCACCGTTCCAACCTCATCTATGCTGCCTCCTAAAAATCAAGTCAATTCTGACTCCTGGAAAGTGTTTCAGAGTAGAACTGCGCTCCACACGGGTTTCAGTGGCTGTGGTCTTACAGAAGTGGATCATGAGGACTTTCTTCTAAGGCAACTCTGGGTAGATCTGAAATGCCAGTCTTTTGGTTAGTAGCTGAGTGCTTGACCATTTGCACTACTCAAGGATTCCTAAATTTTGCTTCTTCTTTGGGTTGCTGTTAGGTGCCATTGAGGTGATTTCAATACTCAAAGCGACTGCATGTGATGGACTAGAACCGCCCCACAGGATTTTCTAGGCTGCAGTCTTTATGGGAGCAGACCCCTTCACTTATTTGAGTTAAAATTTATGTAATGAAATGTACAAATCATAACTGTATAATTTTATGACTTTGAAAAAAATGTATATGCCTGTGTAACCCTCCCAATCCAAACAGAAATTTCCATCATTTCAAAAGTTTCCCTTGTGGGACCGGGTTTGCTTGTCTGGTAGACCCTGGTGGAACCACTAAGACTATGGCCCCTAGTTGCTCTTCAGGTCTGGAACTGAACCCACATCTGTGGTTTCCAGCCAAACAAAAGACAGGCATATGAGTTGAACATTTACCTGAGGTAGATACACTCCTGGGAGAGAACAATCATGGGAGAAAGAAGGGCTGTTTCTGCACAGGGAGAGAGACAGCTCAAGGGGCAGGAGTGCATGTAGGGATAGATACAGGGAGGAGGTAACTATCGGTAGGAAGTGGGAGGGGAGCTGTTGAATTGTGGTAAATTGTAGTCAATGTCATGAGACAAAGTGTATGTGACCTGCTGTGTGGAAAGTGAATTTGCTCTATAAATTTTCACCCAAATCAAAAGAAAAAAAAAAGTTTCCCTTGTGTTCCTGCCTAGTCAATGCACACATCTTTTACACTCATCTTTGTACCAATTTGCAGGTATGTATGTCATAAACCTCACAGAAGGGCATTATACTTATTGTTTTTTAAAAATGATATATCCTCACTTCACCAAAGGCACTTAAGAAGCTAACAAACACATGAAGAAATGCTTGCAATCATTAGCCATTAGAGAGATGCAGATCAAAAGACCAATGAGATATCATCTCATTCCCAGCATTAATAGCAAAGTGCAAAAAAAACAACAAATGCTGCCAAGGGAGTAGAGAGAGTGGAACCTTCATACACTGCTGGTGGGACTGTAAAATGGTGAAATCACTGTGGAAAACAGTATGGTGCTTCCTTAAAAAGCTAAAAATAGAAATGTGATCCAGCAATTGCACTATTAGGTATATAGCCTAGAGAAATAAAAGCCATGAACAGATATATGCAAACCCATATTCATCACAGCATTATTCACAATAGCAAAAAGACGGCAAGAACCCAAGAGCTCATCAAGGGTTGAATGGATGAACTATGCTATGTGCACACAATGGCATACTACACAAGGTCAAAGAATAACAATGAACCCACGAAACATCTCATAACATGGATGAAACTAGGGGACATTATGATGAGTAAAATTAGTCAATCACAAAAGGCAAATATTTTATGAGACCACTACTGTACAAAGTTAAGAAAAGGTTTACACACAGAAAAGAATCATACTTTGAAGATTACCAGGGGTGGGAGGGGAAGGGAGGGTAAATCACTAACTAGGGGGTAGGCCCACATTAACCTGGGTGAAGTGAAAGGCAATATACAAAAAGGGAGAGGTCAGCACAAAATGACAAAAGCAGTGAAAGACACAGGGAGGAACACAAGAATTAAAAGCAATGAAGATGCATACTATTATATACACAATCCTGCGATAACAGTAATAACAATAATCTATGAGTTGATAAATAGACAGACACTCAAACTCAACAGGAGTGGGAAAGCAAATGAGACTACACCCACAAATATATATATATGGGTTTCAAAGAGGACATTTCCACCTACGTATTTATATGTGCTGCAAATATGTACATCAATGCAGTAGAGCATACAGGGGCAAGTTATGAAAACTTCTTAGTTATAACCAAACACCTTGAGGGAATGAGTCACTGGGCATGGGGGCTCAGGACCATAGTCTTGGGAAACACTAAGGGCAGTTGGCATAACACAGTCCACAAAGACAATGTTCTATATACTACTTTGGTGAGTAGCGACTAGGGTCTTTAAAGCTTGTGAGCAGCTATCTAAGGCACAATTATCAGTTGCTCCTGGTCCAAAACAAAGAAAATCAAAGACACAAGGAAACAATTAGTCCAAAGGACTAACGGACCACATGAACTCCAGCCTCCATGACCCTAAGACCAGAGGATCTAGAGGGTGCCAAGCTACCTACCACTCATTGCTGACTGCTCTGAAAGTGATCACAATAGGAGGTCCCTGACAGAGTGGGAGAAAAATGTATAAAACTATATTAAGAAGACCAAGCTTATTGGCTAGATGAAGACTAGTGGAACCCCTAAAATTATGGCCCTTAAACACCCTTCATGCCACAAATTGAATTCAACCCCCATAGCTCAACTTTCAGCCAAAAACGATAGGCCTATAAGATGAATAGCAACACCAGCAGACTATGCACTCATTAGAACAATCAACCATATGAGATCAAGAGGGCAGCATTTGCCCAGGGATCAAGATAGGAAGGCAAATGGGATGGGAAAAAAGGATGAAGGGAAGGAGTAGGCACAGGGAGAAAGTAGGAAGAATACTGTTGCATTGTGGGTATTGCAGTGAATGTCACAAAACAGAATGCTTATGGATTGTTGAACGGAAAAACAATTTGCTCTGTAACTTTCACCCAAATTACAGTTTAAAAAAGAAAAGGAAAATGATATATCCTTTAAAGAAATTAAGAGAAGAAACAAAAAATGCTCTTTTTATTTACCCATGTAATTAAAAATCTCACTGCTCTTCACTCCTTTCTGAAATCTGAGTTTCCATCTGGTAACATTTTCCTTCAGCTTGAAGAAGTTCCCTTGACATTTCTTGTAATGCAAGCCTGAATTTTGGAACTATTTAAACATAAATTTCAGGCTTCTTTTCTCTGGGTTCCCACCTTCCTAAGAAGACCTCTTTAATTTCCAGCCACCCTAGCCCTGATTTCTGACCTCTGACACCTGAAGCCAATTAATTTGAACTTCTGCTTGAATTATAGTTATGTGGACTGGGAAGTGTCCTCAGTGGAAACTCCACATAAACATGGACCTCACACAATATGGCTCCTTCTTTCAATAAATAGTTGAATTCCTTTCAGTGTCTGCCTGCTTTGGGTTGCTCTCCAGTACCTCCAAATAGTTTGTTTTTATATTTTTGAAAATTTATAAATGATATTTGAGAGAGGGCTAGTTTAATACAAGCTACTCTACCATTAGAGGAATTCACCTTTCACTTCTTAGTAGAGTTCAGCAAATTTTTTTGGAAAGGGTCAGATAGTAAATACTTTATGCTTTGCATAGCCAGAGGCAAAATTGAAGATATTATGCAGATATTTATATAGAGAGAAAACAAGCAAAAAATAAACAGAGAAAAAAATTTCCACAAATGTTTATTGATGAGATTCAAAGTACAGTAATAATAATTGAATACTTCTTTTTCATAATACAAATAATGAGAAAAATGATATTTTTGTGGGAGAAAAATATTTTGTAGTGTTCATCTGTCAGTGTTAATCTTTAATGAGATTTTATGTATTTCATCTTTGAGACTGTCTTTTCACACAAATAAGTACTGCCAAATGTTTATATGAATCCATGAGCAAAGGACTTTCACTGAACATACTCATTGATTAGAATGGATTTATAGAACTCTATTTGATATTTCTCCTAATCTTATCTAAGATTTTGCCTTTTAGGGTGTCATTACATTGCAGATTAATTACTTTCAATTGAAGGTTAGGTGAAGGTTCCTCAATTGCACAGTTAAACTAATTTTGAAATATGTAAACTTCCTTTGCACTTGCATTGAAATCCAAACAAAGGAATTGGAAAGGTAGTATGAGCTTGAAAAATATATCTGCTGCAAAGTTTTGTGGGAATAGAGATCTTACTTCTTGTTTTCAAGATATTACTTGAGATTTAAACAACATTATCATCAAAATGACTTTACCGTAGTACAAGTTTTGCATATCCAAAAACAGAAACCGGTTGCAGTCGAATTGATTCCAAGTTGTAGGTAGGGCAGAGTAGAACTGCCCCATAGGGTTTCCAAGGCTGTAACCTTAAGTAAACCAGACTACCACATCTTTTTTTCCCATCGAGAGGCTGGTGCGTTTGAACCCCAACCTTTCAATTAGCAGCCAAGCACTTTAACCACAGTACCACCAGGGCTTCTTGCTTTCCATGTAATTTTAGGTTGGATCCATTAATAAACATTATCAGGTCTGAAGCAAAATCAATTTCCAAAAGCATTCATTGTTCAATAATAGTGTTTGGGAGTGGTTCTTCTCATTCAGAAAATTTTAGTGTCAGTCCCAAACTTAAAAAACCACAATAAAACTTTACCAGTCATCATCTACTGAACTTCTGTGTGATTGTGCAATGTAGGATATTCAGCTTCTATTTCTGACAAAATTTACACAACTGATAGTGGTTAAGTTCACAAGACTGAATGAAGTTTACCACTACTGTTTCAAAAATCCATAATAGACTCACATATTTCCACAAAATACCTGCTGATGAACAGCTAAGCCTTTTCCTCCTCCACATATGTTTTTACCACCATCAGTTATAACATATCATAGCAGATTCTGCTTCAGGTTATACTGACTTAGTCTTTCTTAACTTCTATCTCAC
>NW_006921716.1:6676759-6680021 GCF_000298275.1 Orycteropus afer afer | reverse complement strand
GGCTGGCGCGGGATCGGGCAGTGTTTCGTTCTGCTGTGCATGGGGTCGCTATGAGTCGGAAACGACTCGACGGCACTTAACAACAACAACAACATCTCTCCAGTAGCATTTCTATGCAGACTTCTCATAGAAGATAATTTTGCAGTTACTTCAAACTCAGTACTGACTCTTACAATAAGCAACAACAACTGAACAATATCAGTTACATCTATCAACTCATCAAGAGCCAAGGAAAAGCACTCAAAATTATTTGCCTTATTTTTTTAATTGACTATTGATGTTGCTCTCAATGTCCATAATTCTTCCAGCAACTGTTCTCATCAAAATGTAAATAATCTTAAATACATTTATTTTCTATATACACATTTCTTCAGCTACTGGGATGAAACACAGTTTAATTAACCTGTTATTGATAATTCACTTTCCATGCTTGAATAACAATTAACCCCTTGAAAATTTACCTGATTGCATCCTCATTTTCATTTTTTGTGAAGAAATTTTGCTGAAATGACATATTCTGTTTAAAATATTCTAATTTTTGTGGCTATCCTTTTCTTGTGAGTTGAGAATATGGTGATGACTGCTACATCCAGTTATGTGAATGTATATTGTATTCTTTATTTAACACAGATACAGTGTCATTGAGTAATAAACACAATTTTTTGCCATCTCATTTGAAAACAATATACACTCTGCTTTGCCTTAAAACACAACATTCAAAATCTACTTTTCTTTTTTCTTGTTTTGACATAATAGATATGCACTGGCAATAATCAAAAATCTTCTAATACAATGATAAATGTGGCACTCAAAATGCTATAGAGGTCAACTACAACAGAGTGATTTACAGTGTGCCGAGCTGCAGTCAGAGTACCACATACATGTTTGTTACAAGTACTCAACTCTGCCATTGTAGCATAAAAGCAGCCATACACAATCTGTAAACAAATAAGTATGTCTGTGTTCCAATATATTGTGGATCCAAGTAAAACGAAATCCTTGACAACTTCAATATTTTCTCCATTTACTATGATGTTGCTTATTGGTCCAATTGTAAGGATTTTTGTTTTCTTTATGTTGAGGTATAATCCATACTGAGGCTGTTGTCAAGTAAGTGCTTCAAGTCCTTTTCACTTTCAGCAAGCAAGATTGTGTCATCTGCATATTGCAGTTGTTATGGGTCTTCTTCCAATCCTGATGCCATATTCTTCTACATATAGTCCAGCTTCTTGGATTATTTGCTCAGCATACAGATTGAATAAGTATAGTGAAAAATTACAATAAGCAACATCATGATAAACAGAGAAAAGATTGAAATTGTCAAGGATTTCTTTTTACTTGAATCCACAATCAAAATCCATGCAAACAGCAGTCAAGAAATCAAACGACATATTGCATTGGGCAAATCTGATGCAAAAAAAACTCTTTAAAAATGTTAAGGAGTAAAAGTGTTGCTTGGAAGACTAAGGTACACCTGACACAAGCTATGGTATTTTCAACCACCTCCTATGCATGCAAAAGCTATACAATGAATAAGAGAGAATGAAGAAGAATTGATGCATTTGAGTTGTGGTGTTGGCAAAAAAAATATTGAACATAAGATGGACTGCAGAAGAACAAACAAATTTGACTTATAAGAAGTACAGCCAGAATAATCCTTAGACACCAAGACGGTGAGACTTCATCTCGTGTACTTTGGTCAAGTTATCAGGATGGACCAGTCCCTGGGGAGGGACATAATGCTTGGTAGGATGGAGGGAAGACCCTCAATGAGATGGATTGACACAGTAACTGCAACAATGGGCTCAAGCATAGGAACAATTGTGAGGACTGTGCAGGTTCAGGCAGTGTTTCTTTAATTCATAGTGTCCCTGTACATAGTGTCACTGTGAGTCAGAACCTATGTTCAACAGCACCCAACAACAACATGCTGCATACGACTTTGTTTATGGATATTAAAAGTTAAACGTTGTATCCTTTTCATACATCACAAAAGATTTTTCTTCTTTTTAGTGTTTTTGAAACATTTAAAAAAATAAAAACCATGTTTAGCTCACAGGTCATATAAGAACATGTAATTGGATTGGATTTGTCTTATGGGCTATAGTGTGCTAACTCCTGCTTTACAGCAAACCTGAATCATTTATAGTCTTATTCTATCTTTTCCCCATTATTGTGTCACCCACATCTTTGTACATCTTGAACCCTTCCCCATGGAATGTTCCTCCCTTCCACATCTTCCTCAACTCGCGTTCATCTTTCAAGACACTGATAAAGTGTCACTTCCTAGACTTTTGATATGGTTCAATAGCTATACTTTCTATATGATTTTACTGTTCCATAGTTAAGACTAGTAAGAATATATGAAAAGATGAGAATCTGTTACTTTACTGTTCACTAAATCACACAGAAACAACCTGTTGTTTAATTTTGTTCTGTTTTTAAATAATTAACTACAAGTTTTCCTGAGAGCAAGTGTAAGATTTGCGGAAGCAGAGATAAAGTTTGGGAAAATACCATTGATGTCATAAGATTGTTATGAGGATTAAATAAAATAGAGAATGTACATTATAAACCGTGGGAAGGCTGGTAATAAAACTGAGTTCCTTCTCTCCTTCCTCCTCTGAAGATGTTTGCTTTTAAGAGCAAAGTAGAAAAAAGACATGTGCACTACCACAAACAAAATTCAGCTGCTACACTCTTAGTCTATCTAGACTTTTTTATGCCAGGATAATCCCTATGATCTACTAGTTAGATTCCCCTGTGATCCCATTCCTATTTTTGCAAATAATCTCATATTTAATTTTGAAAATTATTAATCTTTATTAGAATGCTTTTTAGATATTTAGAAAGGAAAGAAGAACATTTCCTTTAAGAATCTATTTATGTTCTAAACCAGTTTTGTCACAGGCTTGTGGCAGGTTGTAAAACATAGAGTATATATGTGTGTTCCCAACTTGTTCTCCTCTGTTTGGTTTCACAGATTAAAGGAAGATCAGGAGTAGTGGAGTATTAAATTGGTGTCATAGAAACATAAAGGTGATTCAAATATTGTGAAACATTTTATTAGAAGGATCCATTTTCCAATAATCCTGAAATTCCATATATATAATCATCTAGTGTGGCAGTTAAGTTGTGTGTACTTGGCTGGGCCTGGTTTTGAGTAGCTAAGCAGCTAGATGTAGTTATTCCCCATGATGAGACTGGTAATCAACTCCATGGTGGAATCTATTGGAGCAGCAGGGAGTTGTTTTTTTTTTTT
>NW_006921716.1:6654320-6676204 GCF_000298275.1 Orycteropus afer afer | reverse complement strand
GTATCACTATGGAAGTAGATTGCCCCATCTTCCTTCCGAGGAGTGGCTGGTGGGTTTGAACCTCCAGCCTTCTGGTTAGCAGTCAAGTGCCTTAGGTACTATGCTACCAGAGCTCCTAGTGATGTAATTAGGCAGTTACATAATGATGTAATCAGCCTTCATGGTCAGCCAATCAGTTGTAAGGGGAGTTTCCTCAGGGGTATGGCCTACATCCAGTATATATATATGGATGTTCTGGCAAATCTTACTCACTTGCTCTGGATCCTGCATCTTGTTTGACATCATCTGACCTCCAGTTGTTGGGCTTCATCAGCCTCTGCAGTCTGTTAGCCAGATGCCTGTGATCTTATCTGCTGATCTTGGATTCATCAGCCTCTGTGTCAGGAGAACTCTCCAGCCTGATACCTGACCCATGGATTTAGAATTTCCCAGCCTATACAACCATGTGAGCCATTTCTTTGACATAAATCTCTCTGTCTCCATATACATTATACAATACATACATATATTTTATATATCTATACACACACACACACACACACATACAGGAGCTCTGGTGGTGTAGTTCCTAAGGCATTTGACTGCTAATCAGTCATTAGGAAGATTGGGCAATCTATTTCCAAAGAAACCCAAGGAGGGGTTGCTATGAGTCGGATCCGATTCGATGGCAGTGAGTTTGTTTTTTTTATATGCATACACATATATATATATAAGTTCTCTAGTGCTGCTATAACAGAAATACCACCAGTGGATGGCTTGAACAAACAGGAATTTATTCTTTTACAATTTAGGAGGCTAAAAGTCAGAATTCACAGTGCTGACTCTAAAGGCTGGGTGAAGGCTCCTTGACCTTGGGCTTCAATTCTACCCATTGCCACAGGCCAACTGGAGCTGAAGGCTTCTTCTGACTCATGCAGCTACTGGCTGCTGAAGCTGATGAACCCAAATTCGGCAGGTAAAATGGCACAACTCCAAGATCATCAGGCAACACAGCAGGCCACTGGTTCAAGTCCAGGAACAATCCCAAGATTGGCAGACAACATGGCAGGCTGTTGATTTTGGCAGATTATGAATCTAAATTCAGGGTCCAAATATGCCAAAAAGCTTGAGACCTTTCTCAAAGCTCCTCTGTATATACTGGAAGGAAGCACTCTTTGAAGGTAACACCGTTTCAACTACTTGGCTGCTCACAACAGATTCCATCATGGAGGTGATTATAATCTCATCATGGGGAATAAGTACATCCAGCTGCTAAGGTACTCAAAACAACAGCCCAGCCAAGATGACATATAAACTTCACTACCACATTCCACCCCTTGTCAACTTGGCATATGTACAATTCTTCATTGCGTGGCCCAATTCTGCTAGTCAATCTGAGTGGCAACCTCAACCCCTTGGCCTGGCAGATCTCATTATTCTGTCCCTTTGGCCCTTGCCCCTTACTTTTGGGCAGCAGATATGGCTCCACCCCACTGACACTCATGTATGTCAGCCCCACACTCCAGAACCAGGTTGGTGAAGATCTGACTCTTTGAAACCTAGGTGGCTATGGCAGTTCCACCCTCTGAAACCCCAGAGGTCATGGTCCTACCCTTTGAAGCTGAGGTAGCTCTGCTTCCCATCTTCCTTGTCTCTTCACTCTAACAGTTAGTGATCAAAGGCAACTCACTTCACCGGAAGGCTCTTGCCCAAATGCATTCAGCTTGCTCACTCTGTGGGCTGGCAAGCTGTTGCTCTGTCTCATGCTAGTCTCTCAGTTCTACTATCATTTTCTCTCTGCCAGTTCCTCTGCCATGTCTCAGCACAGGCATCTTGGGTCCAAGGATGCATTCTACTCCTGCTTCCACATTTTGGATATCTGCTAGAGCAGCAACCCACTCTCTCAGTACCAAAGTCTGTCTTATTTCTCTAGTGCTCCTATAACAGATATACCACAAGTGGATGGCTTGAACAAGCAGGAATTTATTCTTTTACAGTCTAGGAGGCTAGAAGTCCAAATTCACAGTGCCAGCTCTAGGGGCTGGGTAAGGGCCCCTTAACCTTGGGCTTCAAGCTCTCCCTCTTGTTACAGGCCCACTGGAACTGGAGGCTTCTCCTTAACTCACACGTTGATGGCTGCTGAGGCTGACAAACCCACGATTGGCAGATAAAATGGCACAGTCCCAAGATCAGCAGGCAACACAGCAGGCTATTAGTTCAAGTCCAGGAACAATCCCAAGATTGGTAGGCAATGTAATGTGGCAGGCCATTGGTTCAAGTCCAGGAACTGCATATAAAGACTTGGTCAAAAGCAGCATCCAAAAAAAAAAAAAAAACTGGAGACCTTTTCCAAAGTTTCTCCATATATACTGGAAGCAGGCCACATTATGAAGGCAACTCCCCTTCCACTGATTAACATCTCACAGCAGATTCCACCATACAGATGATTACAATCTCATCATTGGGAATAACTACATCCAGCTGTCACACCACTCAAAATCACAGCCCAGCCAAGTTGACATACAACTTTAACTACCACATCAAGTTTGGAAAACACTTTGTCATAGATAGAACTGTGTCCCCAAGAAATACATCTCAACTTGATGGACCACGATTGTAAGGGGTTTGGCAGTTAAGTAATGGTGTAATCTGGAAGTTATGTAATTACGTAATCATCCCCTATGATATGATCAGCCAGTCAACTGTAAGGGGATTAGCATGCAATACAACACCCTTACTCCAGTCATAGCCCTGTTCAGATGTAAGAGGAGTTTCCCTGGGTGTGGCCTGCATCACCTGTTATCTTACAAGAGCTAAAAGGATAGAGAAGTGAGCAGAAAGAGAAAGAGAGATCTGACTACCACCAAAAAAGAAGAGCCATGAGTGGAGCATGTGCTTAGACCTGGGGTCTCTATACCGAGAACCTCTTAGATCCACGGGAAGATTAATGCCAATACACGTGAAGATCTCCAAGGAATGTCAGGCCCATGGATGTTGAAAGGAGACAAGAACCTTCCCCTAGAGCTGACAGACAAAAAAGCCTTCCACTAGAGCTGGCATCTGAATTTAAAACTTCTAGCCTCCTAAACTGTAAGAGAATAACTTTCTGTTTGTTAAAGCCTTCCACAAGTGGTATGTCAGTTATAGCAATACAGGGAAACTAAGACAGACTTCTTCATCAGATCTTCTCTGACCTATTTTTCCATCCCATCCCCAAAAGTTTCATTAAGCCTCAAAAATCCACCGTTATCACCTCTGTGACCTTTGTATTTCCCTGGAAGAAGATTTGGTGCAGCATTCAGGAAAGCTCATTTGGTATGGTTTTTACCAATAATGTCACTAAGACAAGGCATGCTGCTTTTCTCAGGAACTGAATGGAGATAATAGAGCTGGTTTATGATTCATCTTCATATTTAAGTATTGGGAGGTTATCTGACCTCTAAGAACTTTAGTTCCTCATCTATAAGATGGGATACAACAATGCCTAACTGAAGACTGCAGTAAAAGTTAAACAATATTATGACTTAAAATGAGGAGCCCTGGTGATGCAGAGGTTAAGCACTCAGGTGCTAATTAAAAGGTAAGTGGTTTGAACTCATCATCCACTCTGCAGGAGAAAGGAGAAAGATGCGGCAGTCTCCTTGGAAACCCTATTGGAGCAGTTTTTTTTTTTGTCCTATAGGATTGCTGTGAATCAGAATCAACTCAACACACACAACAACAGCAACACGACTTAAAGTTCAGTATAATACCTGACACGTAGTACCAAACCAAGCCAAACTTACTGCTATTGAGTCACTTTCAACCCACAGCGACCCCTCCTTGGGTCTCTGAGGTGGTATCACTATAGAAGTAGATTGCCCAATCTTCCTTCTGAGGAGTGGCTGATGGGTTAGAACTGCCAGCCTTCTAGTTAGCAGTCAAATGCCTTAGGCACTATGCTACCAGAGTTCCCAACACATAGTCAGCAGTCAGTAAATGGCAGTTAGTGTTAACAAGGTAGACCAGAAGTTGTGAAGCTGTCTCCAACATTGTACCAGGGGAGGAGATAAACCCAGTTGGAAATAACAGGTGGTAACAGTGGAAACGAAACAGACTGGCCAATCCCTAAGGCTCAGAGAAGAAAGGAAAGAGAGCTTTTGGGAGCTGGCTGAAGACCCGGAATGTTCTCGGGGTTTTATGCTGGCAAGAAGCCTCAGCCTCCCACAGCTGCTCACCTACCAACTCCCTGGAATTTTTAGATTTCAGGCACAAATGATTTATATGGTTGCTTGAGAAATGTGAGTAATGAAGGACAAAAGTGCCATAAAAGGGCCAATTTAGTAAAACCTCTTTTTTTTTATTTTATTTTGCTAGCGGTGCCAGCCAAGGCCTACATCCAAACTTGGCTCAATGCTCCTCTCCTATGTGTTTCAGAGCTCAATGATGAGGTCACAGGCTGGTTATTATCCTGCAACCACAGTGCTTATCAAGCTCTGCCCTTTTCTTCTTCAGTGTGAATGCTTGGGGCTCTACACTATGCTATGAAAATAAACACCAATGTAAATGGCCTCCTGTCCACTTGATCCAAACCAATGAGGAAAACCTGCTTTACAAGCTTCCACGGAAACTTCTAGTTGAATATGCAACTGATAATTCTATACCAAATGTCTGGCACTGAGCCAGGACCAACAACTGTTCCCTTTTGGCAAGCCACACTCTGGTGACCATAGAAAGCCAAAATAGATATTTTGATTCTAGAGCATTTTCTAAAGGAAAGTAAAATCACACTGCCATTTTGCAAAGTAACCATAGGTTTAGAATGAGAAAAAAAATTATCTTGAGGGTGTTAAGGAAATCAATCAACTGCCAATATAGTAGTCTTTAAAAAAAAAAAAAAAAAACGCACCAAATTATTACTGTTTTTCAAGTTGGTGGTGCATATTGCTTTTAGATTACAGTTGCCAGATTCAGGAAATAAAATACAGGACAGCTGATTAACTTTGAATTTCAAATAAGTATTGAATGATTTTTTTTAGTGTAAGTATGGCCCTATATTGCATGCTACAAATATTAGTTGAGACATACTTATACTAAAGAAATTATTCATCTTTTATCTGAAATTCAGATTTAACTATGTGTCATGTATTTTATCTGGCAATCCTAATTTAGATGCATTTTCATTATGATGCCAGGAAAAACGAAGGGAACATTTTAAAATTCTAATAAGTTAAACCTTTTTGCTAGGTCAAAAGATAATCCTGATCTTTTATTTTTACTGTTTATCCTTAGCAAAATTAATTTCATATTTTATACCATCTTTTAGAATTAGGGTTGTCACTGTTCTTTTTAAACATGTGAAAGAAAGAATTCATATGCATCAAGGACCAGGCATTTCTCTAAGTACTTTATATATTATATTATTTAAGAATTACTTTTCTATAAAATTTCAGGTTCAAAGTGCTGGAAAAAAAGAAACCAAAACCCACTGCCATTGAGTTGATTCCAACTCACAGTGACCCTATAGGACAGAGTAGAATCACCCCCATAGGGTTTCCAAGACTGTAAATCTTTACAGAAAGAGACTGCCATATCATTCTCCTAAGAGGCACTGGTGGGTTTGAACTGCCAACCTTTTGATAAATGCTTTAACAACCACACTACCATAGCTCCTTCTCAAAGTACTGAACAGAGTAAAATTTTTACCATCTCAACAGACGTTTGTAATATATAGAGTGGCTAAGTCAATTTTGTTGTTGTAATTGATTCTGTTGAGTTGCTGTTGAGTTGATTCTGATTCATAGCAACTCTATGTACCACAGAAAGAAACACTGCTTGGTCCTGCACCATCCTCACAATCAAACTACGTCTGAGTTCATTGTTGCAGCCATTTTGTCAATCCATCTTATTGAAGGTCACTTTAAGTCAACAAAAATGTACTGAATCCAAGATGAATTAGGTGCTGTGCTAAACCACAGCCCTAAGGATGGATACAAGCCATCCCCAGGGGTACTAATGTTGGACTTAGGAACAACTCCTACTTGCCCTTGTAAGTTTGCCCTCACTTTGAAACAATTGAACCAACTCTTGTTCACAAAAAATTCTTCACCACAATCACCTTCACTTGCTGCACGTGCAGCTTTTAAATCACTGAAAAGGCTTTGAGCCTTTTCTTATACTAACTCAAAACCAAACTCACTGCCATTGAGTCGATTCTGACTCCTAGCGACCCTATAGGACAGAGAAGAACTACCCCATAGGGTTTCCAAGGTGGTAAATCTTTGCAAAAGCAGACTGCCTCATCTTTCTCCCAGGGAGGGCTGGTGGGTTCCTGCCTCCAACCTTTTGGTTAGCAGCCTAATGTGCTTTAACAACAGCACCACCACCACCATGTGCACCTTACCTAAAAACTCCATTTAAAGACTTACTTAAACTTAAAGACACACCTAGGAACAGATCTCGTTTGTAAACTGGGGTGGGGAGTGGAGGACTGTCATATTTGTCTTTAGGAAAGAATAACTTGGATCTCAAGCACTAATGCCTTTACCAGCAGTGAACCATCTTAACTAAACCTTCAAGGGAGAAAAAGTAATGGAATTTAACAAATTTTATAATTATCCTGGCTTGCAGATATAATTATTTATTCCACAAACATTTATTGAATGGATATAAGTTCCAGGCAAAGAGGCTCAAATTATAGTCCCTGAACTCAAGTCACTTATGGTCTTCTGGGGAGACAGACCAGTATGACCTTGGTGGCAAAGGACCTCCTTTCAAAAAGAGGCTTCTCACAGAAAGTTAACAGTGGGAGAGTACCTCAAAGACTCTCTACTCTTTGCACATGGATTCAGATCACCCCTTTTGCATAGTCTGGAAGTCCTAAAGTTATCAAATGGGAAACAAGTAGGAATTTTCTAGGAATCAGAGTGGACATAATTTACAAGAATTGCCCCAGTGACTGTTGCCAGATTATGTAATACAGGTACACACTGTACTAATGGGACAGACAATATCATTTTGGTAGATGAGGCCCACTTGAGTATAATTGATTTCCTGTTTAGTCTACCATAGGTAGACAGACTACCGATGGTGATAAGTAAAATGTGATTTTGTTGTTGTTGTTGTTGTTTTCCATGAGAGAACTTGATGGAAGTTCATGTGATAACTGCACTAGTTTCTTAAGGCATGCTTCACAACAAAGACAAGCAACGCAAATTTTCTAAAGATGCTGATCTCATATATTCATTTGTGGTGAATTCATGCACGTGTATATGCCACCTACATATAACCACAGATCTTTTCAAAGATCAGGAGCACCCTGAGGCTACTGCACACCTACAGACTTTGTAATTGCTTGGTAAGATGCAGTGTCTTCAACTCAATTGACCTGTTAAGAGTGGTTGGAATTCATCTTCTTAAAGTCATGCACCTAGTGGGTACTGGAGATAACTGAATTAGATAGACTGAAACCATGCATATAGTGGAAAGTAAGGCATTGAGACAATCCTCCATTTCATTTCATTTAAACAAAGAATATTTTCTAACCTCATGTATTTGACTCAAAGTGTTTGAAGGCATCAATTATTCAGATCCCATAACAACTTGATTTTTCCTCTCAATGCACTTTCTCTTTATAGATATAATTTTAAAGTAGGAGAGTATGTCATCATTGAGAAAATTAGAATTTTAATCAGCCATGGTGGCTGATCCTCTAGTGAATTCACCATGACATTCAAACACCAGTCACCTTCAGTTCTTTTCCATTTCAATTGGGGTAGAGGTGGCACAAAGAGTTAAGCACTCAAGTACGAACCAAAAGGTCGATGACACAAATGCACCCAGTGCATCTCAGAAGATAAGCCTGGCAATGTGCCTCTGACAGGTTTCAGCCTTGAAAACTCCACGGAGCAGTTCTACTCTGCACACATGGAGTCATCATGAGTCAGAATTGACTGACAGTAACTAATAACAAGAGACAGGGGTGACCTGGGACAAATTCCATGGTATGTCTGGGCTACCCTATCCCCATTTCAATATATTTAGAAAGGTGAAAACTTGTTAAATAAGTAATCTTGAAGACAAGAAGTTATCAGTGGGCAGCAGGCAGAGAGAGAGGTTAGTGTGTGGGAGGGAGAAGAATTCCTACTATTTCTGCTCTGATGATAAAAAGAGAATGAAATGAACTCAGTAAACATGAAAGCCATTCCTTTTTATTCACCAGGTGCCTTCCATCTTTCTGAACCATCTACAGTGGATTCTACCCTGATCTGTACTTTAACAAAATGTCCAGTTGGAATGAACATAAACTTTAATATTTATTTCCTCAATCTGGTTATATTATATTTGAGGCTCTAATTCTGTTACCATTCAAGAATTTGGCAATCATCAACTTAAGGAAAATTAAGAGCTAAATAATTACCAGACAGCCTTTCATAGCAGAATTTGCTTTTTTCAGTCATCTATACAGAGCTTCAACTTCATTTCTTTACAAAGTAATTAATGTTATTAATTGCAATCTTTTCTGTCTCTGCTTAATTTAATTCAATAAACATTTATTGAGAGCCAGGTTGATGCTAGGCACTGTGTGGCAGTATTGGTCAAATAGGTAGGGATTGAAGTCCCAGAGTTTTGTAGCTTGTAGCTGATAGGAACATTGTAAATCATCTGGTCCATGTTTCTCATTTTCAAGATGAGACTTCTTTAGAAATTTCATGCATAGAAAAGGAGTTAAGATAAGGCTACCTAAAAAAAAAAAAAAAAAAAGATAAGGCTACCTACTCCAAATTACAAGGAATCATTTACTCCCTCTTTACTCTCTTTCAAGGTGCTGTGTGTACCTTAAATAGATGTTTACCTTCATTCCAAATGATCTTTCCAAGGGAATGAGAAAGAAAAGATTTGGGATTAGAAGACATTGCTCTGCCCTTTTACCTCCTGAAATGCCTGTCCCCCGCTGCTCCAGGGCCAAGGAAAGGCAGTAAAAGGGCTTCTTTCCAAAGGTATTTGTGGTTGAGCTCCTCCTTTACTAGCATGTCTTGGCTGCCCTGCTCTTCTACCAGAGCTCTCCTTCCCAATACCTATAGGCCGAGCCTCCAGGATTGCAGGTGTTCTCATAATGGAAAAATAGTTTAACTTCAAGATTTAAAGGAACTGATGAAACGACGTTCGTAATTACATATGCATATTCTGAAACATTCAGTTCAAGGTATATGTTCCAAAACAAACCTCTTTTTTTAATGTTTATGAAACCTCATAATTACGTCATTGGATGTAATGAGAATAAGGGAAGTTTTTTGACCATTTGATCTTAGTGAGAAGACATGACTCTCCACTTATGCCTTTAAATCACATAGTTAAGCAAAGAGTTTGGAAGAATATAGATCCTCATGGTAAAAGTGATTTTCAGAATATTGAACTTAGGGATGATTTTTATTTTCTTTGAGTTTTTGTGATTATTTTTCATGACTATATAACCAGAAAAAAATTATAAATCATGTTTCTTAATCTGTCAAGTGCACACAGATGTAGGGACAAAAATAAATATGTTTTCTGTACAGTGTTTGTATTAGCACAAAAACAAAACAAAACAAAAAATGTTAAATGGCTATTTAAAAAGGATTGGTTGATGAGCATGGAATGTTGTGAATCAAACTAATGTTCATTGATGGTGATTGGTTAAATCCAACAGAATACAATGAGCCTGTAAAAATGGATGTTGTATATCTGCATATATTTCAAGGGAAAATGTCCATACTAAACATATAAAAACTTGATGTAGGAGGACATTATGCTGAGTGAAATAAGTCAATCACAGAAGGACAAATATAGTATTAGTTCGTTGTTGTGGAGGATCAAGGAAAGGTTTATATATGGAGGGAAACTTTGTTGGTTGGTTGCCAGGGGTGGGAGGATAGGGGAGGGAACACTGCAAAAAAAAAAAAAAAAAAATGCATTGACCCATGCCACTTTAGTTTTGTGTATTTCGCTGTACGTAAATTATATTTCAATAAAATGCATAAAAAAATAAAAATAAAAACTTGATGTATACTATAAATTATATTAGAAAACACTATGAATACACACACATGCATAGAGAGAGAGAGAGAGAGAGAGAAATGTATACTAAGTTCTTAAAAGTATTTTATCCTACAGTTGGGATTATAAGGGCAATATAAATTTCCTGTTTATATACATTGGTATTATCTTAAGTCTTTCCATAAACATTTATTAATTTCATAAAGTAAACAATAAAGATTCAATTTGGAAAAACATTATTCAAATGAGTAAATAGTCTATTTCTGTTTTGCATGAGGAAATTGTATGTGGATTATGGCTTTTAACTGTTCTAGTATTTCCTTGTGGTTGAGCTAATGGTTTCATTATTTATTTAATTTTATAATTATTGGCTACTATACACATCTTTAAATACGGACCCTCAAAGATTCTATTTTTCCTGCATATAAAATTGTAGCATAAGTGCTGAAGGTGAGTTTAGATAAAATAATATAAAGAATGACTTTGTGTTTAGCTTAAGAAGTCATCATAAAAAAAAAGTCATCATGAGGATGATAAAGTCTTATATATACTAGATTACATTGAGTGAGTCAAGTTCATTTCCACTGATGAATATGAAAAAGAGAGGTAAAATATTTTGTGTTTTGTATTAGACCTCTAAGTTATAGTCTTTCTTAAATTTTATTATTGACACAACCTATATTATGTGGCATAAATAAGTGAACTGTTTTCAGTGAGTGGATACAGAAAGGCATTATCATCTTTGAAAATCCTGGGAAAATCTACTGTAACAGAATCTGAATAATAAATTTTTCTGCATATGATCTAAATAATTTACCCAGTAAGCTGTATATTTATGTATATATTTATACAAATTCGGTTATTTATACTAGATGAGAAAAGAAAAAGCTACAAATTTCATTCTCAAAGAGTTTGTAATCTAGTTGAGGAAGAACAGTCAACAAAAATAAAAGTGAACAATACAAGATTGTCAGTAAGTAATGCTAAATTATGATTAGTGTGGTAGGTCTAAGAAAACTTAAACTACTATGAATCAGAATGATCAGGGAACACACTGGGAAGGAGTTGGGCTAGAAGGATTAGCGCCAAGTAGACAGAAGGGAAAAGATAGGATATTCTAGGCAAGATGATAATATGGGGATGAGGGTAGAGGCAAGCATGAATAAAAATGATGCACTTTTAGAACAATTAGTAGGGCAGCTTGTTGAAGTGAGAGAGCATGAGAGTAAGAAGTAAAAAAACAAAGTTGAATAAATGGGTTAGTGCTAGATGGTGCAGTGGTTAAGGCATTTGGCTGCTAACTTAAAGGTTGGCGATCTGCACCCACCAGCTGCTCTGAAGAAGAAAGATGAGGCAGTCAGCTTTTCTAAAGATTTACACCCTTGGAAATCCAATGGGAGTCATTACGAGTCAGAATCAACTTGATGGCAGTGAGTTTGTTTTTTGAAAGAAACAAAAAGCCATATAGAGAAAGCCAGGGAGACAAAGATGGAACTGACCCAACTGGGCAGTTGGAGCCTTCTTTTGATTTTCAAGTAAGAAAGAGAGAATGTTAAAGGGTAGTTTAAGACAGTCCACTTGGCAGCAGTATGTAGGTTCATCTGGAGGAAGGAAGAGCCTCCAGCGAGAAAACACAACCAGGAAGCACCTACTTCAGGTGAGTAGGGAGATGGGATGATTTTAAGAGATAGTTCAAAGGAAGAATTGTGCAAGCTGTTATAGAAAAAGAAGACACTTGTTTGATACAGCATTTTATCAGGTCTCTGTAGTCCTTTTCCTCCCCAGATATGAGGCCATTTCCTTCCCACCTGATCCTAGTTTCCAGAAACAATCCTAATCTGAGAGAGGAAATATTCTTAACCTTCAACAAACTAACCGTTTTGGTGCCCAAGTACTTATTACTAGATTCCTTACTTTTTATTATTTAGTTTTTGACTGGATCCTTTATCTAATGTCCCTTCATATAATCTTTTAATTACTCTAGTTTCCTTTTGAGGGTATTGGGGGTCCAGTGGTAGAATTTTCACCTTCCATGTGGGAGACTTAAGTTCAAGTCTAGTCAATGCACCTCATGAGACCCACCACCCATCTGTCACTGGAGGCTTGCATGTTGCTGTGATGAGGAACATGTTTCAGCAGAGCTTCCAGACTAAGACACACTAGGAGAAGCCTGGTGATGTACTTCCACAGTTCAGCTAATGAAAACCGTATGCATTACAACAGTCTGATCCACAACCCATCATGAGGATGGCACAGGGCTGGCGGCTGTGCATGGGGTTGCCATGAGTCGGGAGTCAATTTGATTGCAGCTGGTAACAGTTTCCTTTTAGGATTCGGCCCTGTCTTGTTCTAGTTTCCCCTCCCAAGGAAGAATGTGCTTCCTCTGAAATTTGGGGGGGAGGGGACAAAATAAATAAATATGATAAATGTGATTAACCTAGTGGTAAGATTACCTTTTCTTTATCTTTTTAATTTTGCTTTTTTAGGTTATTTAAGCTTTCTTTCTTAATGAAACTGGTAGTAGTTTTTTAATTCAAGGAAAAATAATAAAAGAAAAAGATTTACATTCCTGTATTAAAGAAAAAACAACTAGCCAATATGAGTTGTTGCCTACAGTACCAACACTGATGATGCAGTTGTCCTGGTAAGAAGCACTTATATCCTAGGACACAGAGAGAAACTTCTTTCCTTCTTATGGATGAGAAGAGTGAGGGCTCTTCTTCTATTCTTACAAATTCACAGAAATCAGCTGAATTCATAGTTGTCATTCTAAAGTGGAATAACATATTTGACTGCTAACCAGAAGGCTGGTGGTCCAACCCACGAGCCACTCCTCGGAAGGAAGATTGGGCAATCTACTTCCATAGTGGTACTGCCTCAGAAACCCAAGGAGGGTTCGCTAAGAGTCAGATCTGACTCGACGGCAGTGAGTTTGGTTTGTTTTTGTTTTTTTTTTTTAAATGTCTAGCCATAATGAGCCATAGGAGTGTGTATCCTGAAGAAAAAAGATGTTCTCAGGAAGAGATTTGCTGGTCTATCATACTCAGTGCTTTGCAGGCAGGACAAAAATTGCTTTGACCTCAGAGAAGAAAATAGTCTACAAAACTCACAGTCTACTCAAACTCTGGCCTCATCTACCCTGACACCAAAAGAACTAGATTGTGCCCAGCTACCACTAAGCAGGTATCAGGGCCACAAGAGATAGATCCTGATAGAAGAGGAGAAAAATGTGGAAGAGAACTGAGATTCCTAAAGAGTTCAGACTTATTAGACTGGTTGAGACTGGAAGACTCCCTAAGACTATTGCCCTGAGATACTCCATAAACCTTGAACTGAAACTACCCCCAAGGTAACATTTTAGCTAAATAACAGATTGGCCCATAAAGAATACTACTAGTGAGTACAGCACACCTTTAAAGACCAAATCTATATTAGACCAAGTGGTCAACAGTTGAACTAAAGCAAAGATGAAGGAGACAGGGAAACCAGATTACTAGAAATAAAACATTTGATATGGAGTTAATGAGAATGTTGACAGTTTGTGAAAAATATAACCAATGTCACTGAAAAATTTGTATAGTAATTGTTAAATGGGAACCTAACTTGCTGTGTAAATTATCACTGAAAATACTATATAATATTATTTTAAAATAAATAAATAAAACTGCTTTGACCAGACTACTAATTCCTGTTGGTGACATATAAGTCATAGACAGAATACAATTTTGACCTGAGAAGCCTCCTGTTAAGATTCCACCTGAAAATATTTTCCCCCTTGGACTTCAGAGGTGTCTAGCTGTCTAATGACAAGACCTATGATGACATAAGGAAGTCTTCACAGTTCAACTGTGACTACCAAGCTGATGAGAGTCAACTAAACGAGAGGACATGGATACCACCTTAGCCCCAAAGCCCCTATCCCAGACCCCTACATCCTACCAGAGAGAAAAGCAACTGCGTTAGACGAAAAGGTGGTGACTCCCATATAAGAAAACAATCGTTTATCCCCTAGAAGAGCTTGGGTCAAGGAGGGCTCCTTATCACCCAAACCCACAATTCTCAACCACAGCCACCACACCTTAGAATCCCTTGAGGGGCATGTTGAAAGATATCACTGCCTAGGATCCAGTCCCTGGGTGGCTCAAACGGTTTACTCTTGGCTAATAACTGAAAGGTTCACTGCTCAAGCCCACCCAGTGGGACCACAAAAGAAAAGCCTGATGATCCGCTTCCATGAAGATTACAGTCAAGAAAACCCTACGGTACTCAGTTCTGCTCTGGGACACATGAGATCTCCATGGGTCAGAATCAACTTGATGGCAACTCGTTTGATTGTTTTTGTTTTTGTCCAGGATTCACCCCATTCCAATTAAATCAGAATTTGGGGGAGTAAGGCCCAACCACTAGTTTTTTTTTAAACACCCCATGGTCAAGAGCTACCAGTCTAAGCAAAGTCTTTCATATCTATGACTCTGCCCTAGGAACAGAACCAAACCACCTCAATAACTGATCTGATACTGAGCCTTTAAGACTCCAGTGTGCAGGAGAATCCTGAAACTAACAACTCCCTGGATGCTCTCCTGTCTTGTTTGCTCTAGTGCATAACTTTTGTTCACTGTTACATCCATTCATGACATTAACCTATGTAACCCTGAATTCTACAACTATAACTTCCTCTAATTTGCTTACTAATTGTCCATGACTAGACATACACATACACACACGTAGTGCCACCTGGATTCTACAGGAAACTATTGAATTAAATGCTATTGGAGTTTTTTTCTGAATATGAATTTTTCCTTCTGTGACTGAATCTATTGGATCTTAAATATGTGTATGTAATTATGTTTCTCATGTCTGTTCCAGGCCAGAATCATTGATTCACAGAGATCATCGTTCCACTTCACTGGCTCCATAATGAACCTAACCTTCTGGACACTTGGACATTATCATCACTTTCTCACTTTAATATCACTAATGTTGGTATCACTGTGATACAATATGGAGAAAATGCAAAACAAAATACATTTTTGTAGGACTTAAGTTCTCAACTCTTTTAAAGCAAATTATTAATTAGTCTATCCTCATCTATGCAAAATGCCAACTTTATTTATGAAAATCCAAGCAGTAAATATAGGTTTTTCTGTGTTCAGAAGTTTTCTTAATCTTAATTTCCTCATCATCCTAGCTTTTCTAATAAGCTACGAAAGGTTGGGCAATATGCCTCAGTTTCTACATTTAATATTGTTAAAACTACTACCACATAACTTAAAAAATGTTATAAATATTTAGATACTTAAAAATGAAATGATCAAATAGCTGGGATTTGTTTCAAAATAATAAAGGATCAAGAATAGTTTGGATATAGCCAAAGATAGCCCATGCATTGAAAAATGCTGAAATTTAGAATTTATTTTACTTTTAAGTAGTTGTAAGGATAAAATTAGATAAAATGACCGAAATCTCGAGGGAGGGGACTTAAAAATCTCTAACAATGAAAACTCTATTAGAAAATCTTGATTGACATATGAATGAGCTAATATAGGCATTTTTAACTTCCATGTGCTTTTTTAAAACTGGGAAGTGCCTAAATGAGGTGACTTATTTTCAATACAATTAAATCTAAATCAAAACATGTACTCCAACTGCACCATAATAGTATTTTACCTCTACAGAGTAATTAACATTTTCTAAAATGCATTCACCTAAATTATCTAATTTAATCTTCATAAATATTTTATAGGAAAGGCAGGTATTAGTAATCCCATTTGTCTGATGCAAAAAAAAAATGATCTTCATTATGTGAGAATCATTATCTAATTGTTCCACGTTTATCAAGCTTGCCAAAATCCTGAAATTAGATATAGAGATAGATAGATAGTTATAGATATAAAAGTTCTAATTTAGGAGCTTGGACTTAATCTGATTCCCAATCTGATTTTAAACTGGATTATGGTACTACAGATTTTGACCACATTTATGGTGGTTGTAAACTACATTATGATTATATTCAAGAAGCATTCCATAGAACCACATAGGATTTTCTTGCTGCTAGGGAGTCAGTCCCATTCATGCTCAACTGGAAAATCATGTCACAATTGTACCAACTTGTCAGAAATATGACTTAAGAAAATTTAATTGTAAATATCTCCAAAACAATTTGGCCCTGAGAATGGTGGTGGCGGCGTTGGAGGTGCTGTGTGGCAACTCGGGACTGAAGTGCAAGTAACAGATTCACCATGATTCTCCAGAGGCTCTTCAGGTTTTCCTGTGTCATTCAGTCAGCACTGTCAGTCCATTTGTGGAGGAACATTGGGGTTACAGCAGTGGCATTTAATAAGGAACTTGATATTATACAGAAGCTTTTCCTGGACAAGATTAGAGAATACAGATCTAAGCGACAAGCATCTGGAAGACCTGTTGATGTTGGCCCAGAAAATCAGCAAGAGCTGGAGAAGGAGCTTGTAAGCTTAAGCAAACGTATAGTAAAACAGACATGAGTACGTTCCCAAGCTTCCAATTCGAAGATCCCATATTTGAAGCTGTTGAAAAACGCCAGTCCTGAAGCAATATGTAAAATCAGTCTGGTAATTTGTCATGGATTATTGTACAACTAAGTGGTGGTATCAGAATAAATATATGAGGGAACGCTGTTAGATAGATAGAGATAAATATTGATTTGGGTGAAGAGAAGGGCAATGTACCAAATGTGAGTGACCAATATGGCAGCATTGAGGATGAGAAAGACACAGAGAGGTACATGGGAGGTACAGACAACAAATATGAACCCTTTTGCACATACAGTACTGCGTTGTCAGTGAAGGCAAACATGGGTATATGGGTGGATAGGTGGGTGGACAGGCTAAATGATTAGATATGTCTATGAAATGGGGAGGGTATCCAAGAACATATATAGGGTTGGCAGGCAATGGTCCTATAAGTTTATGTGAATGATCAGAATTCCCAGGTGTATAGTAGAGCTGACTAGGGGCAAGGTTGTGGTCACTGCTTGGTCACAGCCAGCTACCCAGAGGGACCGAGTAGTTGAACCTGCGGGCTTGGGACCGTAATCACAGGGGACATCAAGCTCAATTGGCATAACATAGTATACAAAACATTGTTCCACCTCCTACTTTGGCGAGTAGCAACTGGGATCTTAAAAGCTAGCAAGCTGCCATCTAGATGCAACGATGGGTCTCTCCTCGTCCAGAGCAAAGAAGAATGAAGAAAACCAAAATTCATGGAAACAATTAGTCCTAGTGACTGGTACACCATCCAGTCTGCAGCCTATATGACTATGAGACCAGAAGAACTAGATGGTGCCAGGCTACCATTGTCATCCACTTGGATGGGGATCTATGTAGGAGATCCTGGATAGAGAGGGAGAACAATGTGGAACAAAACACAAAATCATTTGGAGGAAAAAAAAAAAAAAAAGGTGGGGACCAGGTTTGCTGGTCCAATAGAGGCTGGTGGAACCACTGAGTCTATGGCCCCTAGCTGCTGTTCAGGTCTGGAATTGAACCCATACCTTTGGTTTCCAGCCAAACAAAATATAGGCATGTGAGTTAAACATTTACCTCAAGTAGATACACGCCTTGGAGAGAACAATCATGGGAGAAAGAAGGGCTGCTTATGCACAGGGAAACAGCTCAGGGGGCAGGAGTGCATGGAGGGACACTGGGAAGAGGTAACTATGGGGAGGAAGTGGGAGGGGAGCTGCTGCATTGTGGTAAACTGTAGTCAATGTCATGAGACAAAGTGTATGTGAACTGCTATATGGAAAGTGAAACTGCTTTGTAAATCTTCACCCAAATCACAATAAACAAATAAAATTAAATTTAAAAAAGAGAGAATTTGGTCCTGAGTAAATGTAGAAACAATGGGCATGAACAGCAGGCCATGCCTCTTTAGGAGGGCATTCTGCAGGCAGTGTCTACATGGAGAAACCAGGAGGAGTCCTGGGGACCAGGGAGTTTCCACGGGCAATGACAGACCCATCTCCTCTTCTCTTCCCACAAAATAGAAGTGGGGATTTCTTCCATTGCTGAACAGTCCTTAGGACTTCCCCAGGCTCTTGGGGAGAAGATACCAAAATGGGGATTCCCCCCACTTGGGGACTCCTGAAGTTTCCTGTAGGTTAGGGTTTGTAAGGCTGGCTACATATGAGAAACACTGGGAGAGCTTATAAAATACTAATCCCTGGACCCCATCTATATATGTTAAATCAACCTCTCTGGAAATGAGGTGTAAGGTCCAAGCTAAGGTACAGGCAGTTTCAGATTATAAATGAGTTCTGTTCTTAAATTTGTCTTTAAGTCGAATTTGTATGAATTTGAAACAATTAGGTATGGCTTATATCTAATGTCAGTTAATCATATGTTTGTCTCAGCATATAGTATATAGTGTATCTTTCTATGCATTAAAAAAATTAAAGAAACAGTAAAACATCTTTAACATACACAAAACATCTTTAACATAATAATACAGTCATAATAATAATGTTTTGATGTACGTCACAAATCAGAATGCTTTTGCTATTATGAACCATTGTATGCATAATAAGCTTTTATTTAATAGACTTTATGGGGGTTGATTTGTAACTATGGGTTGTAATATAAGTTGGATGTTGTTACCAGAGGACTGCCCATATTTTTAGAACCTTCTCAGTGACGCCAATTTATAGCAAAGGTTGAGAACCACTGCTTTAGGATCTCTGATAACCACAATGACCTCTGGACCCCCTTCCAGGATCATTATGTTTTAGTGCTAGAAAAAATGAGGAGTGCTGTTTGGCACCCTTTCCCCTTTTTATCCTTCAATATTGGCCTCTTCCACCTCTCCTCATGTACCTTGTGTTCTATTTGGTTCTGCCATTCTTCTATATTTTCTTTCCTATCATAGTTCATAAGAAATGGTCAGGAACCCATTCACATTAAGATATATGACACTGATGACCTAAAGTGACTGCTCTCTCAGGAACATCAACTATTCTATTCCCAGGGACATCTATTCTCTAGAATATAGGAAAGGAAAGTAAGCTTTAATTCATCAAGGGATGAAAAAAGGTATTTTCCAGGACAATTGTCTTTGGAAAGGCCGCCAGTAGCCACCACCACCGCACTTAGGATTAGGATTAGGAAACATAGCTCCTATTTGAGCCAGAAGAAACCTGCTTTCTTTGCCCTACTGGTCATAACTCCAAGGTCATCACTTGGCAGAACTGTGCCTTGGTTGGATCCCCTTGGGAACAACCCACTGCAAAAGCCAAAAAAAAAAAAAAAACCCCAGTAACCAGTGGCCATTGAGTTGATTCCAACTCATGGTGACCCCATCGATGTCAGACTACAACTCTGCTCTGTAGGGTTTTCAGTAGCTGATTTTTCATGAGAAGAACCCCAGGCTTTTCCTCCAAGGCGACTTTGGGTAAGCTTGAAATTCCAACCTTTTGGTTAGCAACTGAGACTGTTAACCATTTGACCAACCATGGATTCTGCAAAATCTAAAGGAAGGAGAGACACAAAAAGAAGCACACATTGACATCCAGAGACATTCTGTGTGACTTGACAAGTGATCAGAAAGCAGGATAATTATTATTCCAGAACCAGCTTTCCTAACTCTGAAAAAGGAATATTATGCCCTGTGTAAACATAGGGAGACAGAAAATATAATTCAGGGGTAAGCAAGCAAACAAAAGTTTAGCTAAATCCTACTTAATGATATGACAAATAGTCAAAACCACACTGTGCGTAACTTGTGTGGTTTGCGTTAAAGCCAGTGGACCAGCGACAGTGTGATGAGTCATTCCATGATTTCAGGATCCTTCACTGGAGAATGGGCAGTGCCGAGCCAGCAACTAAGGCTTAAAACAATCTAGACAACAAAAGCCCCTCAGTCATCACAACTTATTTACATCAATTCAATTTTACTGTGTTCACATCCCCCAGGAAAGCCACCACAGAATACATAATGGGACTCTTGTGCTTTTGACTGAGCACTTATCAGAAGGAACCAAAAAATTGTTCTTCTCGAGTGGCTGGATATAAATATCTATTTATTAAATGCAGCCAATGTCAGAGCTCAGATTGCTCATTAAATATTTAGCCTACGATTCTAAATGTGACAAAACAAAACCAAACTCACTGCCATCGAGTTGATTCAACTCATAGCGAGTCCCATTGGATTTCCGAGGCTATAAATCTTTACAGAAGCAGATTGCCTCATCTTTCTTCTGTGGAATGACGGGTCAGGTTCAAACCACCAACCTTTCAGTTAGCAGCCAAATGCCTTAACCACTACACCACCAGAGCTCCTTAAATGTCACAAACTAACTTACAAATGATATACAAATAAGGTGAGAGAGTTAGCTCCGTTTCTAACTTACCCAAATGCTCTCTGAACCAAATTTCACTAAGTGGGAAAAGGTGCAGTAGGTAAATCTATATTCTGTCCTGAGACCTAGCATGTGACCAGTCGAGTGGTTGTCATCATAAAGGATGAGAACAGAACAAACAAGTCTCTGCCACAAATACATTAAACCTACAAAAACTCTGCCAGATCTGACTTTATGAAACAGAAGTAGCACCAGCCAAGACATTTTTAGATGGCCCTTTTGTGGTAAAAATAATTTGAGGTTATGCTATTCTTAGAAGTTTGGAAGGAGTCTGTTGACATACGGCACTAACAAATTACAAACACTCCCAAATTTTTGTGAGAAAAACATACTGCCAACTATGAAACATGTGTCTCACTACTATTTGGGAAATATTTCTATAATAATTTAATAATAATAAACATAACAATACTTTTAAGCTATGACCATTTTATAAATGCTACTCACCATATCCAGTTAGCTATGTTGGCATCGCAGCTTCAAATTTACTTTTTCGGTATAATGATAATATAAATAATACTAATAAAAGGTAATATCCTACTTATGTACCCAGAACTGAGCCAAGGACTTTGTAAGTATTTTCTCATAAAATCGTCATTGCTTCCTCTTTGTACGTGAGGAAAGAAGTTTAGGGTGATTAAGTAACTTGCCCAATCAAGCTGACTATGTATAGGCAGCAGATTTCAGTTTCATGTCTGTTTTGCATGTCTTTACTTTTAACCACTATGCTGTACTGTTTCCCTAGAGAAACTCAACAGCAAACAAGAGAGTACAGTGTAGTTAAGCTGTACTTAACTTGAAATTGAAGAGTGGGGACAGACTCAGTTGGATTATATTCAAATATTTTTCTAGTACTTTGTAGTACTTTTTATTTTCTTAGAGACATTATAAAATAAGCAAAATATTCATTGTATTATAAGAGAAAATCCTGAAAACTTTCAGGTAAGCAAAGATTTCTCAGCTAAGATGCAAAAAGATCAAACAATATAAATAAATAAATGGGATTGCATCAAAGTTTTTTAAATGTCTGCTCTTCAAAAGATACCATTAAGAAAATGAAAAGCAATACACATACTAGGAGAAAATATTCTGCATATGTCTGGCAAAGGATTTGTACAGTCCAGAATACACAGAGAAAGCTTACAACTCAGTAAGAAAACAACCACTCAATTAAAAATATGAATAAATGATCTGAACTGATACTTTACCAAAGAAATTATATGAATGGCTAATAAACAAATGAAAAGATGTTTAACATCATTAGTTATAAGGAAATGAAAGTAAATCATAGTGAGATGCCACTACACGCCTACTCCAAAAACAAAAACCAATCTCACTGCCATCGAGTCAGACTGGATTCACAGCAACCCCTCCTTGGGTTTCTGAGGTGGTATCACTATGAAAGTACATTGCCCAACCTTCCTTCTGAGGAGTGGCTGGTGGGTTTGAACCCCCAGCCTTCTGGTTAGCAGTCAAATGCCTTAGGCGCTATGCCACC
>NW_006921716.1:6643083-6654220 GCF_000298275.1 Orycteropus afer afer | reverse complement strand
GACCCCTCCTTGGGTTTCTGAGGCAGTATCACTACAGAAGTAGATTGCCCAACCTTCCTTCCAAGGAGTGGCTGGTGGGTTTAAACCGCCAGCCTTCTGGTTAGCAGTCAAGTGCCTTAGGCACTATGCTACCAGAGCTCCTACACATCCCCTAGAAGAGCTAAAATTAAAAGACTGAAAATATCAAGTGTTACCAAGGGTGAAGAGCAACTAGAACTCTCATAATGGTTGACAGGAGCATAAAATTGTAACTACTTTGGAAAACAGTTTGGTAGTTTCTTATAAAGTTAAACATATACTTACCAAATGACCCAGCAATTTCATTCTTAGGTATTTACCCAAGAGAAGTGAAAATATACCCTTGAAAAATTTGTACAAGACTGTTCATAGTGGCTTTATTCAAAGAGCCCCAACTTTGAAACAACCCAATGAATGCCAGCTGATAAATTAATAAGCAAACTGTGCTACATTCTCACAATGACATACTACTACTACTACTACTACTACTACTACCAGTTGCCATCAAGTCAATTCTGACTCATGGCAACCCCATGTGTGTCAGAATAGAATTATGCTCATTAGGGTTTTCAATGGTTAATTTTACAGAAGTAGATCACCAAGCCTTACTTCCAAGGTACCTTTGGGTGGACTCAAACGTCTAAACTTTTGGTTAGAAGTGAGCATGTTAACCATTGCACCACCAAGGGACCCCACAATGGAATACTTCTAAGAAATAAAAAAGGATGAACTACTGATTCATGCAACAATATGGATGACTCTCAAAAACATTATCCTAAATCCCAAATGAAAGGTACCAGAAACAAGAGCACATAGTATACCATTTCCAGGTACAGGAAATTCTAGAAAAGGCAAATATAATCTAAGTGATCTGCATAATCTATTTCTCCTCTCTACTGGATGTTTCTCATTAGCATAATATATGTTGTTCTTTTTTGCATGTCCTCCCACCTCCACTCCACATTTCCATCAAAAGCACATCAGTAGTTGCCTAGAGTCAAGGATGGGGAGATGAGTTCCTGTAAAGAAAGGGACACAAAACTTTGTGGCATGAAGAGAACGTTCTGTAGCTTGATTGCAGTAGATTTTCATGGTTACAACTTTCTCAAACTCATAAGAATGCACACTTAAAATGAATATATTACATTGTGTATATATATTTAAATAGTAGAAAAGGGCATAGAGGGAAAATAAAGCAGAAAGGAGAATAAGGAGTGCCTGGGGATGTGATATTTGTTGCTGTTGTTGTTGTTATGTGCCGTCAAATCAGACCTGACTCATAGCGACCCTTCCTTGGGTTTCCAAGGCAGTATCACTACGGAAGTAGGATTGCCCAACCTTCCTTCCGAGGAGTGGCTGGTGGGTTTGAACCGCCAGCCTTCTTGTTAGCAGTCAAGTGCCTTAGGCACTACACCACCAGAGTTGGGATGTGATATAGGTGTCATTTTTAAATAGGTGGAAGCTGGGAGATCAAGTAGGAAGCTAATAAAATAACCCAGGAAAAAATTATGATGACTTAAATAGACCATAATAGGAACAGTGGAGAGAATGAGAAGTGGTCAGTTTCTGGGTAGATACTGAAGGTAGATACACCAGGCTTTACTAATGGATTATATCTGGGTGTGAGTAAAATAGAAGAGTCAAATGTGACTACAAGGAGTTAATCCTGAGCAACTGGGAGGATGTCATTGAAATAAGGAAAAACTTCATGGACAGGTTTTGAGGGGAGAGACCAGGAATTCATTCTGGGATGTGTTAAGGTTAAGAAGTATTTTAGACATTCAAGAAGAGATATTGAGTAGGCAGATATGAATCTAGAGTTTAGAGACAAATTCTAAACTGGAAATGTAAATTTTTGAGTCATTGACATATAAATAGTTTTTAAAGCCATAAGACTGGATGAGCCCACCAAGAGAGTAGATTTAAAAAAATAATAATGGGAAATAAAAGATTCAAAGAACTGAGCACTTCAATGTCAAGAAGCCAAGATGAGAAGAACCAGCACAGAGATGGAGGAGGAGGGAACAATGAGGTATAAGTGTCTTTTCCTAGAGAAGCCATGTGGAGAAAAGGGAAAAAAAAAAAAGAAAGAATGATCAACTCTGATGAATGCTGTGGATAAGTCAAACTGAGGACTGAGAACTGACTATTGGATTTAGCAAGGTGTTGGTCAGTGGTAGCCCTGACAGGAGCAGTTTGGGCAGTGTGTCTGCAAGTGCCTTACCAAAGACAAACAAGCTTACAATGCTAGGAAAATAATTAAAGACAGCAAGTATAGAAAACTTTTCCAAATTGTTCCTTTTTGTTATAAAGGGAGGAAATAAGATGGTACCAGATGGCTGGCGGTTCAAACCCACCAGCCGCTCCTCGGAAGGAAGGTTGGGCAATCCTACTTCCATAGTGATACTGCCTCGGAAACCCAAGGAGGGGTCGCTATGAGTCGGGCCGACTCGACGGCACATAACAACAACAACAACAACAACAAGGAGATATAGGGGAACGAAAGGATTTAGGGAACTGAAAAAAATAACAGAGTTGATGCTGAAGGGAATAATCCCATAGAGAAGGACAATGGATGCAGGGGAGAGAAGAGATACTTTCTAGAACTACGTCCTTGATTAGACAAGAGGGGATGGGATTGAATAAAAGGTAGACCATAATTTGAGAAGCATGAGACAAAAAAAGACCCTCAATCAGATCAAATAACACATGTTTTGTGATTATCTGGGTGCTCCCAGTGCAACTCTGGCTAGGTATCTACCAGACAGAGACCATTTGTAGATAAAGAGAAATCATCCCTTGCATAACTGAGTATCTGTGGACCATGTTTGCTCTAACCTTTTGCCTCACTCTGACCCTGGCTCTCCAGGCCACACTCCTATTGCCAAGTTTCTGGATGTTGCAAACCCTTCACTCCAATTTATAGGGATGTGACTTTTCCTTAAAATTAGCCAGTACACTTCTTTTTCTCCTAATTTTGACATTTTCATATTTGATAGATGCTGAATTATTATCCCAAATAGTTTCTGGCAAGATGAAACCAAATGAGCTTATTTTAGCTCTCTCTCTTGTTTTTCCTGTGGCATTTTCACTTATGCCAACCCAGCTAAGGAATGAGCATGGTGGTAAGTGGCTGTTGTGAAACCAGCAGGCTGTGTTCCTAATCCAGGAGGCAGGTCAGGGAGCAGTCCTGTGGAGTCCACAAAAACCACAAAGTTAAAAAATACATATTTTGTAAACAAAGCCACTGAAAAAACAACAAGGGTTACATAAAGGCTTTAACTAGCCTGTTACATCATCCAAGATGGAGTAAAAAAAAAAATTTGAGCAACCAATTCTAGGATGTATTGTAGGATGAAGCCTTAACATCTATTCCTAAACAGTCCAAACCACTACAGTTATGCCTTCACTGTCAAGAGGATAAATATTTTGAAACTCTTTGTCATTTTTATTATTCTAAGAGTGTGCTTCCAGTTTGTATGTGATGAGACTTGAAGGGCATACTGCTATAATTACCTTCATCTCTCTGATTATTCTGCATAGAAAAAAAAGTTATATATATTCATTCAAAATTTTTCAATGACAGCCTTCTATGTTCTAAGCATTGTGCTAATCAGTGAGGACACTGAAATGATGAAGACATGATTCTTGCCTTTAAGAATTTAATCATCTAGTCTGCGAGACAAATGGAAAAAGAGAATTGCAATATAATGTGGTAAGTGCAACGCAAATGATTGGATAACTTACTAGAAGACTACAGAAGATGTACAGTAGATGTACATACAGTGCCTTATACAGAAGACTGCAGTTTCTGGCAGAGCTGTAGAGGCTGAGAGCTATTAAACTTTCATAGGTAACAGAAACACCAGAGACCAAGCAGATGACAAGGAGATAAATGGGAAAGCAAAAGTGGTTGGACATTATTACAGTAAAACAAAACAAAATAAAACCCACTGCCTTCAAGTAGATTCCCTTTAGGACAGAGTAGAACTGCCCCCATAGGTTTTCCAAAGGTGTGAATCTTTTACCAACGCAGATTGCCTCATCTTTCTCCCATGGAGTGGCGGGCAGCCGAAATGCTCTATAACACCAGAGCTCCATCAAATAGGAAATTGGGATTGGTAAGATAGGAAGTTGGACAGGCAGGTAAAGGTCAATAAGGCCACATGAAGGCATCAAGCAGGTAATGAGCAGTTTCTGAAGGCTTTCGCAGAGGAGTGACATGATCAAATCTTTATTTTAGATAGATTTCTGGTGAAGGAATTTTAGGGACGTGTGTATGTGTGTGTTTGTGTGTGTGTGTGTGTGAGATTGAATTCTCACAGAAGCAGATCCTGACTCAGGGATTTGAGTTCAAACGATTTCTTTTAAGGAAATTATCCTGGAAGAAACTAAAAAGGATATTGGGAAAAACAGGATAGGAAAAAGAGAAAAGCCAAGCAAGGGAGCGGTTTCAAAAAAAGTCTTAGACTCACCCTGATCGTGAGTGGAACTCTGGAGCACAGGTATTCCCCCCCAGAGTGGACTCCACCTTAAGGCAAAGTAGCTGAGCTTTTACCCTCCCATACTAGTCAGTTGTCATTTACTAGTCACAGGAGGCAAGGAGGAAATGTAGACTACCGGTAGTCCCCAACTTATGACAAGTTCTGTTCCAATGAATATTCTGTCATAAGTCGGTTCTGACAAAAGTCAAATACATCTTTTTTTTTTCAGTTTTCATTATTTTCAGTATCTTTATAAATCCAATCTTTATTAGTATTTGTGGGTTACAAACATTGCATCTGAAAATGAAGACATCAACAAATTACACACTGCAACACTGTGTGTAGTACATACCACTAACAATAAGATGTACAAAAAAACCAGTCGTACAATTAGTCATAACTCGAACATGTTGGGGACTACCTGTATTGGGCACTTCCTGCTCTCCCTGTGGGCTATGCAGTACTGCTGCCAAAAGTTAATGCAGAATCTGGGGGATGGATACACAGAATTTCTGAAGGGGAGGGAAGGGATTTAGGTGGGGCACCAACACTGTCTACTAGAGACTAAATGAAGTAGGAAATTTTGATTTATTTTTACACTATTTTTTAGTAACTAACATGTCCACTACACAACTCTATCATCTTGTTGTTGTTGTTGTTATGGGCTGTCGAGTTGGACCCGACTCATAGCGACTTATCCTTGGGTTTCCAAGGCAGTATCATGATGGAAGTAGATTGCCCAACCTCCTTCCAAGGAGTGGCTGGTGGGTTTGAACTGCCAGCCTTCTGGTTAGTAGGCAAGTGCCTTAGGCACTACGCTACCAGAGCTCCTTCATTGCATTCCTAAATCTCATCCCATCCCTGACTGTCATTTTACTTCTGAATGAATGAAGACCTTATTGCCATCTTTGGGCTAACTAAAGGAATAAAGGACAAGGTGAGAATCAGGGACAAGGTGAAGACAACTTGAGTACACACTAATTGGTAATGGAAAACAGTGATGGTTTTAAAATTAAGTCAGCTATCTCCAACATAAATATTTCCAAGTAAGAGTATGTATGAAGATGGGAAACTAGTCAGGAGGGTTTTACAATATCCAGGTGAGACAAGAAGAGAGCCCGAACCAGCACTGAGGTAGTAGGAATGCAGAGGACCCAATGGATTCAAGAAACATTTCACTCCTTAAAATAGCAGGATTGATTATTGATTAAATGTTAGGATGAGATGAGGAAAATGTCCTGGTTTCCAGAAATGTGAGGGAGGACAATGATCTCATAGTATCTTATTTTCATACATTTTGGTATTTTCAGATTGAGAACCAAAACTGTCTACACCCACACAGCTTGTTGTCTGCATTATCATGAATTGGCAATTTGATTGTCTGAATTACCATGATTTGACTACTCTAAAAAACTCTTGCCCAGGAAACCAAAGTTGCAAAAACCTTTATTGTTACAAGAACTAACAAAAATCTGTGTGAGAAGCAGTGAAGACCAGCACTTCTACAAAGGAAGGGTTTAGGGACAACAACTGAATTAGAAAAATGGACGAGAAGACTTGTCTTGAAGCTGAATGGGCCAAATACAATTTTGAATTTTAGACTTTTATTTTAACTTGGGGAAGGTGAAGAAACTAAAGGTCATTAAAAAGACAGGAAAATCTGTGTGAACCAAAGACCACTCAACTAACCCTCATTAGAATAAATATCCTCTTTTTGGGTAATAAATTCTGGTAGTGTAGTGCCTAAGGCTACTTGGCTACCAACCAGAAGGCTGGCGGTTCAAACCCACCAGCCACTCCTTGACGGAAGATGGGGCAATCTACTTCCGTAGTGATACTGCCTCGGAAACCCAAGGAGGGGTCACTATGAGTCGGGTCCGACTCGACGGCACATAACTACAACAACAATTTTACTCCTTAAGAGTCACCTTGAAATCCTGTCCTCCAATCCTAAACTATTATGTCACGAACATTGCCTAACCCCAATCAGTGCCCCATACTGAACCAAAAAACAAAACCAAACTCACTGCCATCGAGTCATTTCTCACTCATAGCGACCCCTCCTTGGGTTTCTGAGGTGGTATCTCTACGGAAATAGATTTCCCTATCTTAATTCAGAGAAGGAGCTGGTGGGTTTGCACCTCCAGCCTTCTGGTTAGCAGTCAAATGCCCTAGGCACTATGCCGCCAGAGCTCCCCCCTCCACCCCAAGTATTGAAAGACCCACCCAAAACAATACCTCCAAAATACTACAAGTATCCTGGCTTCTTGAGCTGCCCTTTGAACTCTGTTCAGCTCTTTTACTTCATTTCTTCCATTTGCTTTAGATAATCTCCATTCAAGAGCAAGTTTCAGGGTGGGAGGGGAGGAGAGGGAAATAAAATAAATAAACAAACAAATAATTAAGAACAAGTTTCAGAGTCTCTTCTGACATCCATTTCAGCCTTTTCTTTCTTTCCTGTCTTTTTAATGACCTTTTGCTTCTTCACTTTCCCCAAGTTAAAATAAAAGTCTAAAATTCAAAATTGTATTTGGCCTATTCAGCTTCAAGACAAGTCTTCTCGTCCACTACCTTCATAGAAATGCTGGTTTTCACTGCTTCTCACTTGAGGACACAGTAAGTGGGGTTAGGTCGGCAGGGCCCTTTATTCTTGTGACACCCCATTAACATCTTGTTATGAAGAATCAACTCTTTGACCTTGATATTTCTTCCAGAAAAGTGAATTATTTTTTCTGCCTTATATCCACATATGTTGCCCAGAAGCCACCCATTCATCTGACATGTTTTATTAAGGATACCAGATGTTCCTGCAGTAAGTTTTAGGTATTAGCCTCTGACAACAGAGTCTAGAGGAAAAACAGACCTTCATTAAGTCAATGTATAGAGAGACTTTGTATGCCTTTGTGAGCTAAATTTATTTCAGAGACATTAGCATACAGAGGCAAGACTTGTCCAACTCTGCCTCCTAAAATCTGATTAACAATTTATTCATACACCCTTTCTCTATCCTTCCCCCTCCTACCCCCCCCCCACCCAGCAGCTATTGAAATTGAAAACTTGGAGTTTTACTGTCTATATATCTTTCAAGTCAGGCTTTTGGATAATAGTTTACTTTGAGACTCCTGATGTCTACACAAGCCAAGGTAATTAGTCATTAGCATTTATGTGCTGCTAATTACCACTAGTGAGAATTGCCTGGGAAACACCAACACAGTGTGTTATGCAATTTGTTTCTTGGGTTGCAGAGGTGGTTTGATTCCATTTCCTATTATATCCTTCGTGTGTACTAGACTAAGCGGTGTTGTAGATGTGAACTGGCATTTAACTTCTAGCAGAGGATATTCTTCCTCCCACTTGGACTTTTTTGTGCTAAAACAGCCCACTTGTCAAAACTCTTAGCTATTGTGGTGACAGATGTTAGATGACACACAGCTAGGTAGAGAGCTGGCATCTGACATCTTTTAGCTTCATGGGCACACATGTCAATATGCCATAAAATGCAGAAACTCCCTCTCACAATCTGGATAAACACATCTTGCTGAGCCCTTACTGTATCAATTTGGAACAGATGGGTTGCTGTTTTTCTGATGTATTATGACAAGCAGCAGCAACTACTAATCATAGCACCAAGAACTGTTGGTGTCTGAAGCTGTTCTTTTTCTATGTCACCCCCTAAGTTATTGTTCTGCTCCTGAACAGAGGATTTCAAAAAAAACAAAACAAAAAAAAAAAAAAAAGAAGAAGTTAAAGGAAGAAGGAAAATAAAATTGATTGCTAAGCTTCAGATCAGGTGGAAGGAGAGATCCTAATGGGCCTAGGATTTTTCTCCCCTTCTCTGGTGCTTTGAGTTCTGAGTCTGCATGCTGCTGTCTATATTGACCCTGGAAATTTTTCTGGACCTCAGTCTTTGAAACCAGGTGTCTGGACAGTGTTTAAGGAAGATGGAGGTTGGGCGAGAACTTGTTTAAAAGTGCTAAGTAGGACCTGAAGCTCCCTCCCATCAGTGCAATCAGCTTCTAGTATCCTTCATTCATATCTCATGAAGCTAAAATGGTTGCTCTCTTCTCTCCCTCTACATGCTACCGCCCAAAGGCTCTGCACACTCATTTTAACCTGATTCGGTTTCTATAGAAGCATCAGGGAGTAGTCTAGGAGACACTACAGTGTGAATTACCCCATGACCCAACCCCGTGTGTGGCTGTCCTGCATGCCATCGAGGCATCCCTGGCACCTCGAATCAAGCATATCAAATCACTGGAGGGTCTCATAGTCTGATTGGGCAGCAGAGAGTGGCTTCAGAACCAGGGTGCCAGAAAATGGGATCAAAGTTAGCTTAGAATGTCCCAGGAAGCTTCCAAAAGCAACATTGCCTTTCCTTCTCACAAAGTCTACTTTCATAGTGTCTTCACTTGCAGGCTCACTGGGGCAGTTCATGGCCCTGTCCAGGTTTGTTTGCTTTTGAAAGAGTGTAAAATTACTTTGGTTCTTTAGTGACAGTTACACTTCTTACAAAATGGCTGATGTATACTGAATTCACTGAGTGTGAAACAGGCCTCTGTGGGTCAGCAGAGATGAAGGAAAACCACAGAGTAATTTATTACTCTGAATACTCTATCCACAGATAACAGAGAGGAAATAGCGAATTTCAGGTCCAGGAAGGGTTGCCTCCTGTCTCACCACTAAGTAGTGGAAAACACAGACAACTTAGGTAATTATTCCATAGCATGTATACACCTTACTAATATTTGTGATGCAAAAATTCCACTTCAATTTAGATATTGTGTCCTAGTTAAAGATGCAAAATATAATGATTAATGGTATGGAATTTGGAGTCAAACATTCATACCCCTGCTCACTCTGGTACTTGTGTGCTGCGTGAAGTTCTAACAATGACTTAAGCTTGGTTTCTTCATCTATAAAATGGGGATAATAAGATCAATTTCTCAGGGTTATTGTGAAGATTGAATGAAATACTGTATATAAAACATTCAGATGTAGCATGGAATAAATGCACAAATGTTAGATATTATTTAGTTTAATAGAGCAAGGTATGGGGAAGAGATGGTGAAGGCAGAGAACTTTTATATGCTCATGATTCCCTTTAAAGAGTTTTCTCTAATAGGGGTATATTATTATCTTAAGGGCGGGATCTGATGGCATAGTGCCTAAGGCATTTGACTGCTAACCAGAAGTCTGACTGTTCAAACCCACCAACCACTCCTCGGAAGGAAGACTGGGCAACCTACTTCCATAGAGATACTGCCTCAGAAACCCAAGGAGGGGTCACTATGAGTCAGAACCGACTCGAGGGCAGTGAGTTTATTATCTTAAGGATTCAGTCAGTTCAATCTATCCCAACAGTTAAGCTAGGTATTGCTATACCTACCCCCAGTTCTCCTCTTTCTTTTCTCTTGTGCCCACTGCCTCTCAGCCTGCCACATGTCTGACTGCAGGAAATTATGATCATTAACTCCCCTTATGAGGATGCCCTCAGAAGGAAGGTTGAGCAATCTACTTCCATAGTGATACTGCCTTGGAAACCCAACGAGGGGTCGCTATGAGTCAGGTCCAACTCCACGGAACATAACAACAACAACAACAAATGAGAATGCCTTGAGGTGTGGCTTTTGAAAGGAGTCTGTCTTAGTAGTGATTTGGGTGACGGGAAGGGCAATATACCAAAAGTGAGTGATCAACACGGTGGCACTAAGGAAGAGGAAGACAGAGAGAAGTACATGGAGGTACAGACAACAAAGATTAACCCTTTTGCATGTACAGCACTGTGTTGTCAGTGATGGCAAGCACTGATCTATGAGAGGATAGATGGGTAGACAGGCCAAATGATCCAGTATGTCTAGGCAGGGGGAAGTGTGCCCATAATCAGTATAGGGTTAACTGACAATGTTTCTACATGCAAATTTGTACATTGTGGTAGTTAAGGTTGTGTGTCAACTTGGCTGGGCCTGGTTGAGAGGCTGGGCAGCTGGTGGTAGTTATTCCCCATGATGAGAGTGGCAAGCAACTCCCTGGTGGGATCTACCACAATCAGCTGAGTAGCTGCTTTAGGGATTGGTCTGTTTCTCATTTATAGGAAGCAGCTTTGGGTATGGTCTCTAGCTTATGTTAGGATTAAACCCTGCATATGGTCAAGTCGTCATTCAGCAGCCTGCCATGCTCTGCCGATAGTGGGGCTTTCAATGGACTTGAATCAATGGCCTGCTGTGTTGTTTGGTAACATTGAGACTGTGCCTTGTTACTTGTCGACCTTGAGTTTGTTAGCCTCGGCAGCCAGCAGCTGTCTGAGAGATGAGAAGCATCTAGCTTCAGTGGGCCAGGAGCAAGAGGCAGAGCTGAAACCCAAGGTCAAGGGGCTTTCACCCAGCCCCTAGAACCTGGCACTTTGAATTTGGACTTTTAGCCTCCAAAACTGTAAGAGAATAAACTTCTGTTTGTTCATCCCATCCCATTTGTGGTATATTCCTGTCAGAATGGTACTAGGTAACCAAAACATATGTGCTATAAGAATGTCCAGGTGGGTACATTCACACAATGGAATACTATGCAACGCTAAAGAATAATGTAGAATCTGCAAAACACCGCATAACATGGATGAACTTGGAGGACATTATGCTGAG
>NW_006921716.1:6639007-6641328 GCF_000298275.1 Orycteropus afer afer | reverse complement strand
GGTCTGATAGAGCCTCATGAGACCCAAAAAAAAAAAAAAAAAAAGGTTTGCTGGTCTGATAGAGCCTCATGAGACCCCTGAAACTATGGCCCCTAGTTACCCTTAAGGTCTGGAACTGAACTCACTCCAGTGGCTTCCAGCCAAACATTAGACAAGCATATAGGGTAAACATTTACATCAGGTAGAGACAGTCTTAGAGCAATCAATTGTGGCAGAACCAAAGGGCAGTATTTGCATATGGAGATAGCTCAGAGGGTAGGAGTGCATGGGAGGGAAGGACACAGGGAAGAGGTAACTACGGGAGGAACTAGAAGAGGAAGTGCAATTGTGAGGAATTACAGTCACGGTTATGAAACAAAATATGTATGAACTGCTGAATGGAAAATGAATTTTCCCTGTAAACTTTCACCCAAATCACAATAAAAATTTTTTAAAAAAGAAAAGAGTCTGTCTTCCTCTGCCATACACTAAGTGCTGCTCTGGCCTGCTGTCCTCTAAATGCACATTCAGCTGCCAGCTGGGCCACACCTGGCTGGTAGCCCAGCAACCCTGCCTTTGCTCCATGCCCACCTTTAACAACTTTAAGAAGGGAAGGTGTTCTGGTTACCTAGTGCTGCTCTGACAAGAATATACCACAAATGGGATGGTCTTCTTTCACAGTTTGGAGGCTTTAAGTCCAAGTTCAAAGTGCCAGGCTCTATGGGCTGGGTGAAAGCTCCTCAACCTTGGGGTCCAGCTCTGCCTCCTGCTCCTGGCCCACTGAAGATAAAGGCTTTTTTTCATTCAGACAGCTGTTGGCTGCTGAGGCTGCCAAGCCCAAGGTTGACAAGTAACAAGGCACAGTCCTGATATTACCAAATCACACGGCAGACCATTAATTCAAGTTCATTGTAAGTCCCAAGGTTGGCAGAGCATGGCAGGCTGCTAAACAACGACATGGCTACATGCAGGGTTCAAAGTGCCATAAGCTAGAGACTGTTCCCAAAGCTGGTACTTATATATGGGAAGCAGACCACATACCCAAAGGTAGCTACTCAGCTGCTCACAGTAGATTCCACCGTGGAGCTGATTACCAGTCTCATCATGGGGACTACTACATCTAGCTGCCCAGCCACTCAACCAGGCCTAGCCAAGTTGACACAAAAACATAACCACCACAGAAGGTTAGGCAGGAGAAGGGGATGATACCTAACCTGTTGTTTTTTCTTATGTAAGCCAGAAGCAAGCTTGAGGGCAGGTTACTAGAGGTTGAGATATTGGAGATGACAGATTTGTGGTGGAGGTAGGGGCACAGGCAATACAACAGCCCTGTTTTTCAAGGATTTTTAAACACAGATATATATTTATTTCCATACTCACCATGAACTGCCACTCAAAGAGTAAAAAAAAAAAAAAAAAAAATTATCTAACAAACAAGTTCAGAAAGCCTAGAGAACAGACATAATTCACTTGGTGTTTTCTGGAGTTGCCCCAATCTGCTTTATAGCTGAAAAACTTAATAACAAATATAGCCTTCATCACTTTAAATATATAGAGAAATTTGATAATATTTTGTAAAGATGTGGTAATAGGGTGGGTTGGCCAAATGTTCTCTACCATGAACCAGTTCAAACTGGAATCAAACTCTTATTTTTCCTCAAAAAATTAATGATGTAGAAACTCAGTGTCCTAATCTGGTTAGTAGTCCCTTGGTCTAAAAACTTACTTTGTGTTGTCGAGTTGCTAACTTTGGTAAAAATTGTTAATACTTTATATGGTACACAGTGGCTTTATCATGTATTTTAGATGCCTTGGATTTTATTTCCAGAAGCTCAGATTTTTTTTCCACTGGGTGAGAAAAGGATCCCAAATATTGAAAAAAAAAATTGGTTTTATCAGGGGCAGAAGAAGTTTATGGAAAAAGCCCTGATTGTATCATCAGAAGACCTGTTTTTCTCCGAGCTTTGTACTTTCTGAGGTAGACACTGACCAAGCCATTTAATCTTTCCAAGACTCTGTGTCCCGAATTATAAATGAAAATATTCATAATTTATTCTAAGGAGTAAATGAGACATGATATGTGAAATGTTTAACATAATGCCTGGCATGTTGTTGTTGTTAAGTGTTGTCGAGTCGTTTCTGACTCATAGCAACCCCATGCACAGCAGAACGAAACACTGCCCGATCCCACGCCAGCCTCACAATCCCTGCTATACTTGAGCCCATCATTGCAGCCACCGTGTCAATCCATCTCGTTGAAGGCCTCCCTCTCTTTCGTCGACCCTCCACCCTACCAAGCACGACATCCTTCTCCAGGGAATGGTCCCTTCTTACAACATGAC
>NW_006921716.1:6626985-6635516 GCF_000298275.1 Orycteropus afer afer | reverse complement strand
AGACAAGTTTGTCTTGCTGTTGGAGACCTCTCGTATCACCCCCAACTGGGTCCCTGTAACTGACTGTACCTCTGTCTGGCTTCCTGGCTTTAACCCCTTTCCCCTGCTCTTCTGCCCTGCTGTTTTGTGCATCACTGAGTTGTCCCTGGTGCTGACTGCTCCTCTGTCCGGGTTCCTGGTTTTTTATCCCCCTCCTCCTGCTCTTCCGGCCTGCTACTCTGGGCGGGCCTGAGTTGCCTCTCCTCACCTAATCCCTTCGACTGACTGCTCTTCTCTCTGGCTTACTGCCTTTTAATTCCCTTTCTCCTGCTCTTCCCACTTGCTACTTTGGGCAGGCCTGGCATACAGGATGCATTTCTTATTTTATTTTTATCATTATTATTGTTATTTATCTCAATTGTTTGGAAGCCAAATGAAGTCACTGCCACCAAATATTCATTGGGTTCTTGCTAAGTGCCAGACATTGCAATAAGTGCAGGAGAAAACAGACATGCCTTAAAGAAATATGCAAAGGCATTAATATGATAAAATGAAGCTCTATAGTCCCAAATAAAGATATAAAATACAATTCTACAGCTCTATAGCATTAAAGAAATCAGATGTTGTATCGCACTGAGCAAATCTGCAAAAGACCTCTTTAAAGTGTTGAAGAACAAAGATGTCAATTTGAAGATTAATGTGCACCTGACCCAAGTCATGGTATTTTCAATTGCCTCATATACATGTGAAAGTTGGACCAAAGAAGAGTTGATGTCTTTGAATTATGGTGGTGAAGAATAGTGAAAATACCATGGACTGCCAAAAGAACAAACAAATCTGTCCTGGAGGAAGTACAGGAAGTAGAATGTTCCTTGGAAACGAGAATGGCCAGACTTCATCTCACCTACTCTGCTCATGTTGTCAGAAGAGATGGTCCCTGGAAAAGGATATCATGCTTGGAAACGTAGAGGGTCAGCAAAAAAGGGGAAGACGCTCAACAAGATTGACACAGTGGCTGCAATGACAGGCTTGGGTATAGCAAGGATTGTAAATCTGGCACAGGACCAGGCAGTGTTTTGCTCTGTTGTACATAGATAGGGTCACTATGCATTGGAGCTAATTCAATGGCACCTAACAACAACAATATGGCATTAAGAAATTAGTATCAACCTACTATCAGTTGATCAAACATAACTTGATTAACCATATTAGGCATCTTCCGAGGTTGCCTCATAGGGTTATTGTTATCGTTAGCTGCTGTGGAATAGACCCCCAACTCATCGTGGCTCATAGGCAATGGAATAGAATGCTGCCGGGTCCCACACTATCCCCATGATCAGTTGCAGACCACTGTGATCCATATGGAGTTTTCATTGGCTGATTTTTGGAAGTAGATCTCCCACCTTTCTTCCTAGTCCATCTTGACTAGAAAGGCTGAAAGCCCCACTGAAACCTGTTCAACAGCATAGCCACATGCAAGCATTCACTGCAGGTATTCACTGACAGACAAGTGATGGCTGTGTATGGGGTACCTTGGCTGAGAATTGAACCCCAGTTTCCTGCATGAAATGTGAGAATTTACCACTGCCCCCACCTCATGGGATAGATTCTACAAGAAATTGAAAACTTATAACATTTCTATTTAAAATAAACCCAAAAACACCTCACTGCCATCAAGTCAATTCTGGCTCATAGCAACCCCCACTGGCTTTCCAAGACTAAATCTTTACAGAAGCAGACTGCCTCATCTTTCATTTGCAGAGTGGCTGGTGGGTTTGAACCATTGACTTTTTGGTTAGCAGCCAAATGCCTCAATCACTACACCACCAGAGCTCCTTATATTGATATACAGTCTATGTGAATGTGGTCTTTAAGAGTTATAGGGTTTTTTAAAAAAAGGGAGGAGGGGACCAGGTTTGCTGGTCTGATAGAGCCTGGTGGAACCACTGAGACTATGGCCCCTAGCTGCCCTTCAGGTCTGGAATTGAACCCACTCCTGTGGCTTCCAGCCAAACAAAAGACAGGCATATGAGTTGAACATTTACCTGAGGTAGATACACTCCTTGGAGAGAACAATCATGGGAGAAAGAAGGGCTGTTTCTGCACAGGGAGACAGCTCAGGGGGCAGGAGTGTATGGAGGGATGGACACAGGGAAGAGGTAACTATCGGGAGGAAGTAGGAGGGGAGCTGTCGCAATGAGGTAAATTGTAGTCAATGTCATGAGACAAAGTGTATGTGAAGTGCTGTATGGAAAGTGAATTTGCTCTGTAAATTTTCACCCAAATCACAATTAAAAAAAAAAGAGTCATTATAAGACCTTAAGTTTTCCTTGAAAATTACCAAATAGTTACCAATATTCTTCTAAGAAGTAAATTAATTCAACAATAAAAAAAATTTTAACACAAAATGATTTCACCCATTATGTATTAGGTACCATAGAAGACTCAATAAAAAGATAATACATGATCATGCTATAAACAACTTTATAACCTACTTAGCAAGATAATATTTAAGCATGTGCAACAATAGCCAACAACAAGGAAGTGTATGATCGTTGTAGTTTGTGTGGGAATTCAGAAAAGGAAGGTATCAACAGATAGAGATATGTTGCTTACCCTTGATGCTTGGTTCTAAAATGATGGCAAAGTACATAAAGTGAGAACCACAGTAACTATGGCTGAAGATGAGACATTGAGAGAATTACTTACTATGACCTTATAGAACAAAGGAAAGTGAACTTGAAAAACTTTATTTGACCCTGCTTTCCACCAAAACTAGCTTCCTACTCCTTTTTGTTTCATTGACAAACTTTCCTTATAAAAATAACCCATGATCATTATAGAAAATTCATAAAACTCAGAAAAATATAAGGGAAAAAAATCATTTATAATTCAATGCTACAAAAATAATTGCTAGTAATATTTTTTTGGTGGGGATTTTCTATGAATTTCTTAAAAAGATTGAGATTTCACATATGTTACTAAGATGTCAATTGAAATTACCCTGAACTCAGAGATTTGGAAAAGGTTGTTTCAAGGCCCCTCTCCCTGGAATTAAACTTCATTATCTAAGATTTCTTCAAAGTCCCAGTACTTAATACCATCACAGTCATTGCTGGTTCCCTGTTCTGACTCCACTGACTTCTCCACTCAGCTCTCTATCAACATCTGAAACTATTTTTTTCTGTCTGTTCCTCACCAAACCAAAAGAGAACTCAGCCCGTTTTGTTTAATTTTCTCTCCTGAAACCATACAAGGTACTCTATTTAACAGATTTTATTGTCTGACTGGGAAAATTGAAGAGGTTTATATTGAACATATATATATGTTTGTGTATGTATATCTAGAACCAAAAAAAAAAAAAACAAACTCACTGCCATTGAGTCGATTCTGACACAAAGCAACCCCCACTGGGTTTCCAGGCTATAAATCTTTACAGAAGCAGATTGCCTCATCTCTATTCCACAGAGCAGCTCATGGGTCCATACTACTAACCTTTTAGTTAGCAGCTAAATACCTTAACCACTATACCACCAGAGCTCCTATGTATGTATATATTACACACACACACACGTATACATATATACAAACATACACTATATACATATGTGTGTGTGTATATACATACACACATACACATACACACACACACACACACACACATATATAAAATTTAATACTAAGAGACTTCCGGTAAGATGGAGCAATAGGCAGACAAGCAACACAGACCCTCTTCAACAAAGAAAAGAAAATCCAATTGACAGAGATACAGAAGATAATCCTGGACCCTGACCTTTGAAAGGAACTATACAGAAGTGGATTAGGCACCAACTAGTGAAAAAACCTGAATGAAAACAGTGAGTACAGAGATGGTTGGAGTTGCGGACTGTCAGTTACTCTGACGGGACAAACAGCCTGAATATTTCCAAGTAGTGTTGGGACCTGAGAATTGACCTAAAGATCAGCCTTGGTCACCAAGGGCTGCAGGGACGACTGTGCTGGTGGCCTGTGATTAGGAAGGGAAACACCAAAGAGGGAGAAAACCTGAGCTGCTGACTTTGCGCTGTCCAGAGGATGCACCCATTTTGATAGCTTACATGTGGCAGCCATTTTGGATATTTAAAGTGACCAAGGGGCAACCATTTTGAATCTTTACAAATGGTAACGATTTTGGATTTTAAAATGATAGCATTCTCATTCGGATTCTAGGGACCTAAGAATAGGCTCTGTTTGCCAAGGTTGTAAGGGACATACGAGAGGCTGACAACAGGAAAGGAGACAGGTGGTGAGTGTATAAGTGCTGTCAACTAGCAAATAGAAGAGCACAGTACCCTGCTTGTGTATATAACATACAAATAAAACAAAGAAATCAAAAATTGTGGGAAAGTCACTCCAATATACAATCACCACTTAAATATAAACACAAAAATGTCACAGTGCCTCAGAGACAACAGAGCATCACAGTCCACACAAAGAACCAAGATAAAGCAGGAGAAACAAGGGACCAGGACACAGACCCAAAACACACCCCTAAGGAAGTTGCAGCACTGGAACTCCCTAATAAGGAATTCAAAAGAATTATATTTAAGTATCTTCAACGAATTGAGAGACAGATCCAGGAAAACACAGAGAAAACCCTAGAACAATTTCAAAAGACAATACAAGAACAAAATGACAAAATAAATGAAAAATTAGAAATGATACAAAATCTACATACAGAAATCCAGAAGATTAATACTAAATTTTCAGAAATAGATAAGACATTGAATGGGCAAAGGAGCAGAATGGAATCAATGGAAGACAGAATTAGGGAGACTGAAGGCAAATTCCTGAATACTTCTTTGGAAAGGGATCAACCAGAAAAGAGATCAAAACAAAATGAAGAAAGTCTAAGGTCCATGTAGGATACCATCAAAAGGAATAACCTACGTGTAATCAGAATTCCAGAACAGTAAGAGACAAATAAAACCACAGAGAATATTGTCAAAGATTTGTTGGAAGAGAATTTTCCTGGTATGATGAAAGATAAGAATACATCCATTCAGGAAGTCCAATGAACCCCAAACAGGAGAGACCCCAAAAGAAAATCACCAAGACATATCATCATCAAACTCACCAAAACCAAAGAAAAAGAAAGAATCATGAGAGCAGCACGGGAAAAAATGAAAAGTTACCTACAAGGGGCAACCAATAAGACTAAGCTCGAATTTCTCAGCAGAAAACATGCAGGCAAGAAGACAATGGGATGGTATATATAAAACACTGAAAGAGAAAAATTTCTAACCAAGAATTATGTACCCAGCAAAACTGACCCTCAAACATGATGGTGAAATTAGGACATTTCCAGACAAGCAGAAATTAAGAGAATGTGTTATTAAAACCAGACCAACCTTACAAGAGATGTTAAAGGGAGCCCTCTGGACAAAGAACCAACAACAGCCAACAACAACTGACCATTAACACACATGATGATATAACCCAGAAACCAACCCAGCTATGGAATTATCTAAAGTAAATTACAAGATTGTAAACAGGGAACCAAAGACATCAATTGACAAATGAGAACAACTACAAACCAGAAAGAGGGAAAAAACTGTCATTACAGAACTTCTAGATGGTAGGGAAGTCAAGACAACTACCAGATAGAATGGACTGTTCTCAACTTGGGGAGAAAACTATAAATCACAAGGTAACCTCAAAGTAAAATGATAAACCTTCACATCAAAAAAGAAGACCAGCATAAATATACAGCAAATACTAAAACAAGAGCAATGAAGGAAATGATAACATGATTTATAAACGAAATGAGCTTAGCATAGAAAATTACATGGAGCAAAGAAATCAACACCACGAAAAAGCACATAGCAAAAATGACAGCAACAAATTCATATTTGCCAATAATTACATATCTGGCAAGGGACTTATCTCTAAGATTTATAGCAGAAGAGTGGATGACCAAACTATGGTGCATACACATAATGGAATCCTATGCAGCACTAAAGAATAATGTAGAGTCTGCAAAACACCGCATAATATGGAAGAACTTGGGAGGACATTATGCTGAGTGAAATAAGTCAATCACAGAAGGACAAATATAATATTAATTCGTTGTTGTGGAGGGTCAAGGAAAGGTTTATATATGGAGGGAAATTTTCTTTGTTGGTTGCTAGGGGTGGGAGGGGAGGGGAGGGAACACTGCAAAAAAAAAAATGCATTGACTCCCCCCCCAAAAAAAATTCAATACTAATATATACCTATTCCTAAAATATCTGTGTGTATGTGTATATATATTTTGTTGTTGCTGTTGTGTGCCGTCGAGTCGGCCCCGACTCATAGCGACCCCTCCTTGGGTTTCTGAGGCAGTATCATTACGGAAGTAGATTGCCCAACCTTCCTTCCGAGGAGTGGCTGGTGGGTTTGAACCGCTAGCCTTCTGGTTAGCAGTCAAGTACTTTAGGCACTATACTACCAGAGCTCCCGTGTGTGTGTGTGTGTGTGTGTGTATCCATACACACATATATATGCATTTATAAAATTTAATACTAATATCCCTGTTCCTAGATTGGGCAATCTGCTTCCATAGAGACACCACCTTGGAACCCAAAGAAGGGGTCACTATGAGTCAGAACTGACTCAACAGCTGTTAGTTAATATTCCTTGATTACCCTCCACCACAAGGAGTCTTTACTATCTCACTCTACAGGCTCCAGCTTCTATCCCTTAAAGTTATTTAGAATCAGTTTGTCAAGCAACCCCAAAAGTGGACTGGGACTTTGATGGGAATTGTATGAAACACTTAAATTAATTTGAGGATAATTGATGTAGCTTCCGTCTGTCTACTTAAGTCTTCGAGTTTATTTGAATTCCTATTGTTAATTGGATTAATTTTCTTTTTACTTGATTTACTTATTTATATCTGCAGTGTTCTCTCCCCTCCCCTTCCACCCTGGTAACCAACAAAGAAAGTTTCTTTCCATATATAAACCTTTCCTTGACTTGTTACAAAAATGAACTAATACAATATTTTTCTTTCTGTGATTGACTTATTTCAATCAGCATAATGTCCTCCAACTTCATCCATGTTATGTGGTGTTTTGCAGATTCTTCATTATTCTACTTCCATATTGATACTGCCTTGGAAACTCAAGGAGGGGTCGCTAAGAGTCAGGACCCACTTGATGTCACATAACAAAAACAACATTATTCTTTAGTGTTGCATGGTATTCCATTGTGTGTATGTACCATAGTTGAGTTATCCATTCTTCTGTTGGTAGGCACGTAGGTTTTTTCCATCTTTTTGCTATTGTAAATAGTGCTGAGATGAACCTGGGTATGCATATATCTGTTCTTGTTCTGGCTCTCACTTCTTTAGGCTATATACCTCGTAATGGGATTGCTGAATCAAATGGTATTTCTAACTCCAACTTTTTAAGGAATCGCCATACTGCTTTCCATAGTGATTGTATCATTTTACAGTCTTACCAGCAGTATATGAGAGTCCCAATCTCTCCACATCCTTGCCAGCATCTGTTATTTTCTGTCTTGTTGAACTTTGCTATTAGTGCTGGGGCAAGATGGTATCTCATTGTTGTTTTTATATTGATTTTTAATTAACCAAAGGTGGCTTTGTATATTTATTTTGTAATCAGTCACTTTATGAACTATCACATTAGTTTTAATGGTTTTTGTTTTTTTAATTTATATCTTTGGGGCTTTGTGGTTGGAAGGTTGGAAGGTTAATTATATTTACAAATAGTGAATGTTTTGCTAATTTATTTTCAATAGTTAAAACTCTTTCTTTCTCTCCCCCATAATTGATAACGACTGATCTAAGATAGGGAGGTAACCTCAGCCGGGCCAATCCAAGCTCTTCCCTGGAATTTTTTTGGATTTCAATTAAAAAAAAGGTGGAGGCGAGGCAGAAATCCAGTCTCCTTTCAGAGTCAAACCCTGGGTTGGTATGAAACTCAACAGAAGTCTTATTTCTTGACATGTGAAGAAAGTTTATCTGTTGTTGTTGTTGTTATGTGTCGTTTAGTTGGACCCAACTCATAGCGACCCCTCCTTGGGTTTCCGAGGCAGTATCACTACGGATAGTAGATTGCCCAACCTTCCTTCTAAGGAGTGGCTGCTGGCTTTGAACCGACAGCCTTCTGGTTAGCAGTAAGTGACTTAGGCACTACGCTACCAGAGCTCCTATCTGTAGTAAGCAACATTAATCCTACATGCAGAAAAAGAAGCCCAAAACTTCTGGGAATATTCAGGTCCCTGTGTCCAGCTGCAGCCCCGCCTTTCTCAGAGTTTTGTTTCATTATTCCAATTTCCTTTCATTGAACCAATAATTATACTTTTGCCTATTTGATTTCTGAATTGGGTTTATGGCTCTTGTAAGGCACTTGACTGCTCACCAGAAGGTTGGCGGTTCAAACCCACCAGCCACTCCTCAAAAGGTAGGTTGGGCAATCCTACTTCCGTAGTGATACTGCCTCGGAAACCCAAGGAGGGGTCGCTATGAGTCGGGGCCGACTCGACGGCACATAACAACAACAACA
>NW_006921716.1:6615563-6626110 GCF_000298275.1 Orycteropus afer afer | reverse complement strand
CCTTCTTTCACCCATGATTATTTTCTCCAAGGAGGGTATCTACCTCAAGTAAATGTTCAACTCATATGCCTATCTTTTTGTTTGGTTGGAAGCCACAGGTATGGGTTCAATTCCAGACCTGAAGGGCAGCTAGGGGCCATAGTCTCAGTGGTTCCACCAGGCTCTATCAGATCAGCAAACCTAGTCCTCCTTTTTTTTTTTCCAAATGATTTTAAGTTTTGTTCCACATTGTTCTCCCACTCTATGTAGGATCTCCTACATAGATCCCCCCTCCATGTGGTTGACAGTGGTAGCCTGTCACCATCTAGTTCTTCTGGTCACATAGTTGTATAGGCTGAGGATCGCATGGCATACCAGTCACAAGGACTAATCGTTTCTGTGAATCTTTGATATTCTTCATTCTTCTTTGCTCTGGACAAGGAGAGACCCATTGTTGCATCTAGATGGCTGTCTGCATGCTTTTAAGATCCCAGTTGCTACTTGTCAAAGTAGGAGGTGGAACAATGTTTTGTGTAGTATGTTATGCCAATTGAGCTTGATGCCCCCTGTGACTATGGTCCCAAGCCCACAAGTTCAACTACTCAGTCCCTCTGGGTAGCTGACTGTGACCAAGAAATGACTACAACCTCGTCCCTTGTTACCTCTGCTGTACATCTGGAAATTCAGATCATACAAATACACTTCTAGGACCGTTGTCTGCCAACCCAATACATGGTCTTGGGTATACTCCCCACTTCATAGACATACCTAATAGTTCAACCTGTCCACCTGTCTATCCACCAAGATACCCATGTTTGCCTTCACTGACAACGCAGTACTGTATGTGCAAAAGGGTTTATCTTTGTTGTCTGTACCTCCCATGTAGGGTACTAATTATTCTGACACTTCTCCTGTATGCTCCCTCAATAGTATCTGCTGTTGACTTCTCTGTCTCTACAACTAGAGTGTAAACTCCTTGACGACAGAAAATTCTTGTTCACCTGTTGTGTCCTCAGCACCTAATATGTGTTGGCTCACTCCTCAGAAGGAAGGTTGGGCTTCCTTCTGAGGAAGGTAGTAGTATCCCTACTTCCGTAGTGGTACTGCCTCTGAAACCCAAAGAGGGATCACTATGAGTCAGGTCGGACTTGATGGCACATAACAACAACAACATGGTCGTTAGGGAGCTCTAGTGGCATAGTGCCTAAGGCATATGACTGCTAACCAGAAGTCTGGTGGTTCTAACCCACCAGCTACTCCTCAGAAGGAAGAGCAAGCAATCTACTTCCATAGTGATACAGCCTCAGAAACCCACAGAGGGGTCACTATGAGTCAGATCTGACTCAAAGGCAGTGAGTTATGGTAGATAAGCAATAATTATTTGTGGAATAATTTAATTGACAAGTGGATGAATGAATGAAGTCACCCCTACTTACTCTCTCATTGCTTCCCATCCTTATGCCTCCAGAAGATTCAGGATAGGAGCCAAGTGTTGGTCCCCTGCAGAATTCTCTTTTCTGAAAAGCAGTCAAGGAACCACAGTGTTAAAAAAAAAAAAGTCACAAGGACTAACTACCATGGCATCAAGGGCAATGCATGACTAGATAAATTCCTCTGGCAGTAATGACATTAAATGGAGCCAAGTCCACTGGAGAGGAATCTGTGATGCAAGAGACAGCACATGACAGTAGACAGTACTTTGGCAGCAAGACCTACTATCTATTTGAGCCAGCCAGGAAAGAATCCTGGTCATTATCAGAATCTAGTGTAACTGTAAAATATGACCTAAGTAAGAGGTGTGTCATCAACAGATTCAGAGTGCTCATTCCCACTTTCTCACAGCAATAAGCAGAAAATCACAATTACACTTAAAGCAAGGTTAAAAACAGTAACCACATCCTAAAGTTGTTTTAAATGAATTAAATCCTGTGCACTCAGGATTATGCCTGGAAAATAGCAAATGCCTGATAAATGATAGCTATTGTGATACCCTAGGAGCTCTGGTAGCACAATGCCTAAGGCATCTGACTGCTGACCAGAAGGTTGGTGGTTTAAATCCACCAGTCACTCCGTGGAAGCAAGACTGAGCAATCTACTTCCATAAAGATTTGCTGCCTCAGAAACCCAATGGGGGTCGCTGTGAGTCAGAATCAATTGGATAACAGTGGTTTTGGTTTTTATGATATTGTGATACCGAAAGTAGAAGTTCTTCATTTTGGAAAATCTTTTCTTCTTCTTCGTAGGTTAAATCCTCTTGATATAAAGCCTAAAGCTTGCAAAAGTAATTTTTCTCTTTTCAATCTTCAACTAATTCCCATTTTTTTACTGTTCAAAAGTATAAAAAAAACTTTTTTCATAATTCCACTTTATACAATCTAATGAGTGAAAGGAGTTACTCAAATCTATTACTATAAATAACACAAATATGTTAACAGCCAGAAGCAAAGAATTTCTGAAAAATAATTTTATTCTTTTGTTAAATATTTATTCTAGACTTACTGTGTGCCACACACAATGCAAGTTCCCTAGCCTCATAAAACATACAGATTAGCAACTGAAATGACATTGAAAACTAATACAAATATAATTATGATAGTTCTGAGAAGGAATATACACTTACCAAGGATGTAAGCACTCATGAAAGTTTGTTTTTTTTTTTTTTTTTTTTTGAGGATGTGCTATTTAAGCTGAGATCTAAAGAATAAATTAACAATGCAAAAGTTTCAGAGAGAGAAGTATGAAGGACTGTTGGACAGGGTAGTAGGGAGCCTAAAAAAAAAAAAAGAATTTATAAGATTATATAAAAATATACTTTGGGAAAAAAAGAATATTCTTAGAGGAAAAGGAAATATGGAGGCTAAATTAGGAGGTGAGGAATGCAAGGGAGTGAGAAATAAGGACATTAGTAAAACAAAGTTCTTTGATTACTATAAGGGATAGAGTTAAAATAGTGGCTAGATGGACTTGTGGTTAAGGGAGGAATTGAAAGTTTTTAATACTGTTGTGAAAAAACCTGGAAGAGAGAAAAAGTCTGAAGTTACATTGTGATAGTTGGAGCTGTGTGTCAACTTGGCTGGACTTCAATTCTGAGTGGTTTAAGCAATTGTGATGTGGATTGTTCCAGTGATGGGATCAGACATATATGTTTTAAGCAGCCAATCCATTGAAAGGGAGTTTCCCTAGGGGTGTGGCCTGCTTCCAGTATATTTATAGATATCCTGGGAAAAGAGACATTCTTCCGTGGTTCAGGATTCTGTTGTGCTGCCTACAACTGTCTGTGAGCAGACAGTCCACCATTCAGCCTGGTGGTCTTGGATTCATCATTCGTTGGAGTCAACAGCCAGTATACTGCCTGCCAACCTTGAGCTCCTCAGCCCCTGTAGCTGCGTGAGTCGGGAAAAGTCTCCAGCTTGAGGTTTGATCCAGGAACTAGGGACTTGCCAGCTTCTATAAGTGTGTGAGCCATTTTCCTAAGATAAATTTCTCCTTCTCTTTATCTATAAGCTTCACTGGTTTTGCTTCTTTAGAGAACCCAGTCTAACACATATTGTAAGAGCCAAAGTGGCATATAACACAAAGTTTTTGAGACATAATCAGCAGTAGGATGCTTCAGGATTCATCAAAGAGACATTTACTTCATCAGTCCAGGGGGAATGGGAAGGCTGCCTAGGCAAGAAGGTTTGGGATCAGAGAGCTGACAGGAGTTTTGTTGGATCACTCCAGTTTCTCTATGAGATTGGAGGCAAAGTTACCAGTGAGAATAAGAGGAGAAGACAGTCAAGGAAGTGAAGAAACAGAAGAAGGATTAGAATACATTTTGAAGAGCCTTTTCATTAAAGTTAAGGTTGTAGTCTATTTTTATACTTTGTAATTGAATAATAGGTATTCATGAGTTTTAATATAGTTTATATTATAGAGAGCAATTAAGAAAATTATATTAGTCTTAAGAGAAAATTATTGATTACAATGGAATATGTAAAATGTTAATTTGTTGTTGTTATGTGCCCTCGAGTAGGACCTGACTCATAACGACCCCTCCTTGGGTTTCCAAGGCAGTATCACTACGGAAGTAGATTGCCCAACCTTCCTCTGAGGAGTGGCTGGTGGGTTTGAACCACCAGCTTTCTGGTTAGCAGTTAAGTGCCTTAGGCACTATGCTACCAGAGCTCCTATTAAGTTATCTTTTGATTCATTACATGTTTTAAGTTTTAACACTTGAAATTATAATGTTTAAATCTCACATAAAATTGTTACAATTTTGTGTTGGATCTGTACTATGAAGAATGCTCTTTTCATCAATGTGAATTTAAGTGGATTTTGCCCTTGTCTTTTTAGATCCTTTATTAATTATTCTGCCATTTTCTAACCCACCTAATAGTGTATTCTTGTATACTCATTCTTTAACATAAGATGTTTTCTATACTTTCCCACCCTTCTAAATAAACTGGCTACTATTAACTGAAATGTATGGTTATAAATGAATTGTCTACAATACCACTTTCTTCTTGCAACACACTCACTTTACCTTTATTTAACAATATTGAATAATTAACATTGAGTCTTAAATTTTTCAAAGTGCTTCTCATATATTATCTTACCACCATAACAACACTGTGGATTATGTATTATAATCATTATTTTATAGTTAAAGAAACTAGTTAAATTACTCAAAATTACATGACTAGTCAAAAGTAAAACTAGGATTTGAACCCAAGACTTCTGACCCTTCAACGCAAATGCTTTTCACTGTACCAATGTTAGTATTTCCTAGGTGGTTCCTTAATGACATGGATGGAATAAAGCTTTCTGGATCTTCATTTGCTGATGTGGCATGACTCAAAATGAGAAGAAACAGCTGCAAACATTCATTAATAGTCGGAACATGGAATGTACGGAGTAGAATCTAGGAAAATGAGAAATTGTCAAAAATGAAATTGAATGCATAAAGATCAATATCCTAGGCATTACTGAGCTGAAATGGACTGGTTCTGGCCATTTTTAATCAGACAATTATATGGCCTATTATGCTGGCAATGACAAATTGAAGAGGAATGGCATCACATTTATCATCAAAAAGTATATTTCAAGATTTATCCTAAAGTACAATGCTGTCAGTGATACAATAATATCCATACACCTACAAGGAAGACCAGTTAATATGACTACTATTCGAATTTAAGCACCAACCACTAAAGCCAAAGATGAATAAAATGGAAGGTTTTTACCAAATTCTGCAGTCTGAAATTGACCAAACATGCAACCAAGATGTATTGATAATTACTAGTGATTGGAATGTGAAAGTTGGAAACAAAGAAGAATCATTGGTATTTGAAAAACATGGCCTTGGTGATAGAAATGACATCAGAGATCACATGACATAATTTTGCATGACCAATGACTTATTCATTGCAAATACCTTTTTGAAACAATATAAATGTTGACTATACACATGGGCCTTGCCAGATGGAATACACAGGAATCAAACTGATGACATCTATGAAAAAAGGAAATGGAGAAGCTCGGTATCATCAGTAAGAACAAGTCCAGGGGCAAACTGTGGATCAGACCATCAATTGCTCACATGCAAATTTAAGTTGAAACTGGATGTTCTGGTTACCTAGTGCCACTCTGACAAGAATATCTACTACAAATGGGATGGCTTTAACAAACAGGAGTTTATTTTTTTTACAGTTTGGAGGCTTTAAGTCCAAGTTCAAAGTGCCAGGCTCTAGGGGCTGGGTGAAAGCCCTTCAACGTTGGGCTTCAGCTCTGCCTTTTGCTCCTAGCCCACTGAAGCTGGAGGCTTTTCTTCCCTCAGTTGTTGGCTGCTGAAGCTAACAAACCCAAGGTCAACAAACAGCAAGGCACAGTCCCAATGTTACCAAACCACATGGCAGGCCATTAATTCAAGTCCTTTGAAAAGTCCCAAAATTGGTAGAGCATGGCAGGCTGCTGAACAATGACTCAGCTGCATGCAGAGCTCAACTGTGCCAAAATCTAGAGACCATTCCCAAAGCTGTTTCTTAAATACAGGAAGCAGACCACATACCCAAAGACAGCTACTCAGCTGCTCAAAGTAGATTCCACCATGGAGTTGATGACCAGTCTCATCATGGGAAATACTACATCCAGCTGCCCAATGACTCAACCAGCCCCAGCCAAGATGACACACAAACTTAACCACCACACTGGAGAAAATTAAAACAAGTCCATGGTAGCCAAAATATGATCTTGAGTATATACCACCTGAATTTGGAAACCATCTGAAGAATAGATTTGATGCATTGAACACCAGCAACCAAAAACCTGACAAGTTATGGGATAACAACAAGGACATCATACATAAAGTAAGCAAGAGGTCATCAGAAAGACAGGAAAGGAAGAAAAGACCAAAATGAATGTGAGAAGAGACTCTAAAACTTGCTCTTGAAAGGAGAGTAGCTAAAGCAAATGGAAGGAAATGATGAAGTAAATGATCTGAACAGAAAATTTCAAAGGGCAGCTCAAGAGGACAAAATAAAGGATTATTAGGAAATGTGCAAACCTGAAGAGAGAAAATCACAGAGGAAGAACATTAAACATTTTTCAAGCTTAAAGAACTGAAGAAGAAATTCAAGGATGCTATGGGAAAAATATTGAACAATGCAGGAAGCATCAAAAAAAGATGGAAGGGATACACAGTCACTGTACAAAAAAGAATTGGTTGATATTCAGTTATTTCAGGCAGTAACATATGTTCAAGAACCAATGGTATTGAAGAAAGAAGTCTAAGCTGCACTGAAGGAATTGGCAAAAAACAAGGCTCCAGGAATTGATGGAATACCCATTGAAATGTTTCAACAAACAGATGCAGTGCTACAGGCACTCACTTGTTTGTGCCAAGAAATTTGGAAGATAGCTACCTGGCCAACTGACTGGAAGAGATTAATACTTTTGCCCATTCCAAAGAAAGATGATCCAACAGAATGTGAAAATTATTATATATATATAAAATTAATATTACACACAAGTAAAATCTTATTGAAGATAATTCAAAAAATTGTTGCAGCTGTACATTGATCAGGAACTGCCCAAAATTCAAGCTGGTTTCAAAAGAGGATGTGGAATGGGGGATATTATTGCTGATGTCAGATGGATCTTGGCTGAAAGTAAAGAATACCAGAAAGATATTTGCTTGTGCTATATTGACTATGCAAAGACATTCGACTGTGTGGATCATAACAAATTACAGATAACATTGTGAAGAATGGGAATTCCAAAACACTTACTTGTGCCCATGAGTAACCTACAAGTAGACCATGAGGCTGCTGTTCAAACAGAACAAGGGGATACCGCATAGTTTAAAATCAGAAAGAGTGTACGTTAAGTTTGTATCATTTCACCATACTTATTCAATCTGTATGCTGAGCAAATGATCAGAGAAGCCAGATTAGATGAAGAAGAGAACAGCATCTGGATGGGAGGAAGACTCATTAACAACCTGCAAGATGCAAACAACATGACTGAAAATGAAGACTTGAAGCACTTACACTTGAAGATCAAAGACTACGGACTTCAGTATGGATTACACCTCAACATTAAGAAAACAAAAACCCTCACAACTGGACCTATAAGCAACATCTTGATAAATGGAGAAAAGTTGTCAAAGATTTCGTTTTACTTAGATCTACAATCAAAATCCATGGAAGCAGCAATCAAGAATCAACATATTACATTGGGTAAATCTGTTGTAAAGGACCTCTTTAAAGTATTTAAGAGCAAAGATGTCACTTTGAAGACTTATGTGTGCCTGACCCAAGCCATGGTATTTTCAATAGCTTCATATGCATGTGAGAGCTGGACAGTGAATAGGATGACCACAGAAGAACTGATACTTTTGAATTGAGTATTTGGTTAAGAATACTGAAGGTCCCATGGGCTGCTGGAAAAATGAACAAATCTATCTTTGAGGAAGTACAAGGAGGATGTCCTTTAGAAGGAAGAATCAACAGACTTCTCTCATATTTTGATCATGTGGTTATAAAGGACCAGTCCCTAGAGGACATCATGCTGGATAAAGTGGAAGGTCAGTGGAAAAGGGAAGACCATCAATGAGACGGATTGACACAGTGGCTGCAACAATGGGCTCAAGTATGGCAGTGATTGTAAGGATGGTGCAGGACCAGCCAGTGTTTCATTCTGTTGTACCTACGGTCACTATGAGTCAGGACAACTCAGCGACACCTAACAACAACAACATATGAACAAGCATTTTTTCAGTTAAATAGTTCTATATTTTAAAATAATTTTACATAACTTTTTTAAATTAAAATTTGGCCAGTTGTAATTAAAAACAGTAACACAGGTAATGCACATTTGGAAGAATCCATTTAAATATATGTACATGGAGGAAATTTGTAGAACTGCTGCATCATACGGTGGAGGGATTCAAATTTATGTAAGATGTGACCCTTGTCTTTGCAGTCCAGAGCAGAATGGAGAGGCTTGGTCAAGCATACAATAAAGGGTGGGCATTACTCTAATAAGGAATAAATAAATACCAATAAAGAAAGGGATTCAAAAAAAGGGAGAAACTGGGTTTGGACAAGAGACATCAGACAACATCCAGGAATTTGTAAACCTTTAAAAATGGATAGAGTTCTAATAGGTAGAGATGTGTGTAACAGACCTTTCTGAGGGAGGAAATAACTTGAGAACAGGCATGGCAGTAGGGATATGAAGGACTGTGGAAGAACAGCAAATACAATAGGCAAAGAAGAATGGTGAGAAATAAGACACGAAAGATGGCTTTGCACATATTATAAAATGGTGATTCTTTAGACATTTTCAACCACAAAATCTTATCTGGAAATCTAATAAAAGAAATTTATAAAATGAGAGCTACTCACGATGGGGGGGAGGTAGATTCTGACCACTGACTGCTGCCCCTGAATCTCCAAACCTTAATCCCCTATCCACAATGTCCAGAGCAAGGAAGGGAAGTGATCAGAGCTAGATAAACTAGCATCAAGGTGAATTTTTTTGGAGCAAAACCAGAGGTGAAAAAATTAAACACCTTAAAAGTAGTCAAGAAGTACTATGGACCCAATCAAGAGAGTAGTAGTAAAAATTGAAAAGGATAGTGGGTTTTGAGCAGCATTTCAGAGGTGAAATAAATTAAGACTTTTCAAGTGACTAGAATTTAAGAGCAGAAAGAAAAGGAACAGTCAAAGATGATTTAGAGATTTCTAGTGTGTGATTGTGAGCAAGACAGAACATTAATGCAATGACAAAATCAAGACAAGAATAGGCTTTAGTAAAGGGAAGATACATACTCTTTTGGCTCTGATGAAGATGAAGTGCCAAATAAAATCAGATAGTGCAGTGTAGTATATTATGTAGTGTGGCTTTTCTACCCGTAAGTCTTTGTAAACTCTGAGGTGGAATTTGCCATGAACAACCGAGGAGCTCCTGATTGTAAAAGTTATCCACCTGGGATATTTCTGTTGTGTAGTAGCACAAAGCAATGGTCCAGAAAGTTTGCTCTCTCTCAGGTGTAAGGAATTCTGATATTGGGATTAGTTAGTTTGGCCACTCTGCCAGGCTCAAAAGGAGGCCTCCCAGAGGCAGAAGAAGTCTCTCTGACTACTGGCTGTGAAAGACTTGCTGTTGAGAGAAACATGCTCCTGAGAGACACATGCTGCTGAGAAAGAGACACCAAGAGACATGCATTACTGAGAGAGACACCAAGAGACATGAATTGCTGGGAGAGTGGCTGAGACAGACTTTTGGCTGAAAGACGGTGGGCTGAGAGAGACTGAGTGTTTTTCCTGAACTTGAATTGTAACCTGGTGCTTCCCTAATAAACCCCATAATCTGTGAGTTCTGTGTGGCCACTACCATGAATTATCAAACCCAGCAGAAGGGTGGTGAGTACTGGGGGAGGAACGGTTGGTGTCAGGGTTGGTGAAAGGGCTGGAGGGAGGCAGCATATCTGGCCTTGCAGGAATAGGCCTTAGGCTACTGATGGTGATTCTATCTTCCTCTTGTGGGTTAGAACAGGTCAGAAGATATGGCCTCCCTGCCCCTTTGGCAGGTAGAGATTTACAAAAGGCAGATGGAAACACAGGTCTGGAATCCAAGAGAGAGATCAGGAACAAATTTAGAAGTCATTTCCAATGCAGTTTAATAGTTGAAGTCATTAAAGAGAATGTTACAGTAGATGGCAGAATAGACAGACAAGCTACACAGATCCTCTTCATCAAACAAAAGAAAACCAATTGACACTGATACAGAAGATAATCCTGGAGCCTGGAGCACTGAAAGGAAGGATACAGAATTGAATTAAGTACCAAGTAGTAGGAGAACCTGAATGAAAACAGTGAATAAGGAGACAAACAGAGCTGCAGACTGTCAGCTATCCTGATGGCATGGCCAGTTTGAATATTACAAGTGGTGTTAGGACCTGGGCAGTAACCCAAAAATGAGAAAGACATAGAGAGGTACATGGGAAGTACAGACAACAAAGATGAACCCTTTTGCATATACAGTACTAAGTTCTCAGTGAAGGCAAACATGGGTATATGGAT
>NW_006921716.1:6603901-6613913 GCF_000298275.1 Orycteropus afer afer | reverse complement strand
TACAATCAGTCCTAGTGACTGGTACACCATCCAATCTGCAGCCTATATGACTATGAGACCAGAAGAACTAGATGGTGCCCAGCTACCACTGTCAACCACTTGGAAGGGGATCTATGTAGGAAGTCCTGGATACAGAGGGAGAACAATGTGGACAAAACTCAAAATCATTTGGAGAAAAAAAGAAGGTGGGGGGGACCAGGTTTGCTGGTCCAGTAGAGCCTGGTGCAACCACTGAGATTATGGCCCCTAGTTGCCCATCAGGTCTGGAATTGAACCCACACCTGTTGCTTCCAGCCAAGCAAAAGACAGATATATGAGTTGAACATTTACTTGAGGTAGATATACTCCTTGGAGAGAACAATCATGGGAGAAAGAAGGGCTTCTTATGCACCAGGAGACAGCTCAGGGGGAAGGAGGGCATGGGGGATTGACACAGGGAAGAGGTAAGGGGAGGAAGTGGGAGAGGAGCTGTTTTACTGTGGTAAATTGTGGTCAATGTCATGAGATAAAGTGTATATGAACTGCTGTATGCAAAGTGAATTTGCTCTGTAAATTTTTTACCCAAATCACAATAAAAAAAGAAAGAAAGAAAGAAGGCAATGGGATGATATATATATATAATACTGAAAGAAAAAATTCCAACCAAGAATTATATACCCAGCAAAATTGTCCCTCAAATATGATGGTGAAATTAGGACATTTCCAGCTAAGTGGAAATTAAGGGAATTTGTTCAAACCAGACCAACCTTACAAGAGATGCTAAAGGGACTCTTTTGGACAGAGAACCAACAACAGCAAACAACAAGTGACCATTATCACAAATGATGACATAATCCAGAAATGAACCCAGTTATGGAAGTATCCAAAGCAAAATAAGTGAATAAGACTGTGAACAGGTAATCAGAGACATCATTTGGCAGATGATGACAAGTACAGACCAAAAAGAGGGGAAAAAATAGAATAGTTACAGACCTTCTAAGTAGTGAGGAAGTCAAGACAATTATGAGAGACAACAGGGAGAAATTTATAAATCACAGGGTAACCTCAAAGGAAAATAATAAAACTTTGCATCAAAAGAAAAAAGAGAACAAAGCTTAAATATAAATTCATATTTGTGGATACTTATGCTGAATGTCAATGGACTAAAGGTACCACTCAAGAGACAGTGAGTTGCAGACTAAATAAGAAAACATAACCTGTCAATATGCTGTCTACAACAGACACACCTTAGAGACAAAGACAAAAATAGACTAAAAATCAAAAGTTGGAAAAAGATATACCAAGCAAATGGCAATCAACAAAGAACAAGAACAGCAATATTAATTTCTGGTAAAATAGACTTTAAGACAAAAACCACCATAAGAGAAAAGGAAGGACATTATATAATTATTAAAGGATCCATTGACTAAGAGGACATAGCCATAATAAATAAGCATGCAATGAAAGAGCCCCAAAATAGATAAATTAGACATTAACAGAATTAAAAACACAAATAGATAACTCCATAGTAATAACAGGAAACTTTAATATACCACTTTCAATAAAAGATAGAACAACTGGAAAGAAACTCAACAAAGATGCAGAAGAGCTAAACAATACAATCCACCAACTTACTTTTATGGACATCTACAGAGCACTTCACCCAACAACAGCACAATAGACATTCTTTTCCAGTGTATATGGAATATTTGCCAGGATAGAACATATGTTAGGCCACAAAAAACAAATAAACAAACAAATTCACTGCCGCTGAGTCGGATTCAACTCATAGCAACCCCTCCTTGGGTTTCTGAGGCAGCATCACTACAGAAGTAGATCATCCAATCTTCCTTCCGAGGAATGGCTGGTGGGTTTGAACTGCCAGCCTTCTGGTTAGCAGTCAAATGCCTTAGACACTACGCCACCAGAGCTCCCAGTCCAAATAGCAAGACTTAATAAATTTAAAAGCACTGAAATACTACAAAGCATCTTCTCAGAGCACAATACTATAAAATTAAAAATCAACAATAGGAAGGTCAACAGAATAAAGCAAACACATGGAAACTGAATAACACCCTCCTTAAAAATGACTGGGTAATAGAAGAAATAAAAATAAAATAAATTCCTTTAATCAAATTGTTAATCAAATGAGAATGAAAACACAACATACCAAAATCTTGGAACACAGCAAAAACTGTGATCAATGGCCAATTTACAGCAACAACTGCATACATCAAAAAGAAGAAAGAGCCAAAATTAACACTTTAACCCAACATCTCCAACAATTAGAAAAAGAGCAGCAAAAAAAGCCTACAGTCACCAGAAGAAAAGAAATAAAGATTTGAGCAGAAATAAATGAAACAGAAAATAGAAAGACAATAGAAAAAAATCAACAAGACAAGAAGTTATTTTTTGAAAAGATTAATAAAACTGACAAACCACTGGTAAACTTAACAAAGGAAATGGGAGAGAGAATATAAATAACATGAGTAAGAATTGTATTTGGTGATACCACAACAGAAACAACAGAAATTAAAAGAATAATATCAGAATACTGTGAAGAACTATACTCCAACAAGTTTGAAAATCAAGAAGAAATGGACAGATTTCTGGAAACATACAAGTTACTAACATCACACAAACTGAGGTGGAAAACTTGAACAGACCCATAACAAAAGAAGAAACTGAACAAGTCATAAAAAAAAATTACCAAGAAAGGACATGGAAAAACCAACCACTACTTTTACATAGAGAGGAAAGAGACCTCAGATAAGCAAAGCACTACTGAAGAAGAACAACAAAGTAGGAAGTCTCACACTCCCAGATTTCAAAATCTACTATACAGCCAAAGTAGTCAAAACAGCCTGGTATTGATACAATGATAGACACATAGACCAGTGGAAGAAAAGTGAGAATCCAGAAATGGATACATGGATCTATGGTCAGCTGATTTTTCACAAAGGGCTGAAATCCATTAAATGGGGAGAAGATGGTCTCTTTAAACAAATCATGCTGGCAAAACTGGATATCCTTTTGAAGAAAAATGAAAAAGATCCGTACCTCACACCATACATTAAAAACTAAGTCCAGAAGGATCAAAGACTTAAATGTGAAACCTAAAACTATAAAGTTCCTCAAGAAAAAGTGGCAAATTTAGGGGGCCTTGTTTATGGCATAAATAGATTATCAAGCCTAACATAAAATTTACAAACAGCAGAAAATAACCTAGACAAATGGGATCTTCTAAAAATTAAATTTTTATGTGCTCCAAAAGAGTAAAAAGAGAACCTACAGATTGGGGGAAAAATATTTGGCAACAACAAAATATTCTACACTGACATACATGATAAGGGAATCTCTAAAATTTATAGAAAACTCCAACACCTCAACAACAACAAGACAATCCATAATTCCACACAAGTATTCTGATTACTCTTCTGACTCTGCTATCCATTATGTTAACCACACCCACCTTGCCTTTGTTGATTAACTGCTGCCACTTGGCCCCTACTACCAGGGGGTCCAATCAACCCCATCATAGTTAAGTGTCTTAGTTCAATTAGGACAGTTCCCACTGTCAAATCCGGCTTACATAAAATAGCTATCACAGCAGTCTTCAAGGACGCTGGAGCTCCCTTCACAAATTTATTCCTCACCGTACTGATGAAAGGCATGCCTTCTGGACTCTCCACTTCTGACTCTAGGGGTCTAATGTGATAAATCCTTTCTAACAGGCCAATTTTCCTAAACCTCTGGATACCTTCTTCTACATTATACCAAGGTAGGTCTGGTACTTCAACTTGACTTAAGGTTGTTGTTGTTGTTGTTAGGTGCCGTTGAGTCACTTCCAACTCATAGTAACCCCATGCACAACATAACGAAATACTGCCCGATCCCGCACCAGCTCCATGATCCTTGCTATATTTGAGCCCATTGTCGCAGCCACCATGTCAATCCATCTCGTCGAAGGTCTTCCCCTCTTTTGTCAACCCTCCATCTTACCAAGCATGACATCTTTCTCCAGGGAATGGTCCCCTCTGACAACATGACCAAAATAGGTAAGACGAAGTCTGGCCATCCTCACTTCCAAGGAGCGTCTTGGCTGCACTTCCTCCAGGACAGATCTGTTAGTTCTTTTAGCAGTCCATGGTACCTTCAGCATCCTTCACCAGCACAACAACTCAAAAGCATCAACTCTTCTTCGGTCTTCCTTATTCATTGTCCAGTTCTCACATGCATACAAGGTGATTGGAAATATCATGGCCTGTGTCAGGCGCACCTTAGTCCTCAAGGAGACATCCTTGCTCTTCAGCCCTTGAAAGAGTTCCTTCGCAGTCAACCTGCCCAGTGCTACATGTCATCTAATGTCCTGACTGCTGCTTCCATTGGCCTCAATTGTAGAACTAAGCAACGTGAATTCTTTGACTTAAGGTAGGTCACTGCATAATCCATGCTTCAGTAAGCCAACCAAATAAACTATTAGATCCTTTCCTAACCTCTCAAACTGAAACATTGAATGAAGAATCCATACTTAGTGGGCCTAAATCAATAAACTCAGACTGATCCAATGTTACATTCCTTGCACCATTATCCCACACCCTAAGTAGCCATTCCTATATATATTTTCCAGGTTTCTGTCTGTACATGTTAGCAAAATCAAGTAAGTCTTTTTGGGTGTAGCGAACTACCTCCTCAGTCACACTTTGTATTTCACCTTTTGGGGCTTGCTTGGACTTCACTATAGGTCTAGCAGCAACAATGGGTGGCTGGCGCAGTTCCTGAGAACATTCAGCAATGTCTTCCATGGCCTCTGCCTCAGGCAATGACCCAACAGAAACAGTTGGGTTAATCCCATCAAACTGAGGTAGAGGGGTAATGGTTTTACAGTAATCCCTTCAAATGGGAGGGATTCAACAGAATTTACAGGCTCCATATCCAGATCTTCCTGGTTATATGCCCATATGTCCCCATTCCAGGTTTCAGGATCCCATCTTTTCTCAATCAATTACCTCATTTTAACTTCAGACACCATTCTGGGTTGGTAATTTAATTGGCATTGTAATTCACCCACCCTTACAATAAGACTCTGGGTTTGGTTTTCACAATATCAGCTCTGTTACTAGAAGAAATAAGGCTTTTTTCAGAGCACAACTGGAAACATTGAGGTCTTTTATGTGGCACTTAAGCCGTAACTCAGCAGCCCTGAGCTCATCTCACTCTTTCACCACTTTGTCTAGTGTAAGTTGAACCAACCAACCAGCTTCCTCATACTCCTCATGTTGACAAAATTGTAGACAAGTATCAAATATGTGATCATTCAGAGCCTCACTTCTCACAAATAATTGATCTATTGGTGGTACTATTTTGCATATTACTATTGCTACCTCATGCCACAGATTAGCAGGGCCCTCTTTACTAACTGAGGCAGGGTCACTAGTGTCATTATGATTAATCAAATTGGAGAACCAATTTAGGAAGCCCATCCTTATGACTTTGTCTCTTGAACCACTCTCGTACCAAATTCTGCTCTGGTTACCTAATACTGTTCTGACAAGAATATACCACAAATGGGATGGTCTTAACAAACAGGACTTTATTCTCTTACAGTTTGGAGGCTTTAAGTCCAAGTTCAAAGTGCCAGGCTCTAGAGGCTGGGTGAAAGCCCCACAACTTTGGGGTCCAGCTCTGCCTCCTACTCCCAGCCTACTGGAGCTAGAGGCATTTCTTCACTCAGACAGCTGCTAGCTGCTGAAGCTGACAAACCCAAGGTTGACAAGTAAAAAGGCACTGTCCTGATGTTACCAAACCACACAGCAGGCCATTTAAGTACATTGTAAGTTCCAAGGTTGGCAGAGCATGGCAGCCTGCTGAACAATGACATGCCTACATGCAGGATCCAACCATTCCCCAAACTGCTGCTTATATACAGGTAGCAGACAACATCCCAAAGGCAGCTACTCAGCTACTTGTGGTAGATCCCACCATGGAATTGATTGCCAGTCTCATCATGGGTAAAAACTACCACCAGCTATCCATCCACTCAACCAGGCCTAGCCAAGCTGACACACAAACATAATCACCACAATTCCATCCCTTGTCAACTTGGCACCTGTACAGATCTTCAATGGATGGTATCTGTACAAGTCTCCTCCACTGGGTGGCTCCAATCCCCTAGTTCCTGAGTGGCAACCTCACCCCCTTGGCCTGACAGGCCCTGATCCTCTCCCTTTTGGGCATGGCAGCACCCCCCCCCCAACTCTTGGGCAGCGGCTATGGCTCCATCCCACTAGCTCACATGAACAAGCAGTCCCAGACTTCAGAACCAAGTTGGTGAAGGCTTAGCTCTTTGAAACCTAGGAGGCTGTGGTAGTTCCACCCCCAAAGGCCATGGCCTTACCCTTTCAGGCTGAGGAAGCTCTGCTTCCATTCCCTTAGTCTCTCTGCTTCTGCCAATTAATGCCCGAGGGCAACCCACTCCACCAGAAATCTTCCAAGTGCCCAAAATAAAAGCACTCAGCTTTCTTGCTTGTGGATCACCCAACCCGCTACTCCATCTCATGCTGGTTTCTTCCACCAATTAATGCCTGAATTCAACCAACTCCACCAGGAAGTCACCTACCCAGTGGTACCTGGCTTTCTCCTCCATGGGCTGGTAAACCTGGTGCTGTTTAATGCCAGTCTCTGGGCTTTACTACTGCCATCTCTCATGCTGGTCTCTCTGCCAGTACCTCTTTGCCAGTGTCTTGGCTCTGCTTCTGCCATCTCTCATGCCATATGCCAGGATCTCTCTGCCAGGGTCTCAGGTCAAGTACACACTCCACTCCTGTTTCCACATTTTAGGTATCTGCCAGGGAAGCACCCCACTCTTGGTACCAAATGTGTTAGACTGGGTTCTCTAAGTTCTTGGATCAAACGTCAAGCTGGAGGCTTTTCCCGACTCATGCAGCTACAGGGGCTGAGGAGCTCAAGGTTGGCAGGCAATATACTGGCTGTTGACTCCAATGAATGACAAATCCAAGATCTCCAGGCCAAATGGTAGATTGTCCACTCATGGACAGTTGTAGGCAGCACAACAGTATCCCAATCAACAGAAGAGTGTCTCTTTTCCCAGGATGTGCATAAATATACTGGAAGCAGGCCAAACCCCTAGGGAAGCTCCCTTTCAATGGATTGGCTGCTCAAAACATATATATCTGATCTCATCATTGGAACAACCCACATCACAACTGCTTAAACCACACAGAATTGTGATCCAGCCAAGTTGACACATAGCTCCAACTATCACACTATGCAACTCTAAAGAGTAATGTAGAATCTGCAAAACACTGCATAACGTGGATGAACTTGGAGGACATTATGCTAAGTGAAATAAGTCATAGAAGGACAAATATTGTATTAGTCTGTTATTTTAAAGTCAAGGAAAGGTTTATCTGTGGAAGGAAATTTTCTTTGTTCGTTACTAGAGGTGGAAGGGGAGGGGAGGAAACACTGTTAGATAGGTAGAGATAAGTATTGATTTGGGTGAAGAGAAGGGCAATGTACCAAACGTGAGTGATCAACATGGTGGCATTGAGGAAGAGGAAGACATAGAGAGGTACATGGGAGGTACAGACAACAAAGATGAACCCTTTTGCACATACAGTACTGCGTTGTCAGTGAAGGCAATCATGGGTATATGGGGGATAGATGGGTGGACAGGCTGAACTATTAGGTATGTTTATTAAGCAGGGAATGTACCCAAGACCATGTAATGGGTTGGCAGACAATGGTCCTAGAAGTGTATTTGTATGATCTGTAAGAATTCCCAGGTGTATAGTAGAGCTGACAAGGGACAAAGTTGTTGTCACAGGGGACATCAAGCTCAATTGGCATAACATACTACACAAAACATTGTTCCACCTCCTACTTTGGTGAGTAGTGACTGGGATCTTAAAAGCTTGCAAGCAGCCATCTAGATACAACGATGGGTTTCTCTTTGTCCAGAGCAAAGAAGAATGAAGAAAACCAAAGATTCATGGAAACAATCATTCCTAGTGACTTGTACACCATGTGATCCACAGCCTATATGACTATGAGACCAGAAGAACTAGATGGTGCCTGGCTACCACTGTCAACCACATGGAGGGAGATCTATGTAGGAGATCCTGGATAGAGAAGGAGAACAATGTGCAACAAAATTCAAAATCGTTTGGGAAAAAAAGAAAGGGAGGGGGACCAGGTTTGCTGGTCTGACAGAGCCTGCTGGAACCACTGAGACTATGGCCTCTAGCTATCTCTTCAGGTCTAGAATTGAACCCACACCTGTGGCTTCCAGCCAAACAAAAGGCAGTTACATGAGTTGAACATTTACCTGAGGTAGATACACTCCTTGGAGAGAACAATCATGGGAGAATTGAAGGGCTGTGTATGCACAGGCAGACAGCTAAGGGGGCAGGAGTGCATGGAGGGATGGACACAGGGAAGAGGTAACTATTGGGAGGAAGTGGAAGGGGAGCTGTTGCATTGGAGTAAATTGTAGTGAATGTCATGAGAGCAAGTGTACGTGAACTGTTGTATGGAAAGTGAATTTGCTCTGTAAATTGTCACACAAATCACAATAAAAATTAAAAATTTAAAAAAATAGTTGGAATTAGAAATACCATTTGATCCAGCAATCCCATTACTAGATATACATCCTAAAGAAGGGAGAGCCAGGACAGGAACAGATATATGCACACTCATGTTCACCACAGAACTATTCACAATAGCAAAGAGATGAAAACAACCTATGTGCCCGTCAACAGAAGGACTCAACAGCAGTGAGTTTGTTTTTTTTTTTGTTTGTTTGTTTTGTTTTTTTGGTCAGTACATACACACAATGGAATACTATACAACACTAAAGAATAATGTAGAATCTGTGAAACACTGTATAACATGGATGAACTTGGAGGACATTATGCTGAGTGAAAGAAGTCAGTCACAGAAGGACAAATATTTTATTAGTTCATTATTTTAAATAGCCAAGGAAGACCAAAGCAATCTAATGAGTTTTATCTCTGTTTTACAGATGAAGAAACCAATGCTCATAGAGATAATGTAATAAGTTTTAAGTCACACTTTTGTCAATGGAAAAGCAAGGAATATCTTTCAAGGCAAAAAATGCATTATATTCAGATATATTCAGCTGTGTGACTAGGAAGGAATCCTGGTTGTGTAGAGGTTAAAGCACTTGGCTGCTAACCAAAAGATCAGTAGTTCAAATGCTATGGGAGAAAGATGTGTCAGTCTGCTTCTGTAAAGATTTACAACCTTGGAAACCCTATAGATTCTACTCTGTCCTATAGGCTCCCCAAGAGTCAGAATCGACTCACCAAAAAAGGGGTTGGTTTTCTGGGGGATTTGGTATGATGAGGAAGGTGGTAAACAAAGATGCTCCTGCTTAAGGTGTAGAGCAGGGAAGGGAAAACCAGAGTAGAATTTAAAATGTGTTATAGATGATGAAAATATAAATGAAAAAGAGAATATTAAAAGAAAATGAAATCAGTAACAAATAGATATAAGATTGCGATCTTTCAATGCTACTGTAATATAATGGACACAATGAAGTTCTATATATGAGAGGAAGGATGGAATGCCATTAGGAATTCTTGACTGATCAATAATTTTGTCTAAAGTTGATGGTATCATTCTTAGGAGGCTGTAAAAGAAAATAGTAGCTGCAGTCATACCAGGTCACAAAGATTTGTTAATAATTGTATTTTCAAAGAAATCCATTCCCAAATACTATGAAAATAATCTACAGAGAAACAAGAGGCAAAAAAAGGGGGAGGGATTAAAATAAACTTCCACACTTATGAGACTATATCTATATACCAATATTAATGAAAACTAAAACAAACAAACTTAAAAATGTATGACTTTTCTATGGAAGGACATTTTCTTTGATGGTTACCAGGGGTAGGAGGGGAGGGGAGGGAACACTTTTAGAAAGATAGAGATAAGTTTTGATTTGGGTGAAGAGAAGGGCAATGTACCAAATGTGAGTGATCAATAT
>NW_006921716.1:6579115-6602754 GCF_000298275.1 Orycteropus afer afer | reverse complement strand
ATATATATATAGGCCTCAGTTTTCTGCATCTATAAACTCTCCTTAGATGACAAAGTTTAAACTTTTTATTTCTAAAAGTCTATACTTCTCATCAAATCTGTATTTTTATATGTATCATATGAGTAGTACATAGATTGCATAAATTAGATGTATATTAAGGACCTAATATCAAGATCAAGAATTGTTGGAATAATACTGATAGATTACCAAGACTGCAATCCTTTTTTTTTTTTTTTTTAATGATGGAACCCATTTTATTTTAAGATGTCAATATTTACATTATTCTGGAAGTGAATATTTTTCTTTCCTTTTTTTAAATTTATTGTGATTTGAGTGAAAGTTTAGAGTGAATTCATTTTCCATACAGCAGTTCACATACATTTTGTTTCAGGACATTGACTGTAATTCTCTACAATGTAACAGCTCTCTTCTCACTTCCTCCCTGTAGTTACCTCTTCCCTGTGTCCTTCCCTCCTATGCATTCCTGCCCTTGAGCTATCTATCTCCCTGAGCATATACTGCCCTTTTGTTCTCCCATGATTGATGGTTCTAAGGAGTATATCCACCTGATGTAAATGTTCACTCTATATACCTGTCTATTGTTTGGCTGGAAGCCATGGGAGTGAGCTCAATTCCAGACCTGAAGTGTAACTAGGGGCCACAGTCTCAGAGGATTCACCACAAGTTTGAAATTCTTATCACTTGTTTAAAAGAAAGAAACTGAGTCAAATGACCTATTTCAAGTAATGGAATTGGGACAATTGTGAATCCATAGAGCTCTTTTTAAAAATAATAATAATAAATTAATCCACAGAGGTTTAAGTGTAAACAGAAAATCAACAAACATTTCAGGAACAACGTCTAGCAGGACATTCTGGGAAATACAGAGACAGCTTCCTCCCTAATGACCTTATAGACAAATGGAGACACAAGACCAAACCCATGAAAATTTAAATCGCAGATCAAAGTGTAGAGTTGGAAAGGCCCTTTGACCTCATCTAGTCACAGATTGACAGAATGTTGGCACTGAAAGGAACGTTAGCAACAAGTCCAACCCCCACTCCACCCCCAATGCCACCAGCCCTAATTTGGGGATGAGAAGACCAAGGGCCAGAAAAGTGAGATTGCTTGTCTATAGTCAGACACTGGTTAACCTTAGAGCAGGAATTAGAACATTTGCAGTGGAGAATTCAGGTTAAAGAGCAGTTGCAGATATGAGCCATGGTTAGTGGCCTGAATGTGTCATATTTGAGAAGATATAAAAAGTCTTTGATAGGGAAACCCACTATACAGCCACAGTAGTCAAAACTGTCTGGTATTGCTACAACAACAGACAGAACAATGAAATAGAATTGAGAACCCAGAAATAGATCCATTGGCCTGTGGTCAGCTGATTTTGACAAAAGGCTGAAATGCATAAAATGGGGAAAAGATTGTCTGTTTAACAAATGGTGCTGGCAAAACTGGGTATCCATTTGCAGAAAAATTAAACAAGATACATACCTCACACCATACACAAAAACTAACTCCAAATGGATCAAAGACTTAAATGTGAAACTTAAAACTATAAAGTTCATCAAAGAGAAAATAGGGGCAAATTTAGGAGCCCTAATTTATGGCATAGGAGCTCTGGTAGCATAGTGCCTAAGGCACTTGACTGCTAACCAGAAAGCTGGTGGTTCAAACCCACCAGCCACTCCTTGGAAGGAAAATGGGACAATCTACTTCCGTAGTGATACTGCCTCTGAAACCCAAGGAGGGGTTGCTATGAGTCGGGTCCGACTCGACGGCACTTAACAACAACAACAACAATTTATGGCATAAATAGACTATCAAGCATAACCCAAAATGCACAAACAGCAGAAAATAAACCAGATGAATGGGATCTTCTAAAAATTAAATTTTTATGTGTTTCCAAAGACTTCTCCAAAAGATTCAAAAGAGAACCTACAGATTGGGGAAAAAAATATTTGGCAACGATTTATCTGATAAGGGACTTCTCTCTAAAGTTTGTAGAAAACTCCAACACCTCAACAATAAAAACACAAACAATCCAATTAAAAAATGAGCAGAATAGATGAATAGACACTTCACCAAAGAAGATACTCAGGCAGCCAACAAACACGTGCAGAAATGTTCATGATCATTAGACATTCCAACCAACCAACCAACCTCACTGCCGTCAAGTTGGATCCAACTCGTAGCGACCCCTCCTTGGATTTCCAAGGCAGTATCACTATAGAAGTAGATTGCCAAACCTTCCTTCCAAAGAGTGGCTGGTGGGTTTGAACCGTCAGCCTCCTGGTTAGCAGTCAAATGCCTTAGGCACAACAATGAGATACCATCTCAACCCAGTACTAGCAGCAAAGTTCAACAAGACAGAAAATAACAAATGCTGGCAAGGATGTGGAGAGACTGGGACACTCATATACTACTGGTGGAGACTGTAAAATGATACAACCACTGTGGAAAGCAGTATGGCGATTCCTTAAAAAGTTAGAATTATAAATATCATTTGATCTAGCAATTTCATTACGAGGTATATATCCTAAAGAAGTGAGAGCCAGGACAAAAGCAGATATATGCACACCCTTATTCATTGCAGCACTATTTACAATAGCAAAAAGATGGAAACAACCTACGTGCCCATCAACAGAAGAATGGATAGCTCAACTATGGTACATACACACAATGGAATACTGTGCAACCTAAAGAGTAGTTAGCCGCAGGAATTCAGGTGAGGGAAGGGAACCCAGGCCATGCCCCAGAGCAGCAAGGTGGGAAAGCATGGGAAAGGAGAGAAAAAGGCCAGGGGGACCAGGACAGAGCAAGGAGTGAGCAGCAAGATCCAGGTAAGGGGAGTTTGGAGAGGTTTTGACCAGCTAAGGGAGACAAACTTGTCTGTTGGTTTGTCCTGCTGTGGTGATGTGTTGCTGTGAGTCTTGAGGCTATGCCACCGGTGTTTCAAGCCCAGCGGGATGCACATAGTGTACAGGTTTCAGGGCAGCTTGCAGACTGAGAGAGACTAGGAAGAAAGAAGAGGCCATCCACTTCTCAAAGAATTGGCCAGGGAAAATCTTATGAATAGCAGAGAAACACTGTCTGATACATTACTGTGCAACTTTATGAATAGTCCAGAAATACTGTCCAGTATAGAGGTGAAGAATGAGTCACTTAGGTTAGAAGGCTCTCAAAATAGGACTGGGAAAGGGCTGCAACATCAAAGTAAAACTAGCCTTACTGATATGGATAAGGTAAAGCTTTCGAGACCTCCATTTGCTGACGTGGCATGACTCAAATTGAGGAGAAACAGCTGCAAACATCCACTAATAATTGGAACATAGAATGTATGAAGTATGAATCTAGGAAAATTGGAAATTTTCAAAAATGAAATACAATGCATAAAGATTGATATCCAAGGCATTAGTGAGCTGAAATAGACTGGTTTGGGCCATTTTGGATCAGGCAACCATATGATCTACTATGCCAGGAATGGCAATTTGAAGAGGAACGGCATGGCATTCATCATCACAAAGGATGTTTCAAGACATGTCCTGAAGTACAGTGCTATCAGTGATAGGATAATATCCAACTGTCTACAAGGAAAATCAGTTAATATGACTATTATTCCAATTTATGCAGCAACCACTGAACCCAAAGATGAGGATATTGAAGATTTTTATCAACTTCTGCAGTCTGAAATTGACCAAACATTCAATCAAGATGTGTTCATTATCACTGGTGACTGAAATGCAAAAGCTGGAAACAAAGAAGAATCACTGGTAGTTGGAAAATTTGGCTTTGGTTACAGAAATAATGCTGGAAATCACATGGTAGAATTTTGCAAGACCAACGACTTATTCATTGCAAATAGCTTTTTTCATCAACAGAAACATGACTGTACACATGGACTTCGCCAGATGAAACACACAGGAATCAGATTGACTACATATGTGGCAAGAGATGATGGAAAAGCTCAGTATCTTCAGCCAAAACGAGGCCAGGAGCTGATCGTGGAACAGACCATCAACTGCTCATATACAAGTTCAACTCGGAGTTAAAGACAGTTAAAACAAGTCCACAAGAGCCAAAATATGATCATGAATATATCCCTCCTGAATTTAGAGACCATCAAAATAATAGATTTGATGCATTGAACACCAATGACTGAAAACCAGAAGAATTTTTGGATGACATCAAGAACATCATACATGAAGAAAGCAAGAGGTCACTAAAAAGATGAGAAAAGAAGAGAAGACCAAAATGGATAACAGAAGAGACTCTGAAACTTGCCCTGAGTGGAGAGTAGCTAAAGCAAATGGAAGAAATAACAAGATAAAAAGAGCTGAACAGAAGATTTCAAAGAGCAGCTTGAGCAGACAAAGCCAGTTACTATAATGAAATGTGCAAAACCCTGGAGTTAGAAAACCAAAAGGGAAGAACATGCTCAGCATTTCTCCAGCTGAAAGAACTGAGAAAAAAATTAAGCCTTGAGTTGCAATATTGAAAGATTCTATGGGCAAGATATTGAGTGATGTAGGAAACATCAAAAGAAGATGGAAGGAATACACAGAGTCACTATACCAAAAAGAACTAGTCGATCTTCATCCATTTTAGGAGGTGGCATATGATCTAAAACCAATGGTACTGAAGGAGGGAGTTAAAGCTGCAATGAAAGAATTGGTGAAGAACAAGACTCCAGGGATGACGGAATACCCATTGAGATATATCAACAAACGGATGCCCCACTGGAGACACTCACTTGGTTATGCCAAGAGATTTGGAAGACAGCTACTTGGCCAACAGTCTGGAAGATATCCATATTTGAACTCATTCCAAAGAAAGGTGATCTCACAGAATGTGGAAATTATCAAACAATATCATTAATATCACATGCAAGGAAAATCTTACTGAAGATAATTCAAAAATGGTTACAGCAGTATTTTGACAACTTCCAGAGGTGCAAGCTGGATTCAGAAGAGGACATGGAACAAGGGATATCATAGCTGATGTCAGATGGACCTTGGCTCAACACAAAGAATACCAGAAAGATGTTTACTTGTCTTTTATTGACTCTGCAAAGGCATTTGATTGTGTGGATCATAATAAATTGTAGATAACATTGAGAAGAATGGGAATTCCAGAACATTTAACGAGGAACCTGTACATTGACCAGGAGGCTGTCGTTCAAACAGAACAAGGGGACACTGCATGGTTTAAAATCAAGAATAAAGTGTGTCAGGGTTGTATCTTTTCCCCATACTTACTCAATCTATATGCAGAGCAAATAATCCAAGAAGCTGGACTATATGAAGAAAAACATGGCATCAAGATTAGAGGAAGAATCATTAACAACCCGAGATAGGCAGACAATACAACTTTGCTTGCTGAAAGTGAGGATGACTTGAGGCACTTACTGATGAAGATTGAAGACTACAGTCTGCAGTTTGAATTACATCTCAATACAAAGAAAAAAAATCCTCACAACTGAATCTATAAGTAGCATCATGATAAATGGAGAAAAGACTGAGGTTGTCAAATAATTCACATTGCTTAGTTCTACAATGATACCAACGGAAGCAGCTGTCAGGACATTAGACAACATTTAGCACTGGGCAAGTCGGCTGCAAAGGACCTCTATCAAGTGCTGAGGAGCAAAGATGTCTCCTTGAGGACTAAGGTGCACCTGACACAAGCCATGATATTTTCAATCACCTCATATGCATGTGAGAGCTGGAAAATGAATAAGGAAGACCAAAGAAGGGTGATGCTTTTGAGTTGTGGTGCTGGCAAAGGATGCTGAAAGTCCAGTACCTTGGACTGCTAAAAGCACTAACAGATTTGTCCTGGAGGAAGTATAGCCGAAATGCTCCTTGGAAGTGAGAATGGCAGGACATCATCTCACCAACTTGTCATGTTGTCAGAAGGGACCATTCTCTGGAGAAGAATGTCATGCTTGGTAAGGTAGAGGGTACACAAAAGAGGGGAAGCCTTCAATGAAATGGGTTGACACAGTGGCTGTGACGATGGGCTCAAGTATAGCAAGGATCATGGAGCTGGCATGGGATCAGGTGGTGTTTCGTTCTGCTGTGTATAGGGTCACTATGAGTCAGAAATGACTCGACAGCACCTAACAACAACACAAAGAATAACATAGAATCTGCAAAACACCACATAATGTGCGTGAACTTGGAGGACATTATATTGAATGAAATAAGTCAGTTACAGAGGAACAAATACTGTATTAGTCCACTATTGTAAAAAGTCAAGGGCAGGTTTATATATGGAAAGAAATTTTCTTTGTTGGTTACCAGAGGTGGGCAGGGAGGGGAGGGAACACTGTTAGATAGGTAGAGTATCGATTTGGTGAAGAGAAGGGCAATATACCAAATGTGAGTGATCAACATGGTGGCATTGAAGAAGAGGAAGACATAGAGAGGTACATGGAGGTACAGACTTGGGAGGTACAGACAACAATGATGACCCTTTTGCATAGATAGTATATGGGTTGTCAGTGACAGCACACACTGATATATGGATGGATAGATGGGTGGACAGGCTGAATGATTAGGCATGTCTAGGCCAGGGGGAGTGTACCCGTGACCATGTACATGGTTGGCAGATAATGTTTCTACAAGTGTATTTGTATGTTCTGTAAGAATTCCCAGGTATATAGTAGAGCTGACAAGGAACAAGTTTGTAGTCACTTCTTGGCCACAGCCAGCTACCCAGAGGGAGTGAGTAGTTGGACTTGTGGGCTTGGGACCATGGTCACAGAGGACATCAAGCTCAATTGGCATAACATACTACACAAAACATTGTTCTACATTCTGCTTTATTGAGTCGCAACTGGGATCTTAAAAGTTTGTAAGCAGCCATCTAGATGCAACAATGTGTCTTTCCTCATCCAGAGCAAAGAAGAATGAAGAAAAACAAGTTGGAACCGACTCATAGCAACCCCTCCTTGGGTTTCTGAGGCAATGTCACTATGGAAGTATATTGTCCAACCTTCCTTCCGAGGAGTGGCTGGGGGGTTAGAACCACCAGCCTTCTGGTTAGCAGTCAAATGCCTTAGGCACTACATCACCAGAGCTCCCAAAGAAAATCCAAGACACATGGAAACAATGAGTCCAAGGAACTGGTACACCATGTGATCCTCAGCCCATGTGACTATGAGACCAGAACAATTAAATGATGCTGGGCTACCACTGACAACCACTTGGAGGGGGATCTATGTAGGAGATCCTGGAAAGGTGAGAGAACAATGTGGAACAAACTCAAAATATTTTTTTTAAAAAAAAGGGACCAGGTTTATCTGTCTGATAGAGCCTGGTGGGACCCCTGAGACTATGGTTCCTAGCTGCCCATCAAGTCTGGAATTGAACCTACTCCTGTGGCTTCCAGCCAAACAAAAAAAAAGCATATAAGCTGAACATTTACGTTAGGTAGATATATTCCTTGGAACGATCAATTATGGGAGAATTGACGGGCTGTGTATGCACTAGGAGACATCTCATGGGGCAGGAGTACATGTGAGGGAAGGATACAGGGAAGAGAAAATTATGGGGAGGAACTGGGAAGAGAGCTGTTGCATTCTGAAATTGCAGTCAATGTCATGAGACAAAGTATATGTGAACTGCTGTATGGAAAATGCATTTGCTCCGTAAACTTTCACCCAAATCACAAAATAAAAATTATATATATATATATGAGCTCTGGTAGCATCGTGCCTAAGGCACTTGACTGCTAACCAGAAGGCTGGCTGTTCAAACCCACCAGCCGCTCCTCGGAAGGAAGGTTGGTCAATCTACTTCCGTAGTGATACCGCCTCAGAAACCCAAGGAGAGGTTGCTGTGAGTCAGATTCAACTCCACCGCAGTGAGTGAGGGCAGTCAAGACATTGCATGGCATGCTCCACAGCCATTAGCAATTATATGAGGGAAATGTCTATGTAATGATGTGGAGTGATCAGCATATGCAGTTAAAAAGAAAACAAAAAAACAACATGTATAACAATATATTCTATATAATATTTCTGTTTTTGTTTTACAAAAAAAAAGAATATAACCATTTAACCATTGCCATCAATGCTGACTCCTAGAGACACTATAGGTCAGAATAGAACTCCCTCATAGAATTTCCTAGGCTATAAATCTTTATGGAAAAAGACTGCCACAGTTTTCTCCCATGGAGTGGCAGGTGGGTTCAAATATCCAAACTTTCAGTTAGCAGCCATCTGCTATGCATAAACTATCTCTGGACAGATAAATAAGAACCTGGCAACTGTGTTTCTCTCTTGGGAGGAAAACTAGAGGCTGAAGTACAGGAATAAGTGTTGGACATATCTTCCATTATATGTGTTTTTTAAGCTTTTGAATTTGGGAACCATTAGCATGTATTACTTATTCAAAATAATTACTTTTAAAAGATATTTTTGTCTTGTCTTGAAAACTTTTTTTTTAATTAAATACTTTTTTTTTTTTTTTTTTGCCTGTTATAGACAGTACTTTTGGTTAAATAGTCATCTGACATTAGAGTGATAAGATCAAGGTTAATTATACAGTTACTACTTCATTCATATCCAAAAATGTTAGGCAGCGTGTGATATCCCGACATTAAAAGTTTATTTATGCATCCACAGAGATATCAGAGAATCCTATGACTCAACATTTGGCAAAAGAACATTAGGTTCTCTGATTCTACTCCAAACTGTAGTTTGTTTCTAAGATGAAGATACCATCTAGAGCTCATGGCTATGGTTTATATATGAAGTAAGATTATTTTATGGGTACTACTCTGGCCTGATTAGAGAATGAACAAATAGGGATTTGAAGATCAGAAGAAATATCCTACCATCAGTTATGCAATTACAACTGCATAACATTTTCTTTTTAATTCAAAACTTCACCTTGATTGTGCCAACAGTGACTTTATGAAATCAACCAATCTAAAGACTCATCCCACTTTTAATTGCCCACCCTTACTCTAGATCGTCCAAGTCCACCTTTATGCATAATAAAAACCATGTGCTTATTTTCCCTAAAAAGACACCATTTCTGAATGGTCTGTGTGACATTTTCCCTTGCTGCAATTCAATAAAATTCATTTTTCTTATACAAAAAAAAAAAAAAAACCACTTGACTTATTTCTGCCCTTTACTCTCCATGTTCGGAATTATGACGGCAGTTGCTGAAAGGATGCCAGATACTGTCACACATAACTCAGATGGGAATCTAAACTGTAGCCATATCCTCCCACAGCTGGCAGAGAACTCAGTGTGTTTTATAAATTGCAGTGAAAAATAAAATAATCCTGCTTTTTAAATGCAATTCATGAGATTGTTGCAGAAAAGTGAACTTGACATCACAATAGAAGCTTTCTATAATGGGACTAGAGAAGAGAGCAATATAGTCAGCCCTCTGTATCTGCGGGTTCCACTTCCGTGGGTTCCACTTCCGCAGATTCAACCAACTTCAGATGGAAAATATTAATGGGGGGGAGATAATTAAGTGATCAAAACAATCCCTCAAAGGCTAAGAGGGAGCATCAGGTGCTATTTACGTAGCATTTACATTGTATTAGATATTATTAGTAATCTACAGATGATTTAAAGCATACAGGAGACTGTGCATAGGTGATATGCAAATATTACTGTACTTTATATAAAGGACTTGAACATCTTCACCTTTGGTATCTGTGTAGGTCCTGAAACTAATCCCTGTGGATACCCAGGTACCATGTTTGATCAGGCTTTACCTTCGAGGATCCAGTCAACTCATTTCTAGACCACTTTTTGACCCATACCACATCCAAATTCTTTTTAAAACAAGCTTTGTTATAACAAAAAGCTCTCTATAATCTACGAACACAAAGTTCGGATCCTCCAGAGAGATATTTTCAGCTGAGTTTTGGTTACATAGGAACCATCTGCTTCATCTAAGATAATGTTTTAGAGCTTTTATGAATGCATCCTCGCTCTCAGGATTGCTTATTTTAGTTAGGTTTAGATTTTTTAGTAAGTAAAAAAAGCATTTACCTACTGAATGCAATTCACTCTTCAAGCCCTTTTTGAATAGGACAAGGGAGCTACCGTGATCTACTATTCTATAGTTTTGCCACCTTGGGAATTTTCTGGGCCTGCTCTGTAAACCTATATCAAACCCTGATGCTAGGGGATTTTTTTCATGAGGAGCCTAGGATAGAAGTTTCATATTGGCTCTGTCTCCAGTCTAATAGCTTTCAACCATAGCTGTAGTTCAGAACTATCTAAGGAGCTTTTGGAAAAATTCAGGAACCTGGTAGCATAGTGCCTATGGCATTTGACTGCTAACCAGAAGGCTGGCGGTTCAAACCCACCAGCCACTCCTCGGAAGGAAGGCTGGGCAATTTTCTTCCATAGTGATATCACCTTGGAAACCCAAGGAGGGGTTGCTATGAGTCAGATCTGACTCACCAGCAGTAAGTTGTTTGTTTGTGTTGGGTCTTTCTCTCCATCTCCAGTCTCCTGACATGTAGAGCCATAAGGAGACCAGTATAGAAGGAGTAGGAAATAGGATGAGAATATAAGATAAGACTGGAGAGTTGGTCAGGGCCAAATCATTCATGGCTTCTAAAATCATGGTATGAATTTTGACCTTCAACCTAAAAGAAATGAGAAGCCATTTGAGTCACTTAAGGAGAGAAAATTGTGCTCACATTTGTGTCTGTATTTTTAATCAACCTAGAATAGCGTAGAGACTTGATTACAAATATGCAACAGAGAGAGACTTGATTAGAGGGAGCAAAAGTAAATGGGAGTTGCTCAGTTGAAAGATTGTATAATAAACTAGGCTGCTTGGCCTAGGAAAGTGGTAGTAGAATTAGAAAGGAGTGAAGAGAATAAAGAGGCATTTACCAAACCCAACCCACTGCCATTGAGGCTATTCCAACTGATAGCCACCCCTATTGGGTTTCCAAGGCAGTAAATCTTTATGGAAGTAAATTGCCCTGTAGGATTGAACCACCAACATTCTGGTTAGCAGTCAAACGCCTCAGGCACTGCACCACCAGAGCTCCTTAAAGAGGTATTTAGAAGGTGAAATCAGTTGAGAGATGTTGGTAATTGATTGGCTATAAGAGTGAGGGAAAGGGCAAGTATCAAGAATAATCCCCTGATTCACCCATGACCATACATATAAATTTGGTAGGCTATATTTCTACATACGTATTTGTATATGCTATAAGAATGTCTATTTACCTAGAACTAACGGAGCAAAGTTATGATAACTTCTTAGGCACAGTCAACCACCCTAATGGAGCAAGTTGTTCAACCTGTGGCTCCGGATCATGGTCACAGGGGATATCAAGCTCAATTAGCATAACATACTACACAAAAACATTGTTCTACATCCTACTTTGATGAGTAGTTACTGGGGTCTTAAAAGTTTAGAAGCAGTCATCTAGATTCAACAATGGGTCTCTCCTCATCCAGACCAACAAAGAATGAAGAAAACAAAAAACACATAGAAACAATTAGTTCAAGGGACTAGTGGACCATGAGAACTTCAGGCTATATGAACATGAGACCAGAAGAACTAGATGGTGCCCAGCTACCACTGTCAACCACTCAGAAAGGGATCAGTGCAGGAGATCCTGGATAGCATGGGAGAACAATGTGGAACAAAATTCACAATCATAAAAAAGACCAGGTTTACTGATTTGATAGAGCCTGGTAAGACCCTCAAGACTATGGTCCCTAGTTACCCTTCTGTTCTGGAATTGAACTCACTCCTATGGCTTCCAGCCAAACAATAGACAGGCATATAGGGTGAACATTTACATCAGGTAGATACATTCCTTAGAATGACCAATCATGGGAGAACAGAAGGGCAGTATTTGCACAAGGAGAAGGCTCAGGGGGCAGGAATGCATAGGAAAGAAGGACACAGGGAAGAGGTAACTAGAGCGAGGGAGTGGGAAGAGAGTTGTTACATCGTGGGGAATTTCAGTCAATGTTGTGATACAAAATGTGTATGAACTGCTATATAGATAATTAATTTGCTCTGTAAACTTTAACCCAAATCACAATTTTAAAAAAATGATAATAATAATTCCTTGATTCCTATGACTCTGACAAAGAATTTATAACTCTGACTACATCTTCCTTGCTGATTCCATGGTGCTGGCAGAACTTGCCCTGGGACCTGGACAAAAGCCATTCCCAGCAGTGTTTCATGAATCAGTGGTTCACCAACATGTTGTATTTGAAAGGGGTGGGTGCCCACATTACCACAACCCTGATTCCTACAGAAGAGGCCAGTCAGAGAATCTCTTATGCCTCTTCTTAGCTAGAAAATACACTTTACAAGTGTTAAGAAGACATTTTATTTAATATTTTAAGAGACTCTCAAGAACCAAATGATATTTGAAGAAGTCTGTACTATATAGAAATGAAATAGGCAGGAGAAATGTTTATACAGAGAGAGATTTTTCTAGTTCTTAAAAAAATATTTAGAAGTTCTTCCCAATTCAGTTATGTTAACTATATGTGTGAGCATAGGACTGTGTGTATGTGTCACAGACACTTTTGAGAATCTGATTTATATTTTCATGTTTTTCCTTCTTAATTCTTTAAAAGCAATATATCACCATGATATATATGTTAAACAATTATTACACCTTTACAAAATAAGTTTTATTTTTAATGTGCAAGTCAACACTCAATTATTAGTCGAGTCTAAATAGACTGCTACTGAATTCTGTTTCCTTGACTAACACAAAGTTTCGGAAAAAAGCTGAGAAGCTTAGTGGAGGTCTCTCAGTAGCAACAGAGTGAGTTCTAGACATTCTCCTTTGAGTTACTACCTTATACTCATTGAGTGTTGAATAATGTGCCAACCAACCCAACACTCCTGAAGAGAACTGTCCCTTTGCAGAAGAAACTATTGAAAATAACTTGACAGCAGTTGCTTTGAGTCCTCCCTGTTACCTCTTTATGTTAAAATGGCTTTACCAGTAGTAAATTGACGCTAATGAGGTGGTTTATCTGGTTTTATTGGCCTTAATTTTATTACATGCCCAGTATAATCTTGGCCCAGCTTCCCATGCTTAGAGGCACGGTAAAAGCTTTATGTCTAGGAAAGCCCCACCCAAGGAGGGATTGTGCTTTCCTGGGTGTGAGCTCTATGCCAGGCCTGCAGGTTGAGGTGCCAGCCTCTAACAGTCTAATTTAAAAGCTTTTAACCATTCCAGAATCTTATTTTGCGGCCTAAGTGGAGATAGAAGAAATTCAGAGGACAGAAATTAAATTAGTAAAGGAAATGGCAAAGGCCACAGACATGTTTTCCTATACCCCAAGAACATCAGAACCTCTCCCCAAGATTTTCTTTGTCTTAGCTTCCAAACCACTGGATAGTATACATGGTCAGGAAGAGCTATCAGTCATCTAGAGATTTGGCGGGGGACTGATCTCTAAAGTCCTTCACAGAAGTAAAGCAAAGGAATCCGGCTAAGAGTGGTAAGGTGGGAGAAGAAAAAAGCAGATGGAAAATAGAGGAAGTGAGGAAGCTTTCAGCAAGGAAGGGCAGAGCTCTCCCTCATCCTTCATCTGGTATTACCCTAATCACTATTTCACTTCTCTGAGAAGATCAATCTCTCTCAATCTCTCTCTCTCTCTTTCTCCCTCCTCCTCCTCTTCCTTCCCTTCCCTTCCTCCCTCTCCTCTCTTTGTTCAGAGATCCAAGCCTTTCTCACAGCCCACATCTACAGATTGTGCTTTCCTATGCAGCTGTCTCTATTATCTAAAAGGCCTGATGTCCCCGCATTGAGAGTCTTCTAGAATATTCTTCCTGATACTTTTTATTTCAATACACGTAATAAAACACTTTGGGGTGCTATGCCTCCTTATGTCAATTTAATTTTACTGTTGCTGCTCTTTCTCACCTTCTCATAAAAAATTTGTTTTCTCTTCCTTCTTTGCTTCCCTGCCCCCACTCTCTGCTACTGGTTTGACCACAGTTAGCCACATGCCAAGAAAACATAGGTGTGTAGGTGCTAGCCTCTGATTGCTGAGGCTGCAGGGATGGAAGAGTACGGGAATGAAGATGGAAAGAGAATGTAGTCCATAGACTTTCTCAAAAAGCTAGAGTTTTATTTGTTTGTTTTAATTGTTGAGAATATTAAGAAATATTCATTCTGAATAAGAAAAATACATGCTGCTATTGGAAAGCTCTCCAGTAATATACTATTAACTGAAATACCCAATGACAACACATTGGTAGGTAGTGTTTTATCCTATTTTCTGTTTGTACATATATATGCTTTCACAGGCATAAAATGTTTCTGGAAGGGGAAACAAGGACTTATTTACAGTGATTACCTTGGAGCTCTGGTAGCATAGTGGCTAAAGCACTTGACTGCTAACCAGAAGGCTGGCGGTTCAAACCCACCAGCCACTCCTCGGAAGGAAGGTTGGGCAATCCTACTATCCATAGTGATACTGCCTCGGAAACCCAAGGAGGGGTCGCTATGAGTCGGGGCCGACTCGACGGCACATAACAACAACAACAACAACCTTTGACAAATGGATTGAGTATGCGTGGGAGAATTTGTCCTTTGTAACTTATATGCTCTATACTCTTTGATTTTTTTTAACTCCAGTATATCTATTGCCTTTATAACAAATAAGTTTTTTATTTTCCCTTGACTTTTTACAATAATAGACTATACAATATTTGTCCTTTTGTGGTTGACTTATTTCACTCAACATAATGTCCTCCAAGTTTATCCACATATAACAAATAACTTTAAAGAGTTTTAAAAGTAAATATTAATTTTCTGTCTGTTAGGATTCATGAAAAGGTCCTGGTGGCACAGTAATTAAAGCACTCAACTACAAACCAAAAGGTGGACAGTTTGAACTCACTAGCACTGGCCAAGAGACAGATACAGCAGTCTACTTCTGTAAAGATTTTAAAGCCTTGGAAAACCTATGGGGTAATTCTACTCTGTCATGTAGGGTCACTATGAGTTGGACTGGACTTGACCACAATGGGTTTGGGTTTGGTTTTGGCTTGGTGATTCATTGACAGCTACTGGCCAAATACTGAATGGAAGTTGAGGCTAATAATACAAAATAGTTCTTTTACCCAGTAGGTTGAGCAACTTATAATAATAGCATTCATTTCTGAACAAATTACTGTGTGTCATAATAGTTGTTACTGTTTTATGTAATTACTTGAATGCTTTTTGAAAAAACAAATGAGTTTGGTAATTTATCATCTTCAGTTTATGGAAGAGGAAATGGACTCAGAGTGATTACACATTATACACAAGGTGTGAGAGTCTTCGGAGCTGACCATTTCATAAGAACGTTCAAGTATCACTGAATCCCCAAATCATAGATAAGTATCAGGTACACAGTAAAGGGCACAAACATATTTGCTGAATATATGAATGATGTCTAAACATAAAATTTACATGCTTTACTACATTAAATTCCATTCAGAAGCTGTATGTGTAATGGCTAAAAAGAACTTTGCAGACACACTGACAGGTACTGGCACAGGTCTTGGGTCAGAATGGTATGGATGGAGACCCAGATCCTAAACTAAGCCCTCACCTCTTACCTGTGTACTCACTGCCTCCTTTCTAACCTCTTTCTATAGATGTATATTCACCCATAGTGTGATGAAAGACATTTGTTTTTTTGCCAACTGATTCACTATTTTAGCATTTTGTTCATTCATTCATTCACTCACTCATCAAATATTTATTGAACAGACCTACTAAATACAAGGAGTTTTAGTAGCATAATGCCTAAGGCATTTGACTGCTAACCAGAAGGCTGCTAACCTGGTTCTACAGGAAGAGAAGACACAGATAAGGTCACTTTTCTCCTACAGCTTTTACCCTAATGAGAGAGAGAGACAAAAAGGGAATTTGAAAAAAGAGAGGGAGAGAGAAAAAATATCAGGTAGTATTAAGTTCTTTAAAGAAAATAAAATGTGTTGTGACAAATTCCAATTCTTATTGTGAAAAAAATGTAATATCCTTTTAATTCCTTTTTTAAAAAATTATTGAATACAAAAAGATGAACCCTTGGCTCACAACACACAAAAATGATTAAGAGTAGAGATGCAAAGATAATTATTGTAATTGCTGTCAGTATGTTATACACCTGTAAAAAGTTGAATTGGCAAAAGTTGTATGATATACTAGAACTAATTGGAAGATTTAGCATAGTGACAGGATACAAGAGCAACATACAAAAATCAGTTGGATTCCTCTACACCAGCAAAGAGATTGCAGAAAAGGAAATAAGGAAATCAATACCATTTACAATAGCTACCAAAAAAAACCCAAAATATTTGGGAATAAATCTTACCAGGGACACCAAAGAACTATAAAAAGAAAACTATAAAGCACTACTTCAAAAAAACCATAATGGTTTCTATGTAAATGCAAGAACATACCATGCTTGTGGATAGGAAGATTGAACATTGTGAAAATATCAATTCAACCCAAAGCAATCTATACATTCAATGCAATCCAAATCCAGATTCCACCAACATCTTTAAGGATATGGAAAAACCAATCACTAATTTTATATGGAAAGGAAAGAGACCTAGGATAAGCAAAGCATTACTAAAGAAGAACAAAATAGGATGTCTCACACTCCCAGGTCTCAAAACCTACTACATAGCCACAGTAGTCAAAACAGCCTAGTATCAGTATAATGATAGACACATAGACCAGTGGAACAAAATTGAGAACCCAGAAATAGATCTATCCACCTACAGTCAGCTCATCTTTGATAAAGGGCAGAAATCCATTAAATGGGACAAAGACAGTCTCTTTAATAATTGGTGCTGGCAAAACTGGATATCCAGGAAGCAGTTTTGGTATGATGGCAGAATAGGCAGAAAGACTGCACAGACCCTCTTCAACAAAGAAAAGGGGAACCAATTAACACAGGTACAGAAGATAATCCTTAGCCCCTGAACTTTGAAGGGAAGGATATGGAAATGGGCTAAACTCCAGCTAACAGAAGAATTTGCATGAAAATACAAAAAAAAGGAGACATACAGAGTTGCGGTCTGCCAGTGAGCCTGACAGCACAGACAGCTTGGATATTGCCGAGTGGTGGTAGGACCTAAAAATTAACCTAAAAATCAGACCTGCTAGCCAGGGACTGCACAAAGGACTGCTCTGATGGCTGGTGAATAAAAGCGGAAGCGGTGAAGAGAAAAGTGGGCTGAGCTGTGGACTTTCACCTGCCCAGAGGGTGCAGCAATTTTGAATGTTTCTAAGTGGTTTGACCATTTTGGATATTGAAAGTGACAGCGCTCTCCCAGATTCCAGGGACTTAAGAATAGGCTCCATTTGCTGGGAACCACAGAGACATTCCAGATGCTGACAACTGGAAATGTGCAACATTCCCCTTGTTACTCTTATACCCCACACGCTCTTGGTGAATGGAGGTGCAACCATCCCACACTCCCACCCACTTTCTAGCCCAGAAGGAATTCTATCACAGTCTGTGTGCTCCGATGAAGCCTGGGTGCCCTACCTCACCTTGCCCTAATTTTTTTTTTTTAGTTTGTTTGTTATTGTCTGTTGTAAAACTACTATGATTATTGTTACTTTTGTCCTTTCTATTATTATTCTTTATTCTTCCCTTTGTAAGTTCTAGTTTTCAGCTTTTTCTCTTTTCCCTGTTCCTGGTTCCAATTATTATTATTTTCTTTCTCATGGTTAACCCCCTTCCTTGTTTTTCTTTTTGCATTTTTCCCATTTTTTTCTTTCACTATTCTCCTTCCCTACCTTTTTTATCTTTTTGCCCTCTCTCCAGATATTGCAGTTTTGGTTTTTTCCCCCCTTTTTTTTTTTGTGATTACACAGTGTGTTTTTGTCGATTTGCATTTATTGTTTGAGGGTTATTCAATTATTATTTTTGTCTAACTGAGTGGGAGACATCAACAGACCCCATATGGCAAAACTATATGCACAACTCCTGCAGCTTCACTTACTGAGTGAGAGCCACTACTTCCTTCTTCACCAATGGGCCAATGATAAAAAACCACCAATAAGAGCATGACACTCTTAGGTGCTCTTCACAAACAGTTAACAGAGATCTAAATACAACAATGTCACAATGTCTCAGACACAAAACACCATCACAGTCTATACAAACAAGCAAAAAAAAAGTAGTAAAAACAAGGGATAAGGATACAGACACAGAACACATCCCTGAGGAAGAAGCAGCATTGGAAGTCCCCAAAAAGGAATTGAAAAGAATAATATTTAGGTGTCTTCAAAGGATTAAGAGATAGATCAAGACAAAACCCTAGGAAAATTTTGGAAGAAAATACAAGAACAAAATGACAAAATAAATGAAAAATTAGAAATGATTCTAAATCTACAGATAGAAATCCAGAAGATTAATACTAAATTGTCAGAAATAGATAACACATTGAAAAGGCAATGGACTAGAACTGATGCAATGGAAGACAGAATTAATGATTGAAGACAAATACCTGAATACTTCTTTGGAAAAGGATTAATCAGAAAAAAGATCAAAAGAAAATGAAGAAAGCCTAAGTTTCATGTGTGATACCATCAAAAGGAATAACCTACATGTCATTGGAATTCCAGAACAGGAAGATAAAAATAAAACCACTGAGAAAACTGACCAATATTTGTTGGAAGAGAACTTCCCTGATAAAGATGAGAATATATCCATTCAGGAAGTCCAATGAACCCCAAACAGGATAGACTCCATAAAAAAATCACCAAGACATATCATCAACAAATGCATCAAAACCAAAGACAAAGAAAGAATCCTGAAAGCAGCACAGGAAAAAACAAAAAATTATTTACAAAGGACAACCAGTAAGAATAAGGAGCTCTGGTAGCATAGTGCCTAAGGCACTTGACTGCTAACCAGAAGGCTGGCAGTTCAAACCCACCAGCCACTCCTCGGAAGGAAGATGGGGCAATCTACTTCTGTAGTGATACTGCCTTGGAAACCCAAGGAGGGGTCGCTATGAGTCAGGTCTGACTCGATAGCACATAACAACAACAAAAACAACACCAGTAAGAATAAGCTCTGAATTCTCAGCAGAAACCATGCAACCAAGAAGGCAATAGGATAATATACATAAAACCCTGAAAGAGAAAAATTTTCAACCAAGAAAACAAAAAATTTTTCATCCCTCGTATATGATGGTAAAATTAGGAGATTTCCAGATAAGCAGAAACTAAGGGAATTTGTTAAAACCAGACCAACCTTACAAGAGATACTAAAGGGAGTCCTTTGAACAGAGAACCAAAAATAGCAAACAACCGACCATTAATACACAAGATGACAAAACCCAGAAACCACAGCTATGGAGATATCCAAAGTAAAATAAGCTTACAAGATTGTAAACAGGGAACCAGAGATATCACTTGACAAATGAGGCCAACTACAAACCAAAAAGAGGGAAAATACTGTGTACTTACAGAACTTCTAAATGGTGAGGACGTCAAAAGAGTTGAAAGATAGAATGGACTATTCGAAACTCAGGGAGAAAATTATAAATCACAGGGTAATCTCAAAGAAAAGTGATAAAACTTCACATCACAATAAAAAAGAAGACAAGCACAAATATTCAGCAAATACTAAAACAACAGCAACAAAGGAAATGATAACATGACCCCTAAATATAATAAGCTCGCAGAGAAAATAATATGGAACAAAGAAATCAGGGACACCATGAAAAACATATAACCAAATGACAACAACCAATTCATACTTGTCAATAATTACACTGAATGTTAATGGATTAAATGCACCACTCAAGAGATGGAGAGTTGCAGACTGGATAAGAAAACAAAATCCACCAATATGCTGTCTACAAGAGACACACTTTAGAGACAAAGACAAAAATACACTAAAAATCAAAGGTTAGAAAAAGATATATTCAGCAAATGGCAACCGTAAAAGAGCAGGAGTAGCAATGTTAATTTCTGATCAAATTGACTTTAAGACAAAAACCACCATACGAGACAAGAAAGGCCATTATATAATGATTAAAGGATCAATTGAACAAGAAGATATAACCATAGTAAATATCTATGGACCCAATGAAAGAGGCCCAAAATACATAAATCAGACTTTAAAAGAGTTGAAAAGAAAGATGGAAGAACAGGCAGACAAGTGACACAGACTGTCTTCAACAAAGAAAAGAAAAACCAATTGACAGAGAAACAGAAGATAATCCTGGAGCCCTGAGTTTTTAAAGGAACTACACAGAAGTGGATTAGGCACCAACTAGTGGCAAAACCTGAATGAAAACTGTTAGTACAGAGACCGTTGGAGCTCCAGACTGTCAGCTTCTCTGATGGTACGAACAGCCTGAATGTTTCCAAGTGGTGTTAGGATCTGAGAATTGACCAGATCAACCTTGGTCACCAAGGGCTGCAGGGATGACTGTGCTGGTGGCCCAAGATTAGGAAGGGAAACAGCAAGGAGGGAGACAACCTGAGCTGTTGACTTTCCACTGTCCAGAAGGCACAGCCATTTTGATTGTTTTTAAGTGGTGGCTATTTTGGATATTTAAAGTGATTGAGGGCGCAACCATTTTGAATCTTTACAAGTGGCAACCATTTTGGATTTTAAAGTGATAGCATTCTCATTTGGATTCCAGGCACCTAAAAATAGGCTCTGTTTGCCAAGGTGGGCAGGGACATATGAGAGGCTGACAACAGGAAAGGAGACAGGTAGAGAGTGTATAAGTGCTGTCAACTAGCAAATAGAGGAGTGCAGTACCCTGCTTGCATAGATAACATACAAAGAAAACAAAAATTGTGAGCAAGTAACTCCAACATACAATCACCAATAAAATATAAACACAAAAATGTCGCAATGCCTGAGAGACAACAGAGCATCACAGTCCACACAAAGAAGCAAGATAAAGCAGGAGAAACAAGGAACCAGGATACAGACTGAAAACACATCCCTAAGGAAGTCACAGCATTGGAACTTCCTGATAAGGAATTCAAAAGAATTATATTTAGGTATCTTCAATGAATTGAGAGACAGATCAAGGAAAACACAGAGAAAACCCTGGAACAATTTCAAAAAAGACTACAAGAATAAAATAACAAAATAAATGATAAATTAGAAATAATACAAAATCCACACACAGAAATCCAGAATATTAATACTAAATTTTCAGAAATAGATAAGACATTGAATGGACAAAGGAGCAGAATGGAATCAATGGAAGACAGAATTAGGCAGATTGAAGGAAAATACCTGAACATTTCTTTGGAAAGGGATCAATCAGAAAAAACAATCAAAACAAAATGAAGAAAGTCTAAGGTTCATATGGGATACCATGAAAAAAAATAACCTACATGTAATCAGAATTCCAGAACAGGAAGATACAAATAAAACCACAGAGAAAATTGTCAAAGATTTGTTGGAAGAGAATTTTCCTGGTATAATGAAAGACGAGAATGTACCCATTCAGGAAGTCCAACGAACCCCAAACAGGATAGACCCCAAAAGGAAATCACCAAGACATATCATCATCAAACTCACCAAAACCAAAGACAAAGAAAGAATCATGAGACCAGCACGGGAAAAACAAAGTTACCTACAAGGGGCAACCAATAAGGCTAAGTTTGGATTTCTCAACAGAAACCATGCAGGCGAGAAGACAATAGGATGGTATATATAAAACACTGAAAGAGAAAAATTCCCAACCAAGAATTATATACCCAGCAAAACTGTCCCTCAAATATGATGGTGAAATTAGGACATTTCCAGATAAGCAGAAATTAAGGGAATTTGTTAAAACCAGACCAGCTTTACAAGAGATGCTAAAGGGAGCCCTTTGGACAGAGAAGCAACCACAGCCAGCAACAATGGACCATTAATACACATGATGACGTAACCCAGAAACCAACATAGCTATGGATATATCCAAAGTAAATAAGCCTACAAGATTGTAAACGGAACCAGAGATATCAATTGACAAATGAGGACAACTACAAACCAAAAGGAAGGAAAAAACTGTGTCATTACAGAACTTCTAGATGGTAGGGAAGTCAAGACAACTACAAGATAGAATGGACTGTTCTAAACTTGGGAAGAAAACTAAAAATCACAGAGTAACCTCAAAGGAAAATGATAAACCTTCACATCAAAAGAGAGAACCAACATAAATATTCAGCAAATACTAAAACAATACCAATGAAGGAAGTGATAACATGCTTCATAAACAAAACAAGCTCAGCATAGAAAATTTCATGGAACAAAGAAATCAACACCACGAAAAAGAACATAATAAAAATGACAGCAACAAATTCATATTGGCTGATAATTACATATCTGACAAAGGACTTATCTCTAAGATTTATTGCGGAAGAGTGGATGACCAAACTATGGTATATACATATAATGGAATGCTATACACCAGTAAAGAATAATATAGAGTCTGCAAAGCACTGCATAATATGGATGAACTTGGAGAAAATTATGCTGAGTGAAATAAGTCAATCACAGAAGGACAAATATAGTATTAGTTCGTGGAGGGTCAAGGAAAAGTTTATATATGAAGGGAAACTTTCTTTGTTGTTTGCCAGGGTGGGAGGGAAAAGGAGGGAATAAAGCAAAAAAATAAATGCGTTGACCCATGTCACTTTAGTTTTGTGCATTTCACTGTACATAAATCATATTTCAATAAAATGCATTTTTAAAAAAAATAGTTGAAAAGGCAAGTAGATGACTCCATAGTCATAGTGGGAGACTTTAATACACCACTTTCAATGAAAGATAGAACAACTGGAAAGAAACTCAACAAAGATGCAGAAGAACTAAACAATGCAATCCACCAACTTGACGTTATAGACGTCTACAGAGCACTTCACCCAACAACAGCACAATATACATTCTTTTCCAGTGCACATGGAACATTTTCTAGGATAGACCATATGTTAGGCCATAAAGCAAACCTTCATAAACTTAAAAACATTTAAATACTGCAAAGCATCTTCTCAGATCACAACGCTATCAAATTAGAAATCAACAATAGGAAGATCAATGGAAAAAGAGTAAACACATGGAAACTGAACAACACTCTCCTTGAGAAACATTGGGTAAGAGAAGACATAAAATATGAAATTCAAAAATTCCTTGAATCAAACAAGAATGAAAACACAACTTAGCAAAATCTTTGGCACACAGCAAAAGCAGTGATCAGAGGCCAATTTATAGCAATAAATGCACACATCAAAAAAGAAGAAAGAGCCAAATTAACACTTTAAATCAACATCTCCAACAATTAGGAAAAAAGCAACAAGAAAAGCCTACAGTCACCAGAATAAGGAAATAATAAAGATTCGAGCAGAAATCAATGAAACAGAAAATAGAAAGACAATAGAAAAATCAACAAGACCAGAAATTGTTTTTTTTAAAAGATCAATAAAATTCACAAACCACTGACAAATTGAACAAAGGAAAAGAGGGAGAGGATACAAATAACATGAATAAGAAACAAAATGGGTGACATCACAACAGAACCAACTGAAATAGAAAGGATAATATCAGGATACTATGAAGAACTGTACTCCAACAAATTTGAAAATCTGGAAGAAATGGACAGATTTCT